>NW_021703782.1:93377458-93473745 GCF_005190385.1 Monodon monoceros | reverse complement strand
TCTCTCTCTCTCTCTCTCTCTCTCTCTCTCTCTCTCTCTCTCTCTCTCTCAAGCAAACACACCAGCACATGAAATGCTTGGAAAAGTTCCACAGCAAAGAAATCTGTTGACTTTGTTTAACTCGCCGTCCTTCAAATTTATTTGGCCATAGAACCCCTTTTTTTCCATAAAAATCTATTAACATTTGAAGAACTAGTGTTCCATGTGCTAAAGGGCAAACGCCTCTGCTTGGCACACCCAGCTCCAGTAGGTAACCCCAGACCCTGTTCTAGATTTTGAGGGTGTGGCCTGGGGAGCCGTCTCTCTAGCCTCTCCCTTGCCTTCTTCTTGCCTCCAATGCCCTAAATAAAGGTCATCTGGCCACTGCAGCTCTGCTCTACCAAACGAACTGCAGCAGGAACACTAACATTTACACCAAGTTAAGTGCCTGCCTGCGTCCCCGGTGGTGGATGTCTACTACATGGGCCTGTCTAGCATCGCCTTCCCCCATCTTTGGTAACGACAGCCCAGCTCTCCTTTGGGGACCACATCTCCCCCATCTCCTGCCAGCTCCAAGGGTGAGGTCTGGCTAAGCAGAATATTCCATCCTCCTGCTTTGGAGGGACGGGTTCAGGATACGAGCGCGGGACCCAAGCGGTACCGATGAATTCCAGACTAGGATGGGCGTCCCTGGAGTTCACAAGGCAGCAGCCGAGATACCGGATTCAAGCCCAGGTCCTTCTGCCCAGCCTTGCACTTCACCCTAAGTCTCCCCCAACTTGAGCGGCCAAGGCCAGTTCAGCACTGAGTCATCCTTAGATTCCAGTCACAGGTGCCCAGAGAGGGCACCAGGGGGGCTGGAAAGTGCTACCCACAACCTCATATCCTCCAGGGAAGTATGGATACTTCTCAACAAACGGAGCTGGCCTGGACCATTCATCCTTTCAGGTGGAAAGTGATGACCACAGAGAGGTAGCTGTTAGTCATGAAACCAGGGCGAAGAAGACGGGGCGGCGGGGGTGGGGGGTGGTGCAGTAGGCGGCAGGGGAGGCGGAGCATACCTGCTGGCCGTGCTTTTCCTTCCAGCTGCACTGGCTCCGTCAGCCTGCAAAAGAAACCCAGAACACCTAAATCAGCCAAGAGGAAAACACAGATTCTACCCACTGTACCCTACCAAGGTCCCGCTCAAACACCAGCCTTCAGAGGGGGTGAGCCAGCCACAACGCCCTACTCCATTCTTCCAGGCTAGAAGTCTGCCCCCAGTGGTAAGAGGGAGTTAGGACAGCCAACCCCCCCCACCACAATTTGCTTGGCCCTTTAAATCCAACTGAGCACCCACTGCCAACACAAACCCAGCAACCACAGAGCCCCGGGGACTCAGTGAAAAGTAAGTAACCAACTAAATCTGAGATTGAATTGCACCATTTTCATTTTCAGCTGGGATTTCCAGTGAAACAGTAGCTGAAGATTTATTCCTACCAACTGGAGGGGGAAAATCCTATTATGTTAAAATAGTCTGTCCCCCAACCCTGCAAGCAGGATGAGGCAAGAGAGCACTGCTTCATAATCTCTTTTATTTGGGGCTGGGTGATGGGAAGATAAGGCTGACCAAATGGAATTTTCAGAAATCATAAAATTTTGGTTCAGATGGAGAGACTGAGGCCCTGGGAGAGGAGGGAGCTGCCTGATGTCTCATGAGGACTGCGTGACAAATACTCGGGGATCCTGACTCCCGGGCCAGTGCTGGGGGGACCTCGATGAGGAGGCCAAGGACATGGAAAAAACGCCTGGGTTCTCCACCACCCCTGGTTGGAGATGCATTCCCCAGCTTTGTCAAAACATTAATAATAATGGTAATCACAGGTAGAATATGCAGGTTCAAGACTCTAGCGTACATGTGTTTCCAAATTCAGAACCTTTCCAATTTTAGAAAGGCAATGTGGCGCATGTGTTCTCTATTTTGAAATAACCCTGGCAGGGTCTGGGGAGCCCCTGGTACTCAAGCACGTTGATATTTCTATAGTAAAACTTATGCAGTCAGCCCTAAGTAGGCTAAACGAAACCGGGCACTAGCCTCTTCTCCCTTCAGGTCAAGTTCTGCCACCTAACCAGTTACAAAAGATCTTTTTGTTTTCAAGCTTTTCGAATTTCAGGATTGCAGATGAAGGATTGAGGACCTACAATAAAAACAGCGGCAGCTACCTTTGGATGAGTGCTTTCGAGAAGCTGCAAGCTGGCAAAACCAGATGGCAGACTTCAATTTAAACAGTCAATATATCAAAATAAAGGCATTTCACCCCCAAGAAAGCCAGATTTCAGCTTCTGAAAGCAACACGTAGTCCCACACGACTGGTCAGCTAAAGCTGACATACCTGGTTCACCACAGTCCCCACCACCCACTCTTGCCTACTTCCCACCCCACGGCCTGGCCCCTGCGGGTACCCCAGACTCGTTCCCTGAGCTAACTTCCCACCCGGCGCTAGTGTGTGGGCATTCAACACCTCTCACCGAATCCTCTTGATGGGTTCCCCAACACACATACACAATATCCCCATTTAAGTATTTCAGGCATTTATCCAACATCCCACGGCTATAAGCCCAGGTCTGGGTCAACTCCAATGCCCACCTTCCTCAGCTCTGGAATATTCTATCTCCCTCCAACACTCAGGAGGGACAATCGGGGTGAACACACACAGCCTCCACTGCCCACACGAGGGAAGTGGAAAGGTGAAGGACAAACAGGGAGGTAGAAACGTGAGGCCTGGGAGGGAGCAGTTAATGGGATGCCAGTGAATTATTTCCATGGAGGAAACAAGAAAGCGGAAAATGGTTTGCAAATCATTTCACTGGGAGCAAAAGAACACGATCAATTACAGCCTCTTTCCAACATCTTGCATTCCTCAAACTTGTATGGAAAGCGAATGGGAAGAAGTTGTTCTAATGCTCATATCAGAAGAGACAGAAGTGGTAGAGGTGGAAATTCTATCCCAGAGAGCTTAAAAAAACTGTAAAATCCCCAATGATCTCTAGCCTTTCAAATTTCAAACTGAACTCCAGGCATGTATTTCTAGAATTTTATACATTCTTTTAATGTTGTTTTAATGCTTTTTTTTTTTTTTTTTGTCCTTTTCCTTCACAATTTCACAGAGTTGACCAGTTCAAGCGTGCTGACATGGGACTGGGTAGGGGAGAAGAGTCTCTCTTTTAGGCACATCTGACCATCTCCACCCATTTTCCCTTTCACTGTGTTTATGATATTTGAGCTTCTTATCACTGGTAGCTACATGCATTTTTGTTTTCCACCCATTTTTATAAAACAAAGACAAAATGCTGAAAATTTTCAAAGAGCTGTCCAAACAAATCCTTTTGTAGAAGCCTAGATGGTACAACTGGGGAAATGAGATGGCTGGAGGGAAGAGTTCATCCCTGCAGGGTGGGAAATGTCCGTTTATTGGCAGAGATGAGAAGCAGATATGGGAAGGGGGGTAGAGATGGACAATGGGCACAAGTGAGAGATGCCCAAGAGAGCACGTGTCAATATCACAGCACCTGTCAATCTCAGCCTTCGGGCCTGGCTGAGTCCAGACCCACCATAACAACAGGGGACAGCCTCTCGGGCCCCCCCAGCCACAGTGTTGAGGGCACCCATTCTCATTGTAGAGATCCCTAAGGTGCCAGGCCGGCTTTGTCTGTGTCCTCACAAATATCTCAGAGCACGCCCTACTGTTTGAATTAAGTTGACTTTGCCATTTTCCTGGGCCCAAGTGGTCTACTACCAGCAATTTCATGCAGTTCATCCCAAACCACAAACTCACCTTTACCCAGTGTAATCTGATCTGATTCTCAGTTTAAACCAAAGTTCAAGAGCACAGGGCTTAGAGTCAGACAAGTCTGAGTTCAAGTCCTGGGTCTGCCATTTTCAAGCTATATAATCCTTGGCAGTTCATCTGCACTCTCTAGGCCTCAGTTTCTTCATCTGAAAAATGGCAATATGCCAATTGGGCCCAAGAAACCGAGGCACAGAAAAACAGTGACTTGTACAAGATTACACAGCAAACGAGCAAGAGGCAGAGCCAGGCCTGGACTGAGCCAGGAGTCTTCCCAGCCTGTCTCTGGGCCTGATCTGAATCCTGGGCTGCAAGTCAGAAGGTCATGAGCATCTACCAGACCCCAGAGCCCTGAGGCCTTCTCCAAAGGGCTGGTCAGAATGATACTGAATGCAGCTATGTAGGTAAACTACTAAGCACAGGCCAGGGATGTGTAGTAACCACTGAAGTAATGGAAACTCTATTGCTGTTGCCACTGGACCATGTGCTCCTAAAGATGCAGCTTCTGCCTGGCTCTGTCTGGGTCTCACTTTGAACCTTGGGCAAGCTCTTTCCTTTCCCTGGACCTGAGGTTCTCACAGGTAAAAACAGGCACGGGAGGCACGAGAGTTCAATCCGATCATCTCCCCCTCCTCTTCATCTCTGATACTCTATGTGGAGCTGACCCAACCTTAACCAAACCCCTCAAGGGTAAATGAAATATGGTGGGGGAAGTGAACTGACTCATGAGAGGTCCTCTTCCTCACTTTCACATAGCTGGGGGTAAAGGTATCCAAGCCCCCCCTCACCCCGCCCCCGCTCCCCGTAAGGGCACCTGCTTCCTCTCCCAGCCCCATCCATTCCTAACACACCAGCTTCTTCTCAGGACCCGGGCAAGGCTATTTTTAGTTTCATTCGACCCTCCTCTTCCCTCCCAAATGAACGTTAAGTTGTTCTTTTCCATTCTCTTATTAAGGATTTTCTTGGAAAGAAAATATTATTCCAAACCCAGAAATTTTATTTCTAAATTTGTGCAAATGTAAGTTGTAAGACATTAGCTGCATTTCACATTTTGTGCAAATGGCAGAAACAGGCAATTCGTGTGCTACGGGATGGGGGCTGGCCAACGATTTCGATAAAATAAACCCTTTTTTAATTTAAATGCTAATGCACTGAATTAAAATTTAATAACTGAGGAAATTGAAAAGCCGAGCAGGAATATTGGAAATAAATCCAAGCAGAAACAGCTGAAATTAAAAATTCTAGAGAGTGGGAGGATAGCAGCTAAGCTGTCTTATATGATTACATTTTTTTCAGAATGAAGCAAAAAAAAAAAAAAAAAATCCTATCTCTCGCTGGCTCTAGGGCAGTAAATCCACAGTGCTGTGATTTATTGCTCAATTTTCCTGAGGGAAAAAGGCTTTCTTTCATGCTGAAATATTTCATAAATTTCAAGCCAGCATAAATTCTTAATTTAAAAGTTATGGAGGTCACATTTAGTGCACTGGTACTGTTCCAAAATCTTAAAGGAATAGCAGCGACCGAAAAAAAAAAAAAGCAAAAAGGAGGGGTAGAATTTGCTCCTTTTTTTTTTTTTTTCCTTTTTTCATTTTGGTTTTAATTTGTGAGTTGAAATTTCATTATTAAACATTCTTCCTGGATGGATGGAACCCAAGCAAGCACATGGGGAACTGGTGTGTGCTTGGAAATCTGCTGCAAAAGATGAAGAGATAAAGACTTAATTCAATTATAAAAAGGCATTTTTTTTTTTAAAGCCACTTGAGGAATTTCTGGTAAAAATTTCCTTCCTTCATCGCCCGGGAAGGGGTGAGAGTGGGGGAGGGTGGCCAATGTAATTGCTTCTCTTAGATCGCCAATCTTTTGTGCACACTGATATATTCATTTGTTATACAGCTGTTCAGCGGCGGAAAGAATGCTGGGACGCCCATAATTCTAAGCAAATCAATCAAAAATTAATGATTTGTCATGCTTGCACAATGGAGGAAAACAGCTCCTTGGGTCCTGGCTGCCTGATCTCAAAGAATGAAATGCCTTTCTGAGATAAGAGAGCGGAGCCAGAGGCTCAGGGAGGCCGAGGGGCCACTGCAAATGTGAGGGCTCATGGACCCGGAGCTCTGAGAGGGTGGAGTGGGCATCTCCAAGATGGTGCATCAGCTAGTCAAGCCAAGGATGGACTTGAGGCAGCACATTTCCCTGGTGGTATAATTAGGATCTTGCCTTTTCCCTCCCCCACTGCAACACAAACATTGCTCCCTCTCTGGAGACTTCAACGATTCCCCCTCCCCCCAGCAGATCTGATTAGTCCCTGTTCATTGTTCTCCCAACACTGCTAACTCACCACCACCAGTGCCTTTCACCAGCTCTATGGGATGGGGACCACAGTTCCTGGAAGGCCTGTGCCTCCCAGACTGTGCTCCCCCTGGATAAAGACCGCATCCTACACGTGGCGATGTCTCCAGCACCCAGCTCAGGGTCTGGCACAAATATTCAGCAAATAAGGTTGAATCCGCTAATTATTATTTCTCAGGAAATACTGATACCGAGAGGTTGCTGAGATGAACGATAAACTGCATTGGCAACTATACTTGGATAAAATGTAACAACTGATCTTAAATAATCAATCACTCCTTTCTTCATTCAACAGATATTTCTTGAAAGCCTACTATATGTTAAACACTATGCTTGGCTTTGGGTGGACAGCCTCAAATCCACTACTGGACAATTCCAAGTCCCCAGTGTTGACTGCTTCTCGGCTTCCTTCCACCCTTGGAAGGGAAGAGTGAACGTGAACCGGGAGACGAGGGACGTTCTCTGCATGCTCAAACGTCTCTGAAATCTCATTTTCTTTCTTACTAATTCACGTGAATGTTATATCCACAAGTACCAAATGCATATTAGTCCAAAATATGTCTGTGTACTGTATATATACGTATGTATGTTAGTTTGAACACAAAAATTCTGTTTTAAATTTCCAACTGGTATAACTGACCCTGCAGGAAGATGCTCAGCGTCAGTGGTGAGTGAAACCAAGTGCACTTGACCTGGAGGCCTGCAGGAGGCACCGAACCTTCGAGAAGCACCTACCAGAGCCCCAGGACCTGCCCAGAAGATGATTCTATGTCCCCTACTATTTACTGAGAGGAGGACAGGTGGGTCTGAAACAACTCAAACCTCATTTATATATCTCTTTCCTTTCCAACAGCCAGTGGATTCCCCCAAATTTAACTTGAACTTTCTGTCCCATTGAGATACATGACTCAAGTCAGAAGAAAGTCATTCGTTCATCTGACAAGTATTTACTGAGCTCCTTCTATGCACCGGACACTGTTCTAGGCAGTTGGGATATATCCCTGCCTTCATTGTGATTATATGCAGAGGGCGCGGATGGTAGTATTAGGAGTAATAAATTAGTAAGATACATAATATGCTAGAAAGTAATCAGTCCTATGGGGGGAAAAACAGAGAAGGGCAGGGGATAATCAGAATGCTGGGCCAAGGGAGGAGCCGTGGGCTGCAATTTTAAATAAGGTGGTCAGAGTAGGTGTCACTGGGTAAACAATGGAAGGTGAGGGGGGTTGGCCATGTGGTGACTAGGGAAAAAGGAATGGCCAGTGGGAAGACCCAAGGGCAAGAGTGTACCTGGTGCGCTCAACGCACAAAGAGGATGCCAGTGTGTCTGCGGCAGAGTGAGGCAAGGATGAGAAGAGGTCGGGGGAAGAGCCTCACAGCCACTGAAGGGCTTTGGCTTTTACTCTGGGGAGCCACTGGAAGGTTTGGGCAGAGTCAAATGTCATTTGACTTCCATTTTAAAAGATCATTCTGGATGCTGTGTTGAGAACAGACCGTAGGCAAGGATGGGAAAAGGATCCATCTTTTTCCAGCCCAGGAAAATGATGAAGGTGGCTGGGACCAGGGTCGTGGTAGTGAGGGAACTGAGGAAAAACACTGCGTTCTGAGTAGACTGGAAGGTAGAACCAATAGGACTTGCTGACGAACTGGAGGTGGGGTATGAAAAAAAAGAATCAGGGAAGATTCCAAAAGTCTTGGACGAAGAAAAATGGATCGCGTCTCTCTGGTGCATGAGAATGTTGAACATCAGCACAGCACTTTATAGATTGTCACTGCACTGAACCCTCCAGTAACCCCGCGAAGAAGACACTGCAGTTTATCCCCTTTGACCAAGAATGCACCAAGCACCCAAGGGGCCAAGTGACGTACCCAAGGTCACACAGCTGGCCAATGGCATGGCCGGGGCTCACACATGTCTTCTCACCCCAAGTCCATGGCCATTTCCTCTACATACTTGGCCCTTCATCTCTAGAACAAACGAATCAAACCTGCCCCCAAACGATGTAGATAAACCGTTTTCCTATCCAACCACTGGGCCCCAACTCAAGCACAGGTAGTCCCCACTTTTACACACCAGGTGTTCATGAAACACGTCCACGAAGGGTGACTGTACCAACACTGAACAATAGCTTTGCAAGTTAAAAGAGGATTCCATTCCCAGGGAACTAAATCTGTTATAAATTCCCTAATTAGACCTTCCTTCTTAGATCGCACTCAGTGATATGGTTCTAGCTTGTGGTACTTGGTTCTACTTCTGTATTTATTTTCCCAACTGAACACGGTTACTCAAGGCCACTGACTGAGTGGTTCCAAGCTTGAGGGGTGGAGTGGAGGCTACCAGAGAAGACTCTGGGTTAAAAGAACTGGAACCCAGGTGGCTGGTACCATTTTTCGGTAGGTATTTATAGAGTTCAGACTAGATGTGTGATTCTGAGCAAGGCCTTGGGGGACTGATACTAAGATGAATCAGACATGGTTTCTTATTCATTCACCCAAATACTACCCATTAAGTGCCTACTATGTACTGGGCACCAGGGAAGTTACTGGGGACACAGCAGCAACGAGAACAGTGGGGGAGACAGGCCGTGATTATTTATTTCATGCTACCCATTTATAATTACCAACTGAGAGACATGCTCTGAAGAGAAAGTCCTGGGTTCCATGAGCATCTTTAACAACAGGATCCATTGAGACTATAGGATCAGGAAGGGCTTTCTTGAGGGAGGATGCTGGAACAGGGCACACAGAGCTCCCATTCAACAGTGGGAATGCAAAATCTAATGCAAATGGAGCTAACACAAGCTGGGTGCCGGTGAGCAAGCAGAAGGGTGCCATCTTGCCAAGCTGGGAAGCCTGGGTCCCTGAACCCCACAGGGCTGGAGACTTCTCTGAGGGTCTCCACCTCTGGAGGAAGGGACCAGCCCACTGACATGGCCAGGCTCACACAGGGAGCTCCTGACCAGACCCCAAGCCAGAGCCCCAGAGGCTGAGGGAGGCCCCTCATTGACTGGCCATGTTTCCAACTACAAGGGAAACCTGTGGGAAATGACCAATGTCTTTATTCCTCTAGGTTACGGGACCCCTCCCCAAGCCCTTGCTATCTGAGGACAAGTATCAAGAAATAAATCAGGCTTCCTGGGAATGGAACGAGCACATGCCTTGTCTGTTTCATACGAGTTTCCAGGTATAGGCAGGTTCTTCTCCTCTCTGGTGGGCAGCCACGTGGACTGGAGCAGGACCCTATTACTGACATCATCACCATCACCGTCATCATTATCATCACCATCATCGTCGTCGTCTTTGTCGTCGCCATCAACAGCTGGTCATTACTGAGCACCTGTAAACCAGGCTGAGGAGTTGCGGCTTTACTCCAAGGCTCACAGGCTGCCCAGAAGGCATGTGCACCTCTGGAAGCACCTGCTGGCTGCGGTATAGAGGCAGGGAGCCCAACACGGAGGCCACTGTCATCTTCCAGGGAAGAGATGATGCTTTTGGGAACCGCGGTGGAGGAGAGAAAGCCCCAGGACCTAGAGCTATTGGGAGTGACAAAGATCTCCTGCGACAGCATTTGGAAGGCACCCAGGGTGGAGCTGGCATGCAGTAGTTGCTCAGTAAGTGACAGGTTTAAAAATAAATGCACCACTGCAGCTGCTGAGGAACGCTGTCGGCCTGGGATTGTGTGCAGAGGGCCAGGAGTAAAAGGTGAACCCACTTCCACCCCTGAGGCCTGACTCATGGGCCTTAGAAGAAGTGGTGGGATCCTGGCTCAGAGCGGAGGGGCAGGTGCCTCCTCCGGGCTGCCATGTGGGACTCACCACCCGGACTACAAGACTCGTTCTCATCCCAGGGCGCTGGATGGGGCCACAAGGGGAGCCCATAGTCCCTCCCCAGGACCAGCAGTCAAAAAGCCCTCAGGCTCCAAGACTGAGGAAGAGAGATGTGAAGGACCTCAGCAGCAAGGGTGGTAGTCACTGGGAATCAGGCGGGAGCACAAACTCCGCCACTTGCTAGCTGGACCTTGGGCAAGTAAATTGACCTCTCAGTGCTTCACTTCCTTCCTCTGTAAAATGGGAGTGATGGGAGTGGCCACCTCACAAGCTGCTGTGAGGATGAAGTGAGTTTATCAGTCTCACACTTAGAGCAGGGCCTTTACATCCACATAGCGTCAGCTTGTATTATTAGTCGGGCATCAAGGGCCCCGAAGGGGGATAACACCAGCGATCCCAAGAGGCCAGTATCTACTGAGCACCTCCTGTATGCCAGCCCGGGGTGCAGGCATCGTGCGCGCCGTCTCATTTAATCTCCTCAACCACCCTAAGCAGTAGGGACCGTTCCCAGCCCCACTGTCCAGGCGAGGACCCAGAGCTTGCAGGGTGTTGGAACAGCCGGGAAGAGGCTCAGCCGGGCTTCCAACGCAGATACTCCGATTCCAAGTTCACGTTCTCAAACCCAGTGCCATGCTGCTCCAAGGCCCAGAGGGGTGACCTTGGCGAGTGAGTTTCCCCATCTTTAGAAGAGGACACGCTCCTCTGGGTGCATAAATGCTGCTCTGTTTGTTTTCTTTTGAAAAAAGAAATGCATCTCAGTTCTTAACCATCACACAGTTAATCTCTCAATTTACAAAAGAGCAAGTCACGTGACTGGATTCCACAAAAATTCTCTCTCCAGGTTTATGATTTTACAGAAAACTCCAGGGAAAACCGCCTGGAGCAAGTTAAAACCAGATCAGCCATAAACCATGTCCTGGGTACAGCCTCACCAAGCCAAGACTCAGATTACTCATTAAATACATGATAAATATTCATTTCAGATCAGCAGGAAGTTGGGGGTGGGGGTGGGGCGTAAAAAAAGAAAAACTTTTTTGCTTCATGGGAAAAAAACCATATTATGAATACAGAGGGTTGCAACCTTCAAATTAGTGAACTCCAGGATTGGGGAATTGGGGGACAGAGTTTTTTAAAAGTCAACCCCTTAGGTATTTTTAAACAAGGCAGCAAGTAAGGGCAACTCCAAACCTCTTCAAGGGGACCAGGTAAAGGGCTTAGTGAGGCAGGCGTGCCCAGACAGTCCTCAGGGAGGAGCAGCAGTCCCCCATGCCAGGAGACCCCCTCTGACTGCTGGCAGAGGCAATGTCTGGCCCTCCATTTGCCCACCCGTCCAATGAGGCTGCTGGACTGGCAGTGTCTCAGAAACCTTCCAACTCTGACATCTGGAGTCCAGCAGACCTGACTCCAAATTCTGCCTGGGACACTGACTAGCTCTGTGACCCGCCTCAAGTCACATCACCTCTCGCAGTCTCAGTTTTCTCCTATGTAAAACAGACAGAAAAAGCCCCACGAAACACAGCTGTTGGTTAGAATAAAAACATATAAATCTGTTAACATTCTCAGCTAGTGCTAAAAGTACTGTATGAGCACAGATCTGGGTGATGTCATTATGATTCCACTGGTGGTGGTGAGTAAAATTAATACAGTAAAAAAAAAACAAGAACATGTTCTGATGACTCCAACAGGATTTAGTAGTTCCCCGTAGAGAATCTGGATCCGGATGGCCTAGGTTCAAATCCTGACTCCACCACTTACAAGCCGTGTGACGCTGGGTAAATCACTTAACACTCTGAGACTCAGTTTCCTCATCTGTCAAATAGGACAAATAATAGTAGTCACCTTACAAGGTTACTTCGGACTAAATCAGTTAATATATTAAAGCTCTCAAAACAACGCCTGGCATATGGTGCTCTACAAGTATTAACTATAGAAATAATTATCATTTATTAAAATGATTTATCATTTATTAAACTTTAGCTATATAATTATCATTTACTAAAATTCGGGCAAGTCCCTTTCTTCCTCTGAGCCTCAGTTTCCTGAGTTATAAACGGAGAGTTCTGATCAGATGAGCTCTGAAGACCCTCCTAGTTCTGAAACTTGCTGGCCCTGTTGTTTGTTTCTCCCCACGCTGTCCCACTGCCTAGACTGCATTCCCCTCTGACCGGCTGGACCCCAGGCCCTGCTCCAAGAAGCCTTCCCTGACCACAGGGACAACCTCCTACAGCACCAAGGGCGTGCCTGGGCAAACCTGGGAACGTCATCTCTCTCTGCAGTCTTGCTCCCAACTAAACTGCAAGTTCCATGAGGGTGGCTAGTTTTTTAGAGCTCCTCTGTGGCTCCACAGCACCCAGGGCTGTGCTGCATACCGATGGAGTGTAATAAAGGTCAGTCAGTTGATTTAAAGAAGAAAGGAATTGTACTACCAATACTTAGAGAACCATTATGTGAATGGGGTCTAGGGAATCATCTAGTCCAAGAATGGCAAACAGGCTTTATTTTCAGCGCCAATTCTCATCTATTAGACATGGCTGCCTGGGGCAATGTGTCGAGAAAGATTCTGGGGCCGTATCAGAGCTCAGCTAGTAAGAGTGCTGTGACTGATTATTGATGTCTGCAGTGAGCGAGGTAAGGCTGGGGACAGTAGCATGCTTGCCCCCACTAATCTAGTCCAACACTCTTCTTTTACAGATAGAGAAACAGAGGTCTCCTGATCCCCAAAGCACCCATTTTCCAGTCACCACATTCTCATTTGCAAGAACATTTCCTAAATGAAGAAGGAGCCAGGGTCTTTTAAAATTTGGAGTAAAAAGAGACACCAAAGAAGAGAGAAGACCAGATGGACTTCCCTGGTGGCACGTGGTTAAGAATCTGCCTGTCAATGTAGGGGACACGGGTTCGAGCCCTAGTCCAGGAAGATCCCACATGTCACGGAGCAACTAAGCCCGTGAGCCACAACTACTGAGCCTGTGCTTGAGAGCCCACGTGCCACAACTACTGAGCCCACGAGCCACAACTACTGAAGCCTGTGCGCCTAGAGCTCATGCTCCACAACAAGAGAAGCCACCGCAATGAGAAGCCCGCACACTGCAATGAAGAGTAGCCCCCGCTCACCACAACTAGAGAAAGCCTGGGCGCAGCAATGAAGACCCAGCGCAGCCATAAATAAATAAATTTATATATATTAAAAAAAAGAAGACCAGAGACAGAAGAAATACACACAAAAAAACTATGTGCAAAACACAAGGCTTACTTTGGCTGTGAAAAGAAATAATTACAGAAGGGCAAAGTAGATGCTCTAAGAAAGATTTTTTCTTTTTAAAGAAAGGAAAGTCTGGAACACATGCTCAAAGTAGAAATCTTACAAATTCCTATTGCAAAATAACTCCTGGTCAGCCAACCACGATCTCTATAAATATATCGCAAGATCAACAGCCCAGGCAAATAGGGGGAGGGGGAGAATGACTGCATGAATTTTTTTAAAAATCAAAATAGTTCTTCTCACAGTTGGAAAGGAAGGAGGCACCCATCATCCTACAAAATGAGAGGCCCACGAAGAAAAGATTGTAATTCTACACATCCCAGTGGCCACCCGCGGAGAAATCTAGACAGCCAGACTATTTTGAAATTATTCTACAATTCTGTTTTCTTTGCAGGGGGAAAAAAAAGTCTGGTACCCTGAATTCATTAGGGCAGCCATTATCTTACCATGGCTTCCATGGGATTATTTAGGGTGGGAACAGCCAAAGGCTCTATGGGGCCTGATTTGGGTGGTACATCCTTCAGGGTCTGAGCCAGAAAAAGACAAGCCACTCTAGGTCTTTCAAGTAGAGGCAATTTAATACAGGGATTTGAGTAGAGAAGACATACAGGGGGCAGAAAGGCAACCGTGGATTAGCACATGAGGAGCTTTGCTACCACCTCTAGGCCTGGAGAGAGAAAGGTGTTACCAGAGTTGGGGCAGTTCGCAGGAGCTGCCCAATGGGAGTGGTTCAGAGAGGGAGGGGCTGGAGCTACACAGAAAACACCATAGGAGGTAGAGAACGAGTGGGGAGAAATACCCTGGGCTTTTCCCTTCTTCCCACCTTCCTATGTCCCTGCTGTGCATCCTTCTGGCTAAACTGTCTGAAGGCCAGAGGGCAAACACACCTGGGAAATGTAGTTCCTTGCAATTCAGAGCACACAGGGGAAAGAAAGGGATGGAGTTGAGGTCAAACCAACAGCTGTCCAATTCAGATCGGAACACTCCCGGAGGACTGAAACCACTTGATGGCAGCGTCCTGCACAGCTCATCACAGGGCCCACCTGGGTCCCATTACCGTGTTTAGACTGTAACTTCCTCACAGGCAAGGACCGCCTTCCCTTGACCTGCATCGTCTTCTGCAATATCCAGTAGCCACAGCTCAGGGCTGAAAGGACCCTGAATATCTGATAAATGGAAGCCTGGCCCTCCAGTCCCAGTGCCCCAACATGTGGGATGCTTGAATGGCCTTCCACCATATTTTTGCTTCCGGCCTTTGCTGAGCATCTACTATTGACAGAAAACTCATAACGCGGAAAGCTAGTTGTCCCCAATGTTACTCAGAAGACCCAAGCACCCAGTGCACACTCTAGAATCGTCTCCTGACCAGATCTAGAACACTCAAGGGGACATTCAAGGGGATCAAGAGTGGAGGCTCTGAGGTACCAAGTCTGATGCCAGCTGGGCGGGCTGCAAGGGAAACACTCCGAGCGTCCCAGGACTGTGTCCACCTCCAAGGCCACTCCAGATCCACAGTGAAGCTTCATGCTGGTGGTTTTTGAACTGTATCATAAAAGACAAGAGCGTTCCTGTCTCACAGGGCACAGACTCAACCCCGTGTCCCTCTGTGTCCTGGCTGTGGCTGAAGGCTTAGTTTCACACTACATTCTGCAAAGAAAGGAAGGGCCCTTCCCTTTCACTGAAGGCTCCATTTCCTCTCTCCCCAAGACACAGGGCCGATCTCTCTCCCCTGTTTTCTTAAAGCACTTATTGCCCAAGCCATTCAAATAGTATCGATCAACTAGCCGGTACACTCAGTCATCCTTTTATGACCTGTCTTCCCAGCTGGACCATACATCTTCCCCGGGCAGGGCCATGCCTTTGGATTCCCCAGAGCCTACCACATAGCCCATCAGGCAGAAAGCGTCTACACAGTATTCTTAAAGGAGAAAATGACCCAGGCTCCCCAAATGCCGAGTGTGGGATGGGGCAGGAATACCACTTTCTATCGATGCCTCATATTTATTTACTGATTGATAGGATTTTTACATCCATTACTTCATTTAATTATTTACAAGGGAGAAGCCATGATTTCCACTTCGGAAAGGAGGGAGTGGAGGTTAAGGGACTTTGCCCAAAGTTCCTAGTTACTGGCAGGGCCGAGATTCAAACCCAAGTCTTCTTCTAGGACAAATACCAAACTCCTTCCATCTTCTGGCTCCAGTCTTCCTTTGCAAGATCCCCTGTCTTGCTTCTCTTTCATGAAATGAACTGATTTAATGAAATCATTAAGTGACAGAAGTTAATAAATGTAAGGCACTTAGAACAGTGCCTGGCACAGACTAAGTGCTATGTAAGTAACAGCTACCACTGTCTTCACCGTTACCATCATTATTATTTCTCCATCTCCATTAAACTCATTTAAAAAGGTCAACCCACCGCAACATCTAGAGTCAGCAAACTTGACAGCCAAAGCAGTAGAAAACAGAAAACGCCTACATTTAATTAAAACTGGAAAACTATAGAAGCTCAAATGACTTAACAGTTAAGAGGAGGCATTCGAAGACATTGTATGATTCTCAGAAGTCTACCCAAAGCAGTCTACCTGGCACCCTGTACCAGGCAACCACCAACACTTTATTCAAAAGTAAGCTCGAATCTTCTTTCCTGACTGACTTCACTGGGCAACACTTTCAGTGCACAAAATACAGTACTTTCCCATCCATGCACAGTCTTTAGAGCCAGAAGGCCTGTTTTACAGAGGGAAAATAAAGGCCCAGAGTGGAAGTAAAATGTTTGAGGTCACATGTACTTTAATGCAATCTGCAAGTCTCTAAAGTTAACGTGGTAGCTTTATCAGGCCTAGTCCTTTGCTAAGCCCAACGTGGGACTCTGCAATCATGGGCACTGAATGTATGTTTTAGGCCAGGCATGTAAAAATCAATATTTCAGCCACCAGTTCACGGCTCGGCCCAAAGTCTTTGGGCAAATAAAACAGGTCATCAGCTACCGACCCCAGCTAAGATAGAGGATGAGAAGGCGGCATTCTGCCATGTCAACTCTCCCAAATGGGATTCTTCTAAAGAATCTCCAAAGCAGTGGTGTGCCCTCAGCTGTCACATCCACTGCTACCTTTCTCTAAGTTTAACTTGGCACACTGTCACAACCAACTTACCAGCTCTCATATCCTCTGACCATGTTGGGGAACAAATTCTATCAATATTGTACAAAAGGAAGAAAACGATTCGTGTACAAAGATGTCCACTGCATTATTTATAATAAAAATTAGGGAACGACCTATATGTACAACAATGTAGATAAATATCTCCTTACAAAGCCATGAGAATGGATGCTTGTGAATGGTGGAGAGCTACATGAAAAACACTTACGTACTAAAGTGAAATGACAAGAACAGAATCAAAACTACATATATAACTACAGAAACACTGCTTGCACGTATACTGAAAAGGGCTTCCCTGGTGGCGCAGTGGTTGAGAGTCTGCCTGCCGATGCAGGGGACATGGGTTCGTGCCCCGGTCCGGGAGGATCCCACATGCTGCGGAGCGGCTGGGCCCGTGGCATGGCCGCTGGGCCTGCGCGTCCGGAGCCTGTGCTCCGCAGCGGGAGAGGCCACAACAGTGAGAGGGCCGCGTACCGCAAAAAACAAAAAATACGTATATACTGAAAAGCGCCAGCCCTGGATGGCTCAAAAATATATGATTTTTTCCCCCTCCTTTCTGATTAGCTTTCTATCATTACTGCTTTTGAGGAAAAACTCACTACACTTTAAAAGACCCATGCTGCACATCTATAAAGGCAGGTAGTCTAGACAAGGAGATTTCCTGGGATGCTACCCTTCTCCAGATTGAAGACCTGTGACTCTACAAAGACCTGCATCTACACTCTGTCCTCTGAGGATGTAGCCACTTAAGCAAACATGGTGGTTGAGCCCAGGTACACACCAATCCACTGGGAAGCACTCAGCGCATTCAAGTTCCACCTCGGAGCAAAACAAGATGACCTGGAGAGTACCTTTAAGCACTAAGCTTTTCTCTAAGAGGCTCTTGGGAAGTGACTCTAAAAGGCTCATTAAATATGTGAGAAGTCATCCGACATCCTCATTAACTAGGGATTATTCATCCACTTTAGAACTGGGGAAACTGAGGTCCTGAGAGGCAAAGTGACTTCTGTTGTAGGGAACCGGACCCAAGTGAGAATGTTCACAGATGAGAAGTCCAGCCGCACGGCACAGTCTGGAATAGAGGGTGGGCTTCTTTGAATAGAGGGTGGGCTTCTTTAATAAACCATCTCATTTTGTCCTCACCACTTAAGCGCACAGTGAAGAATATTGCTGCCACTTGCCTGGGCCTTTCCAGAGTTCCTAACGCTACTGTGATTTTATAGATAAAGAAAGTGAGGCTCAGAGAGGTAAAGTTACTTGCCCAAAATCACACAGCTAGTAGGCAAATCTGTACCCAAGCTTGTCTGGCCCCAAAGCCCATACACTCAACCATCATGCCATACCTAACTCCCCCACCAAAAATATGAAATAAGAGCCCTGTAAGGAGTCAGACTGCACCACAACATAAGGAAATAATGTTTAGAGTCGCATAGCTATCCCAGAAGTGGTGAGCTCCCTGGGGGAGGTGTGTCATTAGAGGAAGGACAGCCATCTGGTGAAAAAATAATCAGTATTACAAGCAAAAGGATGGATCAGCTCTGGGGAGAAGGGAGAAGAGGGAGAGGGGAATGAAAGGGGTGGTGCTCCTTGCCAGGATATTCCAGTCCTGGATTCCTCTGGAAGATCTCAGCCCTTCCTAACACTCCTTCAGACCAGCTCTAATCATCCAGCTTTTTCGGCCTCCATACTTAAGGGCCACCAAATATTTCATTTCCTTTTCTGCCCTTTTCCTGGCTTCACAAGTGTAGTAAAAAGTTAATGAATCCATAAATTGCTTACTGGCTTAAAAACATGAAACAAATAGTTAATGGAAATTTTAATGAAAACACCCCATCCGCATAACTGATGGCAAACCCAGGGCCGAAATACCTGGGACTTCATGGCCCAAACCAGGTGTCATGAAAGCTTGAAAACATTTACTGAGAGAAAGCGGGGTTCCAAGTTCATCACTGTCCGAAAGACGACCAAGTCTCCACTCCAGGCTTTGAAGGGGCACCATGCATTACATCTACCCTGAGGGAAACGCCGTCAGCACATTCCTTCATCAAACCGGGAGACCCTGTTTCTGAGAAAAGGAAAATGGCACAGAACCAGGAATCTGTTCTGAGGCAAGAGGCCAAGGCTTGGGACTCGACTCCAGAAATGAGCAAAGTCGTGATAACTGAAGAGCCATCATGGGCTGCTGGGGTTCTCCAGAGGAGTCTATCAACGTAAAATTGCCCGATTTCCCCTCCTCTGGAAACGCAAGTTAATGGGAGAGGGATATGCGTATTTTGGAAAAATGTCCCAGGCCACGCTGGTACATCCTCCCTATTCAAAAGTACCACCTTGATGTTTATTCTATGTCAAGCACAGAGCCAGAACCTTTACAGACTTTATTTCTCATACGCCCCCTACAACGTGGAAAGGTAAATATGACTATCATTTTAATCTGGCAAGGAGACGGAGGTTCAGAGAAGTTAAAAGTCACACAACACAGCTAGTATATCCCCATCACAGAGTGTAGACAACTGGGCAGTCAGCACTCAAGAAAAATCATCCAGGCTTTCTTCAAAAGCCTCTAACGGGGCTCCAGCCTCCATTCAAGGTCCTCCAATCCAACAGCCTCCACCTGTAGCCCGCAGAGTTTTTATAAGACAGAAATAGGACCCTGTCGCTCCCGTTTAAACCCTTCACAGGCTCCCCTTCTCCTGCCAAGGCAAACACTACACTCCGTCCCAGCTCCCGCCACTGCAATCCTCACGCCGAATGCTCCGGCTACACCGGGGTTCCTGCAGCTGCCCGCCCCACCGATGCTCACTGCCCGGCTAATTCTCCTCCCCATCCTTCAAGTCTCATCTTAGACATCACCTCCACCCGGAAACGTCTCAACATCCCCACCCTGCCCTACTCCACCTCCCATCTCCCTGCAGCCACCCAAGGCAGGGTTGGATCCCCTCGGATGTACACTCTTCCCAATGGCCCCACTGCTCAATTACCTACCTGCCTGCCTCCTTCCCCAGGCCATGGGCGGCCCCCAGGCACAGACCAACGCTTGTTCACCTCTGAGCACAGGGCCTGGCCTGGAGAAGAGACCCGGAAAATGCTGAGAACGGGCAGGGTGGCAGGTGATGCCTCACTACAGCATCCTTGTCACGCAGTAGGTTCAAATCCTGAACCAGGTCCAGCTCCGCCCAGCCTTCCCCTGCTTCCCCAAGGGAGAATCACACGGACTAGCGGCCCACAGTTATTGGGGACATTGGAGCGTTGGCAAGAGCAGGAAGAAATGTCATTTCCCCCAAATCTTCAACCTCCTCGCCTGTTCATTCTTTTCTCGGCGGCTCTAAGAGTATAAAAATGGTCGAGATAGAGTCAGAGAAATGAGAGCCAGAGGGAGCAGAGGGGGACAGGAAAGCACAGGAGGAAAGGAACAGGATGCCACAAGCACGTGCAAAGGAGAGTGGAAACAGGCCGGAGTTTGCCCTAAGGGTGATCTGGGTCAAAGGCAGAGCTACTGGACATCCAGCCCGCCAGCAACCAGGGCTCTCAAAGAAACACGCAGGGACAAGAAATACCTGGAAATTATAACAGCTGCTTTCAGTTTCCAGAGATTTTGAAGCCTCTTTCTCTTTGTTTTTCCCCTAAACCAGTTACAATTAGCGTTGAGGGATATAATTACGTTGTTAGTCTAATTGCCTGTTTGAAGCAGGATCTACGGGGGTTTAATGGAAGATTTGAGGGGGAGGGCAGATAAAATAAAAAGTCAGGATAATCACAGAAGAGATGTGTAATGTGACTTTCTTCCCAGGTAGAGACAAGGCCTGAACCGTGCCAGAGGCCAGGGAATTGTCTTCTGCGCCAGCTCCCTCGCCCGGCTGGGCGGGGAACGGCGCTACCAGGCGGCGCGACTTCACTGGAAATTGATTTTGGAGACGCTGACCTAATTAATCAGGAAACGATCCTAGAAAGGCCCTCGGATTTGGAGCCTTTGCACTATTATTGGCAGTGACACACTTACACGTCAGCGGGCAGTATTTTCCCCAGTGGAAGCCAGCATGGTGGTGGCTGACAGAGCTGGGCTGTGTGAGGCCAGAGACCTGCCTTCGCTACAGGAGGGTGGTCCTGTGCAGGGGGAACACACAGTTCTGTGGCCCTGGGGACAGAAGTCAGAGGGAGGCAGCTCTGAGCTCAGGATGAAAAGGAACGTTCTCCTCCAGGGAAAGAGGACAATTGATAGGTAGTGAGCACCCTGACAACAGAGGCATTCAAGTTAGATGACCTTGTGATGGGGATGCAGAGAAATCAGCTAGGAGGAAGAACCAAATGGCTTTGAGGGACTGTACAAACCACTCCTGTCTCCAGACCACAGAGGGGAAAGGGGTCTGCAGGGACAGTGAGGGACAGAAAGGTTCTCTTCACATCAGAGGACCCTTCCTGCCTTCTATGGGACTTCACTGTGAAGACCCAGCCCTCATATCTGGGTGGCAATGGAACTGCTCCTCTAATGATTTTTTTCCAAATACAGGCAGCAATCTGCAGTAACCAAAAGCTACCTCCATGTGGAAAAGTGAAGGTCCGATGCAGAAGTCAAAAGCGAGGCACCTCATGTGCAGTCATGGCCACTGCAGTGGCCTAGCTCTGTTCCAGGGCCTCTGCCTCCATCATTCCATCTAATACAAGCACAACACCTGGACTGGGAACCAGAGAGCCTGCATTCAAGCCTGATCTTGCCACTCTGAGCTTAAGAACATAGGCAGAGATCAATTGCCGCACGGTCCTACAGTTTCCCATCTTGGGGAGAAGGGGGAAAATGGATCATCTCATAGCAACCGCCCCTAGTTCCAAAATGTAGGAAAGCAGCACACTTCCCTATCCAAGCCAGTAAGTGCAGAGATAACTCCACTACACATAGCTGACCCTGTATACACACTTTATCCATAAGAGGGCACTGCCTTCTGAAGCCGTTAACACCTGTAATTGCCACAAGGCCAGGGGCTCCCATCTGCTCACCTCAGCACAGCTGGCTCCTAGCACAATGCCTGGCACAGAGCACAAAATTAGGTGGATAGACCATTGGCACTTAAGTGGCAACCACAGTTGATGAAATGGCATGTGTCCTTTTAATCCAGTAAGTTGTTGTCTGAAAACATCTCAGCTTCAGGGTGAGAGGAGAGGGCTTTCAGATTCCTTCTAGAACCTTCCAACTCCCAAGGCTACACGCCTTCTCAGATCCCTCTTCTGATCTGACAACTGCAAAGCCGTGAGGTCCAGGGGGCCTCAGCAATTCTCTTTAAAGCCCTGAAACATTCCACAGAAAAGTGTGAGGATTTGGGTCTGCAGGCAAAGGCTGCCACTCGAGTGCCACGGGGTTGGGAAAGGCAGTGTCTGCTTTCCTTCCCGACTCCACTTCCTGACTAGCTTGTGCCTACAAGACAAGAATGGTCATATTCCAAATCTCAGGGCTGCCTGGGAGAAGTGCGTTCTGCTGGGTTTTCTGCACTTTCCCCACTCAGGGTTGACGACGGTGCTGGAGTGTGCTTGAGGCCCTCTGTACAAAGGGAGCCTAAGTTCCACTGCACCATTTATGAGGTTGCACTGCACATATGACCCAGAGCAGAAAGACTCATTGAAGTCCAATAAAGATGAGGGGCAGGGGAGGCTGCTCTTCCTGGAGAGGCCACAGCATCTCCTTCCACGCAAACTGCCCGGCTCTGCCACTGAGAGGAAGACAAATGGCCGTTTGTCTTTGCTCTTTGTCAAGGGCAACAAGATGGCGGCCAACAGGGCATCCTGGACTCACCCTTCTCCCCCACATTGTTCCAGGGCTCCCATTTAAAGGCCTTCAAAAGTTGGAGGCAGCTGTGTGGTTTTTTTAGCAGGGGCGCAAGGGGCAGGAGGAGGAGTAAAAGTTTTACTTATAATAAAACAAAAACAGAGCCATGGCACTTGTTTTTCTAGTGCAGACAATCATTGGCTGTTTTCACTTTGTAAGAGGCTGGGAGACCTTGTACCTGCTCAAAAGTCTCCACATCAGGGCTGGTTCCAGCCACAGAGAGCAGCCAGGGAGACGTGGCAGGCCTGGTCCCAAACCAGGGATGTGACCCTGAGCTTTGTAACACAGGCCATAACTCTCCATTCAGTTCAGTTCTGTTCAACAGTCAATAATCAGAGGCGGCATGTGGCCATGGGAATTGGAAGGTTCTAGAAGGAGTCTATGTGTCAAGTCCTGTGCTGGACTTGATGGACACCTCAAGGAACTTGCTACTGAGGAGGGCCAAGATGGCGTCCCCCGGAAATCACGTCAGTGCTGTGACGGTACGGTAATCCCTGGTGCCACAGAGTGTTCACTGTGTGCGTGCCCGCTGACTGAGTACTTTACACACATCACCTCTTTTAATCCTTACAGTAATGCTGCAGGGTAGGTATTCTGCATCTGAACTGTCCAGATGAGGAAACACAGAACTACTAAGATTAAGTATCTTGCTCAGGTGGAGAAGCTCAGGTTCAAATCCAGCTCTGATTCCCAAATTCCATGGATGATCCCAACCCACCAGTAGATAAGGATTCACTAAAAGGCCCCAGGACAGAGAGCCCCACGGGCACGAGCTTGCTTCCTTCCTTCACTCTACAAACCGTCTCTGAGCCCCTCTTCTGAATCAGACACTCTACCTACATGGTTTGAGTGAAGGGCAAGGTGGGAAAACTGCAGGTCCACTTGGAAGAGGAAAGGAGAGATTAATCCCCCAAACGGTACAAGGATTAGAGCACCACGGACAGGAGGGGGCAGGCCTTCCCAGAGCCATGCAAAACAGAATGAACGGGTTGCAGGGAAGAATCGGGTGAGACCCATCACCGGAAACGGGAAGGACCACCTGGCTGGGGATCCTGTCTCAGGGACAGGCATCTGAGATTGTCCCCCTGGATAACCAAATGACCGCCGGTGTCTCCCTTTCAGCTCTGTGATACAGACGAGTCTAAGAGCGTGAGACCCCCCCCCCCCCCCGGCTTGCACTCTGCCACTTGCACAGCACATGAGCACACACTCTCCCACCCACCTGGTCCCCATCACATCCCTGCAAGGGGTACTTTCATACCCCGCTGCAGAGAGGAGGAAACGAAAGCATACAGATCCTCACTCCTCGGCCCACAATCGCTAGAGAAATGTACGGGGCTATGACAATGATTAACATCCCAGCTTGCCCTCCACCTCGCGGAAGTAATTACACACTGGGTCAGGTCTGGAGTAGACATAGCCCCTCTAGGTACTGTGTCTGCAATCACGTGAATGATGGTGGGGGGCATCTTGAAGGAGCGAAGGGCTGTCTGTCTCTGAACTCACATGAAGTCCCAGCACTCCTTGTTTCCTTGGAAAACAGTCTCTAGACTTGTCACCTATAAATTGCCTGAATCCTTTTTTCTGGGGAAGGTTTCCCCTACTTCACTAATTGCTTTCACTGCCTTTTTCTCTATACATTTAATTAACCTGCTAGGTGACCATGGGCTAGGCAAGCCTCCACCCCTCTTCAAACTCAGTTTCCCCTTCTGTAAAATGAGAGTGGGCTCTAATCTCTCAGAGCCCTGACAGCTCGACAGGATTCTGTGATCAGGCTCAGGCTAATAAGCACGTGACCTTGATGTTCCTGGCTGCTTCGACGGCCGGGAGCTCACGGGAGCACCAAGACCATTCTGCTCTGAACGGCTCCCAGCCCTGACTCAGTGGCACCAGCTCTCACGGCCTGGCATTATCCTCGATGAAAAGGCAGGACGGCCTAACTTGGCTAAGTCCCTCTGTCCCTGATGGACCCCCAAAGCTCAAATTTGCGCCTGGCATTTCAGTGGAGCTGCCAGTCCCCGGGTGTAGGAGAAACTCCAGATCAGGGGCTGGATCAAAAGCATAAGTGTGAGGCTGAAATTGTAATAATAATAACTGACATTTATATCACGCTTTTCATCCCCAAATCCCAAATTAATTAACTTTTTACGAGACATTTTTAAACTAGTGCCATTTAATAAAATTCTATTAGGAGAAGTCTTTTTTTTTTTCCCCCAGCCCTATATTTTTATTAACAGCCACCAGAAATATAATTTACAGGCAACCAAAAGCTAGTCAAGAGAGGGACAGGGAGTGGTGGATTCTGTCGGTAAGAAAGCAAGAGATTCTGCACTGACCACAGGGGCTGACCCCTGGCCTCATTGTTAGGGGGCCTGGGCCCTCTGGGGGGTCCACGGGTCCTGGTTACTCTACAACACTGAATCTCAGCCTTGCATCATTCATCTCATATTTACTGATCATCGATTTTCTGCAGCCACCACGGGAGCTGCTGTGCATAAAACGAGCAAACAAAGCGCTCATGGTCCTTGCATTCTTGGGGCACGCAACCTAATGGGGTAGAGGAATGTTCAACGATTATCTCACTGATTACTAGATAATTATGGTTGTGCTAGGTGCTGAGAAGAAAGAGACCCCTCTCTCCCCTAATGACAGCATCAAATAGGGACACATAATCTAGCCTGGAGTTAGGGGCTAGGAGGATCAAGAAAGACCTCCCCGAAAATTGACATTATTCAAGGCTCAAGTAGGGAAGAAGCATGATCATACGTGTCCTTTTAAATAACTGGTTCACAGCTGGCCTGTATTCTCTTTTGTGTCTGTGGCATATCACCTTCTTATGTGCACCTGTCACAGACACAATGTCCAACACGATGGCCGCCAGCCACGTGTGACTGAGCATTTGATATGTGACGAATCCAAAGTGATACGGGCTGTATGTGGAAAATACCAATTTCAAAGACTCTGTACAAAATTCAAAAGTGTATAATAGCTTTTTTTTTTTTAGTAAACTTTTTATTGACGTCCAATACACGGTCCCACTATTGCACTGGTAACAGGTTTGACTGGCAATCAAACTCATAAGACACAGTAGCATTTGATCCAGCACTTAGTTCGCTTAGCTTTTTAGAAGGATTCAGGACAGGAAAGAGCATGCACGGACCTTCAGTCTCAGTGGAAGCCAGCAATTCTCCATGTGCATCGATCCTTCGGTCCCTCCTCTCTTGCCTAGAGACTTGTATATAGTTGCTGGTGATGAAGCCATGGGGTGTGGGGTTCATCTTCAAAAATGTATAATAGCTTAATAAGAATTTTTATATTGGCTACCTGTTGAAACGATAACATTTTGGAAATACTGGGCTAAATAAATTATATTACTAACATTAATTTCAATTGTTTCTTTTCCCTTTATTGTGGCTACTAGAAAATTTAAAGTTACACATGTGGCTTACATTACATTTCTATTGGACACCTCTGTGTTGTGTCTTGAAGAACAAAGAATTTTAAATAAAATATTTATTCATCTACTTCAGGGGGAAGATGAGCATGCATGGCTATTGTGGCTGGTTTAGGCCCAAGAGTGCATTTATCTGGCCCTCATTCCATCGTCCAACAGAACAGAAGAGGAGGGTGGAAAGGGTAGAAATTCCACATGGGATCAGAACTGTTCAGGGCAGGAGCAGGGGGCAAGAGGAGGCCAGAAATTCTAAGAGGCAAACCAGCCCCATCACATTCCCCATCCAGCTTTAGCAAGGGGGAAAAAAAAGGAGTTAAAAGGAGAAAACCTAAAAACCTAAAACTTGTTGACTCCCACTCCCTGAGTCAAAGTAAAGTAAGGTCAGGGGAAGATCAAGTTTCTCCAGAGTCACCTGGACTTTGTTTCAAAATTCAAGGCCAAGCTCTCTTTGCTGACACTGGCAATGCACGGGACACAGGTCAGGGGGGCCCGAGTCCCTCATCATCCTTGTTTCTCTCCACCCCCTAAACAGGTTTCACAAACTAGTGGCCTGGAATGAGTTTTGGGGGTTTTACTTTATTTTAAAATTTTCTTCAATGAGTTACCGTAAGTTGAAAGTTAGGAAATTTTACAGAAAACTCTAGATTTAGAGCTTCTCTTTAAGGAAAAAAAAAAAAAGTCGGAAGCTCTGGCCACACTGGGCCTATGTTCTGACAAGGCCACAGTCAGCTGTAGCTGAGTGGCAATGGCTCCCCCTTAGATGGAACACAGGGGCTCCCAGCCGTTCTGCATGTGGGTCTGTGCCCTGCCCAGACACACTTTACACTCTCACTCCACTTGCTTGGGAACCTCTGTTCATGCAGTGACCACTGCCCAGAACGCCCCCCTCTCTCATCCATGGCTAGCCCCTCCTTAGCCAATACTGTCCTCCCAGCCTCCAGCTCTCCTGACCCCTTCCAGCTCTCCTGAGTCGGGTGCAGAGTTTGCACTTACCACACTCTACTGCAATAATTCAGTCCCATCCTGCTTCCCTCTCCTGTCTCATCAATGCCAGGCAGAAAAAAATGTTTACTTTGTGAACCATGGCAAGAAAGCAAAGAAAACATGTTGGAAATCATACCCTACCCTTGTCTCCTCCCCAGCTGAATTTCTGCTGTGATGTTTCCAGATGCGCCTGGAACAGTCGTCAGCTTGGTGAAACCAACCTAGAACACTCCTGTAAATAAACTACACTTTCACCAATTACCTTACAGGCCAAAAAAGCCATTAGAAGCTGAAAATTATATGTAGTTTGGAGTGAATTTGAACCCATGTAACCACCCTAAATAGTTCTTTCTGTTGAGCAAACAAGAATTTCTTGATTGCCCTTTTTGAAGTTGCCAAAGCCCTGTCTTCTTGCTATTAAAATGGAGTTTCACAATGGTCCTAAACCAGTTCTTCTTGTTTTCCTGAAAGAACTGTCTGTCATTCAATCACAAATAAAATCTTTTATAAAACAGCAAATGCAAGGGCACCTGCCCAGTGAAGTGAGAAGCAATGATTTCTCCACACAGGAAAAATGGAGCACTGATTCATCGTCTGCTCCATAAGCATTTCCTGAACACCTACTGTATGCAAGACCTGGGGCCATGCTGGTCAGTTTATAGCCCAGAAGAGTGGCAACAGATAAAGAGGAAACAGAGGGCCTGTCAGAAACAGACCATGCACAAGGACATCCAACTTTTCATTCAGTCCATTAAAACAGGCTCTGGTAGGCAAGCCCGCAGTCCTTTCTCTTCAGCAAATTGAAGGTTCTTTGAACCCCTGGATTCTGCCTTTAATTAGGTCACATTAACCAGAAAGACCAAATATGATGGGAAAAAAGGAAAGAAGAGCAAGAGAGAAAGGAGAGAGGGGAAAGAAGTGACTTAAGATTCCAAAGAAAGAAATGATCCCCCATCAAGCCACTCCTCTGTGTCAAACTAAAAAAAAAAAAAAAAAAAAGATAACTATTACCTGTAAACTTATCAAGCTCCATCATTTTGAGCAGAGAGACTGTGGCTCAGAGAAGGTCCTATCCTGTCCATTCTTCAAAGTCCAGCTCAAAAGCCCACTCCTTCCTCCATCTCTGATGCCTCCAGGGAATTACAGAAACAGCAGCTCCCGCTACTGACTACTTATTCTGTGCAGACACTCCCAAATGTTTTTCTAGCTATGTCCTATTTCATTTCCCAAAACCCTGTGTGAAAAGAGCTATTCTCACTGCCTTTTCCAGATGAGAAATGGGTGGTTTGTAGAGGGTCGACCAGCTCTCCAGCTGCACTTACATCCCAAGCCATCTGATGGCAGGGCCTCACTGTCTCTCTACCCTGGAGACCCAATATTGACCCAGTATTCACTCCTCTCTCCAGAGTGAAGAACGAAACAGAAATAAAGCCTGGAGTTTTCAGAGCACAACAGTCAAGTGCTGAGGAGGAGGCATGAAACAAGACACTCAGACACACCCTGATGAAATTTCCCAACTCCAAGAACAAAGAAGAATCCTTAAATGCCTCCACAGAGGGAAAAAAACCTATAGAGAAACAAGCCTCAGTCTAGCATCAGACTTCCCATCTGCGAGATCAAGGGCTGAAGACAAGGGTGCAAAGGCCACGAAGTTCTGAGAGAAAGGGCTTTGAACCTAGAACTCAACTGCAAACCAACCCATCATTCAAGTGTAGGAAAAAAGAATGACCTCTTCAGATATACAAAGGTGCCATCCCAGCACCTCTTCTTAAACACATTAAGGAAAATAAAGCCAAGAAAGAAGACATCAAATAGAATTTTAAAAAGAAGAGAAAGAAACTCAACAAGATAGAGTGAAGTCTATAAAGAGTGACTGAAAATGTAGCTGTGAAGCTTAAGGCAGCTCTTACATAATTCCCAAAAACACAACGCAGAATTTTTTTAAGCTGGAAATAAAATTCCATATCATATTAACCAAGAACAGATTATAGAGAGAAGGTAAGGAAAGCATAAGTACATTTAAAGGTCAAATATTTGTGTGTGGGCGGGGAATCTTTGCGGGTAATTAGAGATACTAATTTATTCTTGTCCAAGTTTAAATATGTTTGTTAAAAATTTGAGCATAGGTAAGAAATGAGAAATAAGATTATGACTCTAAATCAGTCAGAATGAGGGTGGGGGTAGGGTCCAAGCAGGAGGGTTAGAAAGGAAAAAAATAGAAATAAGGAAACATGGAGACTAAAGAAAACTTTGGCAATCCAACAATAAAGCAGGGAAAAACATCATGGGAAACCAAAAACAAATTAAGGTGGCAGAAGGAAGCTGAAACTTCAACAAGCAAACATGATAAATATGGATGGTATATAAATTCCCCCATTAAAAAACACGGTATTACAGATGGGGGGATGCAGGGTAGGCCAGAAGCTAAAACAAAAAGACCCAGAAAGGCTAAAATAGAAAGGACTATAATGACATGAGGCACTATCAATGAGGAAAGCTAGGTGAAGGGTACGTGGAAACGATCTGCATTCTAGCTGCAACTCTTCATGAAGTCTTAAATTATTTTAAAACAAAACGTTTTGTGTTTTTTTAATAAGGAATTAACCGAATGACACCAGGCATACGGCAGTAAAAAGGAGAAATGGTAACAGACTCCAAGGCAAAAAAAAGAAAAAAGAATTACAACGGACAAAAAGACATTTTAAATCGATACAAAATTCAACCACTAAAAAGATATTACTATATCCATTAAATATACAGATCAAAAATTGTTGAAAATACAAGGAGAAATGTAAAAAAAATCAGTTATAATACGAGACTGCAGCATACTTCTCAGAAAGGGACAGATCATGAGGATTTAAAGGGGGCGGGGGGGAGGCAATAAAGGATTTGAAAAACACAATTAGTTTGATATATTTTTGTGTGTATTTATAAAACAATGCACATCTTTTCAAAAATCCATGGAACAATTACAAACTGATCATGTGATGGGCCACAAAAAAAACCTCAATAAATTTTTTTTAAGTTAGAAATTACACAGGCTATATTCTCTGACCACGAAGCAATAAAGCTAAAAATTAAACAAAAAGAGCCACAAAAAATTTAACCACTTGGAAATGTAACCCGAAGGATATCTAGAGGAGTATATTTTAAAAAGAAATTAAAACAAACTGCAGACTGTTTAAAAATGAACAATGAGAGTACTATATAGCAAAACCCATGGGATACTTCCAAACAGTCACTCAAAAAGGAAGTGAAGAAGAAAAAAATGGAAATTGACCAAAAGTCAAAAATGAATAAAAATAATCAAAAGTTAAAGAAACAGAAAACAAAAGACTTGACAATAAAAGCAAGAGCAAGTCCTTTGAAATTATGAATAAAAAAAATAGCTAACCCTGCCTGCCCCTCAATGTGTCTGGCCAAGAAAATTAAAAAATAAATTTAAAATATTAAGAAATGAGAATGTGGCTGTAACTACAAAATCAGAAGGATGGATAGAAAGAGGGAAAGAAGAAGGAAGGATGACTTTTTATTTATATATTTTTTTAAATGCATACAAAATAGATCTGTTTCTAAATAATAAAAATTACCCAAAATTGACTCAAGAGGAAATAGAAAATTTGAATAGACCAAGAATTAGAAGAAGAAATTTGAATTATAAAATTATTGGGAATATTCAAATAATTTTACTGGCAAATTCTACTAAATCCTCAATAAACAGATTATACCTATATTTTCTAAATTGTTGGGGGGAGGGCAGCATCCCAATTCTTCCTACAAAGTCAACATACTTCTATTAAAACTGCGTAAAGATCATTTAAAAGAGAAAATTATAGATAAATCTTAAATACAGACCCCAAATTCCTACATAAACATCAGCAAGTAAGACATGGCACTAAATTACAAAAGTAATACAACTCTAGGGGTTTCCCTGGTGGCGCAGTGGTTGAGAGTCCTCCTCCCGATGCAGGGGACACGGGTTCGTGTACCGGTCCGGGAAGATCCCACATGCTGTGGAGTGGCTGGGCCCATGAGCCATGGCCGTCGAGCCTGTGCGTCCGGAGCCTGTGCTCCGCAGCGGGAGAAGCCACAGCAGTGAGAAGCCCGCGTACCACAAAAAAAAGAAAAAAAAAAGTAATACAACTCTAAAAATAAGCATCGACCTAGGTCTTCTGGATTTTGAGGGTTTTTTTTAAATGAGCAACATAATTCACCGGGAATTTTTTTAAACCTCCACATGAAGGGTATCTCTCTAAAACCTCCCTCAAACACTTAATATAATGCCAAAGCTACTCCAATTAAAGTCAGGAATAACCAAGAATGCCCAATATCACTATCATATTATTCAAAATTATTCTGGAGATCCTAGCTAATGTAAAAAGGCTGGAAAAAAGAAAACAGAAGTATAAGTATAGGAAAGGAATAGACAAACCTGCCGTTATTTACAGATACGACTGTCTATATTAAAAAAAAAAATCCAAGAGAATCAACTGAAAAACTATTAGAATAAAAGAGAATTCAGTGAAGTAGCCAGATACAGGATACGTATTCACAAGTCAGTGGCTTTCCAACACATCATCAATAATCAATTAGAAAATATAATAGGAGGAAGAATCCCATTCCTATGAGTAACATAAGTTACAAAACACCAAGAAGCAAACCTATACAGTTCGAAGGTATAGCAATTAAAATAGCTGGGGGAAAAAAATGGCACAGAATTAGGTAAACTGATCAATTTAAAAGAATAACAAGTCCACAGGCAGACTTATGTAGATGTGAGAATTTAGACAATTGTGAACGTGTCATTTCAAATCAGTAAGAAAAGGACAGACTATTCACTAACAATAATAATGCCTCCTGATATTATGCACTGAGAAGGAAGGCCACACCTTCACTTCCAGGTATTCCTGCAAAAACTGCTTGACCTGAATCTAATAACAAGGAAACATCAGACATAACCAAATGGAGGGATAGTCTACAAAATAACCAGCCCATACTCAAAAAAAAAGTCGAGGTCATAAAAGACAGAAGGAAGACTGAAATAGTGATCCAGATGTAAAAAGAGTAAAGAGACAGGACCATGGAATTCAGCTTGTGAACCAGGGTTTTCTTTTCCTATAGAGGACATTATTGAAACAGATGACGAAATAGGAATCAGGTTCCTAGATTTGCTAATAGTATTCCACCAGTGTTAATTTCCTGATTTTGATCGCTGAACTGTGGTTATATAAGCAAATGTCCTTGTTTTTAGGAACTACACCCCGAAGTATTTAAGGGTAAAGGGGTATCATGCCTGCAGTTTTGTCTCAAATGGTTTAGGAAAAGGATTTACTAGAGAGTTGGGGGAGGAGAAGGGAGGGGAGCGGGGGAGAGAGTGAGGGAGAGGGAAAGCAAACATGGAAATGTTAACCTTTGGGGAACTGGGGTGAAAGTGATACAGGAATTCTTTGTACTAGTCTTACAACTTTTCTGTAAGCCTGAAATTATGACAAAATACATTTTTAAAAAGAAAAATGTAAGTTGCAAGAATCCCTTGGGATAGTTGTGGTTTCATCCCTATACAGCATTATTATAAATATGTCTGGGAATTATAAACACAAATTCTAGACTGCTGGTACCTCTGGAGAGGGAGGGGACTGACACTGGAAAACGGGGTCCCAGCTCTGTCAAGTTTCGTGAAATAAAATCAGATGTGGCAAAAAAAATAAAATTTAGAAATAGATAAGAGTGGGACACCTGGAAAAATACACAAAAATAAATGCCAGATGGATTAAACAGCAAAACAGGAAAGAAACACACTAAAAAATACTAAATAAATACAGGAGAATTTTTTAAAAAATAATATTGGAATGAAGAGGTATTTCTAAGCATCTTCAGAAAACAAAGTACAACAAGGACGAAAATTAATAATTCTCACCAATATGCCAGGTTCTAAGCATTTCATACACATATTATCTCAACTGATCCTTAGAACAACACAATGATACAGGTTCTATTATTCCCAGTACACAGATGCGGTTCAGAGAGAATGTTTGGTCACAGGTCCAAGACGCCTCCCAAATTCTGCACCAATCCCCATTCTACGTGCTCGTGGCAGAAAGTCCCCCATTTTTTTGCAATTCCCATGCAGCAAACCGAAGAAAATCCAGGAGAAGCCAGATTCCAGAAGGTTCTAGAGGATCCCCATTCATTCTTTCAACAAATATTTACCAATTATTAAAAAAAAAAAATTCTCTTTTTCTATTGGCTCCGTAATAGGCATGTCACTTATTTGATTTAATCCTTAGACCACCATCATGAGGTAGGTTTTTCTATTCCTATTTTCGAGCTGACATAACTGAGGCTCAGACTCTGGGAGAGGGATATTCAAGGTAACAGTTGGTCCAGCAGAGCTGGGATTTGAACCCAGGCCTGTCTGCCTCTGGAGCCTGGTCCCTGACCACCCAGCTGTACCGCCTTTTCTATAGAGTGCTCCATGTGCAAGATTCTGCATGAGAGACTTTCCCTGGAGTAGGAGAAAGAAACCCGGCCCGTGGTTTCAAGCCAACCACCCCCTTCCCTGGGATTTTAGGAAGAACGGGCCCCATCCGCTTCTGCTCCAACAGCTGAGCCCCCGAGTATGAAGTGCCCAGAGCCGCAAGTAAGCCTGAATGCCATCCGTTCAGCGAACGTTTGTGGAGCAGCTGTTATGTGCTAGCTCCTGGGACACGCTGGGGAGTAAGAGAGACTTCACCCCATCCTCAAAGAGCTTGCAGTCCAGAGAACTGAATATCCAGCCATAATTAAGGATGAAACCAATCAAGACTGACTGGGGTAGGGGGAGAAGGGAGGAGGTAAGGGGGCTTCACAGAGGCCCCAACACCCCCTCTTCTTTCAGAAGCAACACAGAGGCCCAGAAAGAATTCTTTGTTCAGAGGTGATGCAGCCAGGAAGTGAGAGACTGAAATTCAAGGTTCCCAACCCCCGTCCTAGGGCGGTGCTCCTTCTCTGTGGTCAATCGACATGAAGACATGCTCTGGGCACAGCGCTGGGTGCTTCCAGAGCCAGGTAGACAGCAGGTGGTGCTTCTGTCCCTGCAAACAGCTCTCATCCCAATGCGGCCTTGTGGGAAGCCAGCCAGAGGACGCTGGTTGTGCTGTGCCCTCTCCTGGACCTGCCCCCGGACTGGCAGCTCCCACCTGAGCTCCTAAAACGACTGGCCTTCGTGAACCTGCCACAGTTGGCCATGGTGTAGTGTGGGAGGAAAAGTCCGCCTGCTTCCACAGGGGGCGCTGGCCGCCAAGGTCAGAGTAGCCACAGCGAGCCTCTCCATCCCGGGGCCTGGGCCACAAAGCAGCTTCCCACCAGGCAGGGGACGCTGGCTGCAGCCCCACACCAGCCAGAGAGGCTCCAGCCACGCCAGCCGGACACACGACCAGCCAGCCAATCGGCTTCGTGGCCATTCGTAAAACCATGTCCTGGGTCTGAGGCCACTCACACCCGTACTTGGGGAGGGCTGGGTCTGTGAGGGATCCTGCGCGTAGCTCAACCGTTCTGAGCCCCATTCTCCTCTTCATCCTGCCACGGCTCTTTCATGGAGGTGCCGTAGCAAATGAGCTTATAAAGGGCTCTACAAATAAGATACCCTGGCGGCCCCAGCCTCTCCACGCTCAGGCCAAGGCCAAGAGCATCCTCACAGCCAAGGTCTCCCTGACTCCTCTTGTCTGCCCGAGTCACACACTGCTCAGGAATTAACCTAATCCAGCTTGTATCATTATCTACACCATGTGCCTAAAAAGTGATGCTTCACCAACGGGCCTGAATGCGTATGATCTTCAAAGTACCCTTGGGAGGCTGTGTTCTCATTCCAACAATCCCACTTTGGGGAACACATCCACAAATCCGTCTCTGGGAACAAATCTTCCTCATTTAAGGACGGTTCTGTTTTGGTGAAAAGAGTTACCAGTCTCTGGGCACTTACTACAAACCGAGCACTGGGCTTAACCGTGTTCCGTGTATTCTGTCCATTTAATCCTTGCAACGGATGACGAGGCTGGTGCAATTATTATCCCCCTTTTTAAGATGAGGAAGTCACCTGCCCAATGGCAAACAGTGGTGCAGAGCCAAGGCTGGGCCTGGCGTGGGCTGGCTCGGCCTGTGGCCGTCCTTCTCGCTGCTCTGCCAGCTCCGGGGCATTTCTCCTCTTCCTTTGAAAACGGCAGCAACGCTGAACACACGGCCCAGGCAACCCGAGCCACCAGCCTTCCTAGTGGCGTCATCTACAGACACCTTGCGCTGAAGAGGTCAGCCCAGGCTGCCTGTCTTCCCCCCACCGTTACTCTGTCTTCAGAACAGCTCCTGTGATTCCAACAGTTCTTTAATCTCTTTTGCTCCAGTGGCCTTCCTTTCACCTCCCACCACCAGCCCAATTCCCCACTCCCGCTTCACACCTAGACCTTGTCCTCGCCAGTGACACCCCACACCAGTAGTCTCAACCTCCAGCATCCTGGGCCCAGACTCCCAGACCGGGCCCTCAGTCCTCGACCCAGGGGGACCTCCCACCCACCGCTGTGTCTCCCCTTCCCTCCCTCCTCCCCCACTGCCATCCTTCCCCAGTCAAGACCAGACCCATCGTGATCGACCCCCTTGGCAAATCATCTTTCAACTCTCGAGCTCCCTCTAGCCTTTTACTCCCTGGCAAACCCCACGTCAACTCCGTGCCTACCCTGCGCTGGAGAAACACACACAACCACGCAGATTGTCCCACTGTAAATTTACGACCACAAACCTCAAGTGGGCCCTTACTGCAGCCCAACCTTTTCCCTCCTCAATTCACTCTCCCAGATGAATATCTGAGACTTTCCCCCTTCTCCTCAAACCTCAAACAACCTGCTGGCTCTCCACTGACGGCTACTTTCCCTGAGAAAAGAAAAGCCATCAGAAGAAAACGACTCATCTTTCCACCCCCAAATCTAACAGGCTGCTCCACCTGTACTGAAGAGTCCCCCTTCCTGCCTGTAACACCGGCCCAAGCCTACGTCTCCCATCCAAGCCGAGCCCTCACTCGACGCTGGGTCCCAGCCCCTCTTCCCAGCCCGAGGTCACTGCTCTGTCAATTTCCCCCCTCTCTCCTGGGACGGTTCTTCCTTCTCCACCAGCTCCTTCCCAGGGCACAGAACAGGCTGTCACAGCGGCACCGGGGCTCACGTCCCCCTCCACCTAACTCTGCCCCCCTTTGGAGCAAAATGCCTCACACTGGTCTTTGCTCTCCAACTCCACCTCCTTGCTCCCGTTCTTTGGAGTCCACTCCACTCAATGAGCCAACCTGCCCCCCAGCACAACACTGAAATCACTCTCCCCAAGGTCACCAGTGACTGACCCTCCTGCTGCCAAACCCAGCAGACATTTCTCAGTCCTCATCTTGGCTAACACAGTTGACCTCTCCTTCCTTCCTAAAACTCTTTTCTTGGATTTGGAGACCCCCTCACCCTCACGGGTCGTCCCCTGGGCTGGTTCTGCCATCCCTTCCCGAGACAGAGGCTCGGGAGGCGCTTTGGGACTCCTCTCTCCCTATACTCACTTCGTAGGTGACCTCAGCAAGCCCCACAGAGTTCAATGCCATCTACATGCTGACGACTCACCGATTTAATATTCAGTTCTGACCACTGCTCACCTGAGCTCCGGACTCACCTCAGACCGCTTACGTATCTCAGAGGCATCTTAAACTTCACAGGTCTAAAGGGTCCCATTTCCCAGCCCCACCCCACCAGGACCTGCTCCTCCCTGAGTCTCACCCCATCTGGCAGTGGTGCTACCAAGCACACGGGGCTCCAGCTAACATCTAGGCTGGAGTCAGCCTTGATTCATTCCGCTTTCCCTCCCACTGCACATCCAACCCGGTGCTAAGTTCCGTTGTCTCTGACATCGAGAGTCATCCCACCTCTGATCCTTCCTCAGCATCTCTCCATCACCTCTCCCCCACCCTCCCAACCAGCATCTCCTCTTACCTAGGCTACCTCTCAGTTTCCCATCCAGTCTTCCCATTTTCATTCTTTCCCCTCCCAGCAGCCTGGGGGATCCTTTAAAAATGTGAATCAGATCCTGTGAACAACCAAGCCCAAAACCTTATAAAATCTTCCACCCCATTCACGGTGGCCTGCTAGACTCTCCAGGATCCGGTTGACTCTGCCTACCTGGCTGCATCATCTCACTGCTTCCCTAACTTTCTCCAACTAGCCATAGTGGCCTTTTACTGTTTCTCCAACACACCACACTCATTCCTACCCCAGGGCCTTTGCACTCACTGTTCCCTCCACCTAGAGTGCTTTTCCCCATCAATCACAAGGTTTGTTTCCTCATTCCATTCAAGCCTCTGCTTATCAGTGGCCTTTCCTGACTCCCAAACTCATAAAGAGCCCTAGACCTCATTCCCTGTATATTACCACTATGTCCCAACCACGTTTCATTATCTTCACATCACTGAACATTATCTGAATTCCACTACTCATTTAGATGTTAAGTCTCTGTGAGGGCAGGAGCCTTGCCTTATTTACTCTTGTATTCCCAATGTCCACAACCATCCCTGGCCCATAGTAGGTGATCTATGAATAGATATAAATGTGCTGAATAAATGAATTCACAAACGAATGAATCAATCACTCACTAAATAGCCTCCCATCAGCCCGGAAGGTGGAGAACAGCACTGTCCGACAGAAATATAATGTGACACTCACACGTGATTTTAAATCTTCTGGTAGCCACATTTTAAAAAGAAACTGCAAAATTAATTCTAATGATATATTTTTTATTTAACGCAATACATCCAAAATGTTATTTCAACATGACATCAATATTGAAAGAACTATTCATGAGCTGTTTTACTCTCTTTCATACTAAGCTTCTGAAAACAGGTGTGTATCTTATACTTACAGCACATCTCAACTTGGACTAGCCACGTTCTGGGGGCTCAACAGCCGCATGTGGCAAGTGGCTGCCGTGTCAGCCAGCACAGATCTAAAACATGAGCCTGACCAGGTCGCTCCTGAACCCAAACTCCTTCCTGACACCTCACGGCCCTCGGGTACGAAAGGTGTCTTACGACCTGCCCCTCTGGGCTCTAAACACCCACCTGTACCAGCCACACCTTCAGATCTCTGAATATGCCGTCTGCTCACTTGCCTCTGAGCTTTAGCACATGCTGTTCCTGCTGCCTCGAAGGCTGCTTTCCTATTCATCTGAAACCTCCTACTCAATCTTCAATGCCCCTTCACCTAGGAAGCCCTCGCTGCCACCCTAAGTTTGGGGGAGGGGCCCTCCTTTGTGCTCCCAAACTGCCCATCGCCCTGACTTGTGTGTGGTCCCCGAAGGCAGGGGCCACCTTGCTCATCTGTGCTGAGCACACAGCAGGTGCTACGTGACTACTTGTTGAATTAATGACTGAACAGGACTCCCCTGCCAATCAGCGCGTAACTGATGCCACTTCCGTTCACTCCACCTCGCAACATCTCTCTGCCCTTACTCACAGCATAAAAACGGAGCCAGAGTCATGGTCCCAACTCCACAACCGTCCCTATTCCTTCTAAACCCAATAATTTTTGTTGAATTTTATCCTAAGAAAGCAAAATTCCCTATTTCCCCCAGGATTGTGATTTGGTGGGGGATGTTGAACATACATTTTAATGTCAAATACGTACCTGTGCTTATCGGGCCTTTACTTCCCTTTCCTACACAAACAAGACTAATCCAGGCAGGAGAAATAACTGCATGCGAAAACTGCTCCTGTCGGGTCAGCATCCATCCTCAGCCTGGGAAATCAGCAGTTCAATACCAACACCAGAGACACTGGCAGGTACCACTGTTGCCCAAAGGTGAGAAAGATGAGAGGTCTGAGCCAGGAAGGCAAGGAATCAGAGCCTGCTCTGCTTGTGGGCATCTTCTTGTCAAGTTCTGATGGACAGAAATGTAGGCATGTTACTACACTCAATAATTCACTCCACAACATTAATGAGCACTTCCCCTTTGCAGGCATCATGCCAGGTGCTGGGATACAGGATGAAAATTACGCCTCCGAGTTTGTTCTGCTAAGATGGCAATAATGTCTTGTCCATTCAAGGACCAACCTGCTTCTTTTGAACAAGTTTAAAAAAAAATAGGAGACCTCTGAGCCTATGAAGCTCACCATCATAAGGTTCAACGCACGTCCAACATTTTTTAAATTTTAGAAGGAAATTCATAGAGTAGAATTGGGATAATGACTTAAACTAACTGTAGTTTTAAATGCATAAACCTTTATATGAGCAAGCAGAACATATGCAATGCTTTTCCCACCCCCAAATGAGTTAAGCGACATCATATCTAAGAAAATGAACAAAAGTTAACCCCAACATATATTTCCATCCCCCCCCCAAATTTCAGTTTTCCAAGAGGAAAGCAATTTCCCCAAGTTTTGGCTTCAGAACCTGCAGAGAATGTGTTAACACTGGGTCTCCTGTGCTCACAAGGAGGAATGAATGAAGGCCACTAGTTTATCACACCCTGGAAACACCCTATTCCTCTCGCAAGGCGTGGAAGCCCCGTAAGCCAGGCCTGTTATCAGAGGAAATGCTTTTTAAAAAACATACCCATCATGGGAAGAAAAGTCCAAGATAAACATGCTCTGCGTTACTGGTTATTCATTCACCCACATGTGACTGCTATTCCCACTCTTCCTATTAGGAAGCTTTTTTATTATTTAACAGTAATACCAAAGGCAAAGCTGGCATCTGGAAACACTTCCATAAAACACACACTCATTACAAAATCATTCCCTCATCTCTGGCAACGTATCAACTAAAGGTGGTGTTATTCTCGCAAGAGCATGCTATGTTGGAAGGGGTTCTACCCCCTCCCCACTGCACAGGTGGAAAAACTGAGGCCCAGAGAGCACAGATCGGACCTGAACGCAGGACTCTCAGCCCAGCTTGGTTCACCATCACTTGTCCCCCAAATGAGAGGCAGAAGTACTAGCCAAACCATGGACTGTGATCTGTCTGGCCAGGCCAGGCAGGGCCAAGAGGAAGAGGGGAGGCAGCAGCGTTATGACATGCCCAGGCCCTGGCTGTATCCCCATCTCCCAGAAAGCTGAAGGGCACCAAGCCCTCCAGCACAATCATGAAATAAGAGAACATCAAAATACACGAGGTGAGGACTTCCAGTTTCGGCTTCCACATGTAAAGAGCATGGAAGTCATCACTCCCTTCCTTATAACAAGAAAAAAGCTGAACAAACTGAAAATACACAACTTTCTTTGATTGGAGAGTTGAGGTCACAGAGCAAACCATCACCCTGATGACTAGAGAGACAGGCAAATGCAGAGAAGTATAGCTTACTGGGAACAGTGGCACAGCTGGAGCCAGTACACTGGTGGGAACACTCAAACCATACCTGCCTAACTGCTGGAAGCTGAGGGTCCACTGGCTTGGGACTCCTGAGGGCCCAGTCTTAGGGGAGCCACCACACTCTGTGGGAACCTCAACAGGTTCATGCTTTGGGGAGAGGGGTAACCATTTTGAAACACCACAGAGCACTCTATTCTCCAGAACAAAAGCCTGTCCTCAAGAGAACGTACTTCTCATAGTCTTATCTGACCTGGGGGAAGGGCAATTGGACCATGCCAGGCCCTTGAGCCTCCCTGTCTCACATAAGGGGAGAGAAAGAAAAGGCTCAGAAATGCTTCTGTAGGTCACAGCCCAGGGACTCAGGCCCACTTAAAAAATGAGAGAGATTTAATCCTAAAATGTAATCCTCTCCCTAACATTTTACCACCACATCAAAAAGACTAGAGTATAGCAATAGTGGATTACAACTGAGACCTGGAAGACACAAATTCTATTTAAGGAGTTCTTAGGTAAACCCAAAGACAATAGGAAAAGGGGAGGGGGGGGGACAGACAAGGAGGAAATTGAAACCTGACATCTACACGTACAGCAAACATTAAATGTGGCCCAGTAACATCACATAGCCATAGAAACAAAGCTTCACACTAAAATCCTCACAACCTCAGTTCCTGTTACTAAATACATTATGTCTGGCTTTTAACAAAAAATTACAAGGCATGCTAAAAGGCAAGAAAAAACAGTCTGGAGAGACAAAGTAAGCAAGCATCAGAACCAGATTCAGATATGACACAGATTTTGGAATATAATTTAAAATAACTATGATTAATATGTTAAGGGCTCAAACAGAAAAATCAGACGATATGTAAAAATAAATGGGTAACATAAAAAGAGAATTGAAACTCTAAGAAAAAATGCTAGAAATCAAATACACAGCAACAAAAATGATGAATGCCTTTGATACGCTCCTCAGCGGACACAGCTGAGAAAAGAATCACTGAGGTGGAAGCTAGGTTATAGAATAGAAACTACCCAAACCAAAATACAAAGAGATAAAAGAATGAGATAGTACAACTTCTGGTTTCCACTTCAACTTGTTCACAACAAGAGAAAAAGCTGGACAAACTGAAAAATCAATAACTTGTCTTAGGCCATCAGAGAATTGAGATCACAGGACCCTGATAAGTGGAGAGACAGGTGAAAAGAGAGACTCATAGCCTACCAGGAACTGAAGCTGCCCCCTGAAGCCAGGAGCTGGTAGGAACACTTGGGGTAATTGTGGAGACTGAGCAGAGATGAGCTTGCGAGAGAAAAACTGCTGGGGGCGCCACTCTTTCCTGAGTTTTATCTCCAGGAGTCTTACCAGCTTCTCAGGGTTTTAAGATGGAAAAAAAGTTCTCCTCTTGGTTCCAGCAGGGGGGAGGGGAAAAGTAACAATTCTGAATTACATCCAGAACATTCTGTCCTATTCAGCAAAGGCCTACCCTCAAGGGAAAATATTGATGGAGTCTAACCAAAGTGAGTTTTACAAGGAATTAACTGACATGAGGGAAGGGAAATACCCGACTCAAGTCCCTTCTGGACTTCCTGTCTGACCTAAAAGAGGAAAAGAAAAAATTAGAGAAGCACTTGTTAAGGTCACAGCCCAGGGATCCAGGCCCACTAAAAGACTTAAAACTAATCATAAGAGTCTAAAATGCTTCTTCTCCCCCCACACCTTACCACCACATCAGTAGGGCTCCTGAACAATTAACAGAAGATTATAGCTAAAAGACCTGCAAGGCTCAGACTCTATTTAAGGAGTCTCACAGGAAATCCAAAGACTACAGAGAAGACAAAAACAAGAACACCAGAGGAAATTTTAGCCTCTGACACCTACAGTTATAGCAAACTGTTAACACAGGCTAACTCCTAACCAGATAAACATAAAACCTCAAACTAAAATGCTGATTACTTCAGTTCTAGTTATATCATGTATGGCTTTCAACCAAAAATTACAGGGCATGATAAAAGACAAGTCTAAAGAGACACAGCAGGGGGATTTCCCTGGTGGAGCAGTGATTAAGAATACACCTGCCAATGCAGGTTCGACATGGGTTCAAGACCTGGTCCGGGAAGATCCCACATGCCGTGGAGCAACGAAGCCTGTGTGCCACAACTATTGAGCCTGTGCTCTGCAGCCCGCGAGCCACAACTACTAAGCCCACGTGCCACAACTGCTGAAGCTCACGCGCCTAGAGCCCCTGCTCCACAACAAAAGAAGCCACTGCGATGAGAAGCCCACACACTGCAATGAAGAGTAGCCCCTGCTAGCTGCAACTAGAGAAAGCCAGAGCACAGCAACAAAGACCCAACACAGCCAAAAATAAATTAATTAATTAGTTTTAAAAAAAAAGAGAGAGAGAGAGACACAGCAGGCATCATAGCCAGACTCAGATATGACACAGATTTTGGAATTATTAAGCCAGGAATTTAAAATAACTATGATTAATATGCTAAGGGCTCTAACGGAAAAGGTGGACAACATACAAGAACAGATAGTAATGTAAGCAGAGAGATGGAACCTCTAACAAAGAATCAAAAGGAAATGCCACAAACTGAAACTTCTCAAAATGATGAATCAAAGAGACTAAAGAAGGTAAAAAACAGAACTAAATGTCCAAGAACTACAGGACAATTACAAAAGGTGTAACATATACATAATGAGAATATCAGGAAAAGAAAGAAAAAAGGAACAGAAGAAATATTTGAAATAATAATGACTGAGAATTCTCCAAAATTAATGACAAGACACCAAACCACCACAGATCCAGAAAGCTCAGAGAGCACCAAGCAAATAACAAAAAATCTACACCTAGGCATATCATGTTCAAGCTACAGAAAAATCAAAGACAAAGAGGAAATCTTGAAAGAAGCCAGAAGAGATTTAAAAAAAAAAAAAAGTTCACCTATAGAGTAACAAAGATAAGAATCACATTGAAGTTCTCTCCAAAAACCATGCAAGCAAGAAGATAGTGAAGTGAAATATTTCAAGCGTTGAAAGAAAAAAACTAACAACTTAGAAATCTGTATCCAGTAAGATTCTCCTTTAAAAGTGAAGGAGAGGGCTTCCCTGGTGGCGCAGTGGTTGAGAGTCCGCCTGCCGATGCAGGGGACACAGGCTCGTGCCCCGGTCCGGGAAGATCCCACATGCCGCAGAGCGGCTGGTCCCATGAGCCATGGCCGCTGGGCCTGCGCGTCCAGAGCCTGTGCTCCGCAGCGGGAGAGGCCACAGCAGTGAGAGGCCCGCGTACCGCAAAAACAAAAACAAAAACAAACCAAAAAAAGTGAAGGAGAAATACAGACAAAATTGAACGAAATCTGTCACCAGTAGATCCCTGCAAGAAATGTTTAAAAGTTCTCCAGAGAGAAGGAAAATAACAGGGCAGAAACTCAATATACATAAAGAAAGGAATGGTTTGGGAGAAGGAATAAATGAAAGTAAAACAAAATTTTTATTTTTCTTATTATTAAGCCATGTAGTAGATAACACTTTGTTCAAACTAATAAGAACAACAACATATTGATGATTATAGCTTATGGATTAGTGAAATGAATGACAGCAGTTTCATAACAGATATAAGGGAACAACTGGAAATACTCTGTTATAAGGTACCTGTACTACCTGTGAAGCAGTATAATGTTATTTGAAAATGGACTTAGATTAATTGTAAATGTATATTGCAAAGTCTAGGGCAATCACTAAAAAAAAATTTTTTTAAGACTTGAGATGCTACGAGAGGGGAGAAAATGGAATCATATAAAATGCTCAATGAAAGCCAAGAAAGGCAGGAAAAAAGTAGAAGAGAACAAGGACAAGTAGAAAACAGTTCCAAATATGGTAGATATTAATACAACTATATTAAAAGTCACTTCAAATATGAATGGTCTAAATACACCAATTAAAAGACAGGGACTATCAGAGCAGATTAAAAAAAAAATACCAAGATCCAACTATATGTTTTGAATCAAAAAAATAAAATCCACTTAAAATATAAAGACACAGATATATTTGGTTTAAAAGTAAACATATAGAGAAAGATATACCATGCTAATACAAATTAAAACAAATCTAGAGTAGCTACATTAATTTCAGACAAAGCAGAAATCAGAACAAGAAAAACTGTCAGGGATAAAGAGGAGCATTACACGATGATGAAGAGGTCAATTCTCCAAGAAGACATTAACAATTTTTAATGTGTATGCACCTAACAACACATCATCAAAATACATGAGGCAAAACTGAGAGAACTGCAAAGTGAAGCCAAACATCAGTAAGGATATAGTTAAACTGAACAGCATCATCAATCAACTATATATAACTGACATTTATAGAGTATGTCATCCAACAAGAGCAGAATACACATTCTTCTCAAGCTCATATAAAACATTCACCAAAACAGAGCACATTCTAGGCTATAAAACACACCTTAACAAGCCTAAAAGAACAGAAACCATACAAAATATGCTGTAGGACCACAATGGATTTACTAGAAATAAATAACAGAGGTTAAATTTCAAAATATTTGCTGGAAAACTTAAATTTGGGGATTAAACAAAAGACTTCTAAATAACACATGGGTCAAAATGGAAATCTCAAGAGAAATTTTAAAATATTTTGAACTAAATGAAAATGAAAATACAATTATCAAAATTTGTGGAAAGCAGTGAATGCAGTGCTTCGAAGGAATTTTATAGAACTGAATACATATATTAGAAAAAAGGTAGATCTAAAATCAATAATCTATGCATCAACCTTAGGAAACTAGATAAAGTAGAGTAATATAAGCTTAAAACAATCATAAGAAAAGAAATAATAAAAATTAGGGCAGCAATCAATGAAATTGCAAACTGGAAATCAATAGAGAACATTAGTGAAACTAAAGACTGGTTGTTTGAAAAGATCAATGAAACCAATAAAACTCTAGCCAAGGTAACCAAGACAAAAAAACAGAAACTCAAATTACTAACATCAGAATTGGAAAAGAGGCCATCACCACTGACCCCATGGACATTAAAAGAATAAAGGAATATTATGAACTCTTCGCACATAAATTTGATAGCTTAGATGAAATGGACCAATTCCTTGAAAGATACAAACTACTAAAACTCACATAAGGAGAAATAGATAATCTAAATATGTATATATGTGTGTTTATATATACATATGTATATGAAACTGAATCAATAATTAATAGCCTTTCAAAAAAGAAAGTACCATGCCCAGATGGTTTCAGTGGTGAATTCTAGAAAACATTTAGGGATGAAATGATACCAATTCGCTACAATCTCTTCCAAGAAATAGAAGCATAGGGGACACTTTTAACTTGTTATATGAGGCCAGCATTACTCTAGCACCAAGACCAGATAAAGACATTACAAGAAAGGAAAACAACAAACAATTATCTCTCTTGAACACTGATGCATAAATCACCAATAAAATATTAGCAAACTGAATCAAACAATGTATAAAAGTAAGTATACACCACAACCAAATGAGATTTATTCCAGGTATGCAAGGCTGGCTCAACACTGAAAAATCAATTCATATAATCCATCACATCAACAGGCTAAAGAAGAAAAATCACATTATCATATCAATAGATGTGCATCTGACAAGATCCAACACCTGTTCATGATAAAAACTCTCAGAAAACTAGGAATAGAGGAGAACTTCCTCAACTTGATGAAGAGTATGTACCAAAAAACCTACAGCTAACATCATACTTAATGGTGAGAAACTAGATGCCTTCCCCCTAAGACTGAGAACAAGGCAAGGATGTCCCCTTCTCCACTCCTATTTAACATCATACTGGAAGTCCTAGCTAATGCAACAAGACAAGAAAAGGAAATTAAAAGTATATAGATTGGGAAGGAAGACATAAAATTGTCTTTATTCACAGATAACATGACTGTTATGTAGAAAATCCAAAGAAAAACTGTTATTAAAAAAAACTGGAGGGCTTCCCTGGTGGCGCAGTGGTTGAGAGTCCACCTGCTGATGCAGGGGACACGGGTTCGTGCCCCGGTCCGGGAAGATCCCACATGCCGTGGAGCGGCTGGGCCCGTGAGCCATGGCCGCTGAGCCTGTGCGTCCGGAGCCTGTGCTCCGCAACGGGAGAGGCCACAGCAGTGAGAGGCCCGCGTACCAAAAAAAAAAAAAAAAAAAAAAAAACTGGAATAAGTAAATATAAGAAGGTTGCAGGATCCCAGGTTAATATTTTAAAAAGTCAACTGCTTTCATATATACAATGTGTAAATGGAATTTGAAATTTAAAAAACAATACCACTTATATTGGCACCAATAAAAGAGAGAATTACTTAGGTATAAATCTAACAAAATATGTAAAGGATATATGAAAACTGCAAAACTCGAAAGAAATTAACAAGCCTAAATAAATGAAGAGATATTCCATATTCATGGAAGGAAAAATCAATATTGTTAAAATATTGATTCTTGCCAACCTGATCTATAGAATCAACACAATCTCAATCAAAATACCAGAAAGTTATTTTGTGAATATTGACAAACTTATGGTAAAGTATATATGGAAAGACAAAAGACCCAGAGTAGCCAGCACAACACTGAATTAGAACAAAGTCAGAAAACTCACAGTATCTGACTTTGAGACTTACTATAAAACTATGGTAATCAAGTATGTGGTATTAGTGAAAGAGCAGACAAATAGATCAATGGAACAGAACAGAGAGCTCAGAAAAAGACCCACAAATACATTCAACTAATCTTTGAAAAAGGCAATTCAATGGAGAAAGGATAGTCTTTCAACAAATGGTACTAGAACAACTAGACAGCCACGTGCAAAAAAACAAACAAACAAAAACCATCTCAGTCCTGTCCCTGTTCCCCAGTATACAGACACCAACCACCACCACTTTCTTTGGGCTGTATGTGTCAGCTCTCCTGGCAGATGCCAATTTATCTTCCCTCTCCCTCATCCAGCCCATTTCATGCCCAACCACTCCCGAGTCAGTTCAAAACTCTCAGAACTCATGACAACTTTTACTATCAATGTCAGGTCTTTCCTCAATGTCAGGTCTTTCCACTTCAGTTTTTTTCCCTTGCTTTTGTCTACATAAATTGCTTCCTGGAGGAACTGTATCTATTTTTTGCTCCCTGGTTTCTCCCCAACACTATGCACAGGGTAGAAGCTAAGTAAATAGCTTACTTACAACTGGGTTGGCCAAAAGTGCCTTCGGTTTTTAAGTAAAAATAAAAGACACATTTTTTCATTTTCACCAAGAACTTTATTGAACAACGTTTCACCCTTTTGTTCTAGTACCTTCTGCCATTTTTCAGGCAACTTCATAATTCCATCTTCCCAAAACTCTTTATCTTTTTTGAGCAAAGAACTGTTCCAGGTGCCTTTTACATTCTTCCAGGGAATTGAAATTTTTCCGTTAGGAGAATTTTGTAAAGACCAAAATAAATGGAAACCTGAAGGTGCAATGTCTACTGAATACGGCAGATGAATCAGAACTTGCCAGCCAAGCTGTAACAGTTTTTGCCTGGTCATCAGAGAAACCATGCAGTCTTGCGTTAACCTGATGGAAGATTGTATGTTTTCTGTTGACTAATTCTGGATGCTTTTCATCCAGTGCTGCTTTCAGTTGGTCTAATTGGGAGCAGTACTTGTTGGAATTAATCGTTTGGTTTTCCGGAAGGATCTCATAATAGAGGACTCCCCTCCAATCCCACCATATACACAACATCACCTTCTTTGGATGAAGACCGGCCTTTGGTGTGGTTGGTGGTGGTTCACTTCGCTTGCCCCACGATCTCTTCTGTTCCACATTATTGTACAGTATCCACTTTTCATCGCCTGTCACAATATGTTTTAAAAACGGAACGTTTTCATTACGTTTAAGTAGAGAATCTCATACGGAAATATGGTCAAGAAGGTTATTTTCGCGTAACTTACGTGTAACCCAAACATCAAAGCGACGAACATAACCAAGCTGGTGCAAATGATTTTCAACACTTGATTTGGATATTTTGAGTATGTCGGCTATCTCCCATGTGGTATAACGTTGATTGTTCTCAGTTAATGTCTCAATTTGATCGCTATCAACTTCAGCTGGTCTACGTGACCATGGAGCATTGTCCAGCAAGAAATCTCCAGCATGAAAATTTGCAAACCACTTTGGATACGTTCAATCAGTCACAGCACCTTCTCCATACACTGCACAAATCCTCTTTTGCGTTTTGGTTGCATTTTTACCTTGCTTGAAATAATAAAGCATAATATGCCGAAAATGTTGTTTTTCTTCCGTCTTCAACATTAAAATGGCTACATAAAAATTCACCAATTGTGATGTCTTTTTAAAATGCACGCTGATATGACAGCTGTCATATACAATTTAACAAAATTGTTTCAAATGAAGTTAAAGACTACTAAGTGCTACTAGAGCCATCTTACGGAAAAAAACCAAACGAATCTTTTGGCCAACCCAATACTTCCTAAATGGGTGAGCTTTTACGTTCTACACATGTCATATGTCTCTTGATACATCAAAATATCAATGCATCAAATATCAACATCCAGAGTGATTATCTCCGGGCTCTGGGAAGGTTATAGGCGACTTTGACTTTTTTATTCCTTTTTTGCTCACCTGGACTTCCTAACATTTCAACAGTGAACATATATTCCTTTGGTTAATTCAAATAATAATAGAAGCAAAAAAAAAAAGCAAGAAAACACAACATAAGAAAGGTCAGGTTTATATAAAGGAAACACCAGGAGTGATGATTCACTTTAGGAGGCACTTTTTGCTTTGTAAAAAAACTTTGTCATAAAAATCTTTTATGCAGGAATAGTCCAAAAAAGGATTTGGTTAGCGGGAAACTTTTCAGGATGATGTGAAGTTCAGAAAGTCCTGTTTCCCCTGAGGGGAATGAAGAAGTTGTTCCTTCTTCCTTCCTTCCAGCCATGTGCTGTTTCCTTCTCTTCTCCTCAAAGGAGGTCACGGCACATCCCAATTCATCAGTTCTGAGCTCGGTGACCTCTGACCCCATCAGCCTCTGAGGTTTCTCCTTCAGATGCGGATGTCTTGTGACTCCGGAAAAACAGACTGGATCCTCAGCTGTTATAACCAGGAAGAAACCTTTGACCAACTGGACGGAGACAGAACATCCTCAGCCTGACAGGCAAATGGCCAGAGCAATTCTCTGGCCTCAGAGCAGAATCTAGGTACATAACACTCACCTACTTTGAGAGATGAGGAAACAGACCAGAAAGGTGAAGTAACTTACCTATAGTCACCCAGCCATTGAACAGAAGAAACAGGACTCAGGATTCCAACCTCAGTCTGACAGATAAATGAAGCTTTATGTTCAAGGAACTTTTAAAAATGGCAAAAGAGGGGCTTCCCTGGTGGCGCAGTGGTTGAGAGTCCGCCTGCCAATGCAGGGGACACGGGTTCAAGCCCTGGTCACAGAAGATCCCACATGCTGCGGAGCAACTAGGCCCGTGCGCCACAACTACTGAGCCTGTTCTCTGGAGCCCATGAGCCACAACTACTGAGCCCACGTGCCACAACTACTGAAGCCCACATGCCTAGAGCCCGTGTTCCACAACAAGAGAGGCTACCGCAGTGGGAAGCCCGCATACCGCAACAAAGAGTGGCCCCTGCTTGCCACAACTAGAGAAAAGCCCGCACGCAGTAGCGAGGACCCAATGCAGCCAAAAATAGATAAATAAATAAATAAATTTATTTTTAAAAAAATGGCAAAAGAACTAAGTGCCTGATCTGTGCTGGGTTCTGAGCCAGGACCACCAATAGGAGAGCCACTGGCCCTGCCCCAGTGGAGCTCACAGGCAAGCAAGGGAAACCCATCACACAACTCCTAATAAGGGTTAACAGAACTGCTCGTAACCATACAACTGACTTCCGCCTGTGAAATGGGCTACCCAGGGAGAGCTCATGCCCTCAACCACGTGAATGGAAACACAGCTAAGCAAAACTACAACCAGCCACACGGCAAACTGCAGAAACTCACCGCAAAATCCTATTAGTACTACTACGAACTGTCATTGTGGCTCCTCTCATGTGCACTTCACATCCAGTGCTTCACTCAGTCCTCACTACCACCCTATGACGTGAGCTCATTTATCCCCATTTTACAGGTAAGTAAACCGAAACTCTGAAAATAAGTGAGAAATAAAGATCTCCTTCTCTCGTCTTAGAGTACCCTCTCCTAGCACTGCAGAGAACTGCCCCTGGCACGGGATGCACCCTGCAGAACGGCCCCCACGCCTTGCCACACACACACACACATCACAGCTGAGGGGGTCTCCTAGCCTCCAAGGAGCTCCACACTAACGGCTTCTCTTGAGGCAAAGTTCTCAGAGACCAGGTGACTTCTGCATCACCATGGCAACTGGCTGAGTGAGGCCTGTCAGGAACGCGGGGGTACAAAGGCCTGAGGGTACCAGAAGGCTTGTTACCCTTGACAGGTGGTCTTCCAACACCTGCTGGGATCTCCCCATGTCCTTGCCCCAGCAGGCATCATATAAGTGCTTGATAAATACAGATTCGAGGCAAGCTGACACTGCCCTCTCGCTCCCAGGTGACCTGCTCCAAGCAAGTCCAACTCTCCCTCCTGCTCCCCCCATGTCTCCTTCATTCACATAAACCTCTGCTATGTTACCCCAACCCAGGAGAGCCCTGAGGTGTCGGCAGTCAGTGGTTAGTGTTCAGGTAACCCCTGCAGCTCCACCTGGCTATTGTGACATTTTTTAATTCGTCATGATTTCCAGACCCCTTAGCACTATGGAGAGGCAGGCACTTCCTTTTCCTGGGCCTCAGTTTCTCCGTCTGCAAACTGAGACAACCATCCTCACCTGGCCTGATTCCCAGAACCACCCTGCAGAATCAGTGAGAAGACAGACGCTGAGGCACTCTGCAAACCTGAACTGCTGAGTCAAGGCGGTAGTGGAGAAGGTTCCCCCTGTGAAGGAGCCAGCACCATTCTCAGGGGTCACCGGCAACGGCAACTCAGAAGCCAGCCGGGCCTCCCCTGACTCTGAAAAGGCTACCACTTGCCAAGGTTGCTCCCGGCATAGAAGTCTGCCAGGATGGTCGGCAAGAAAGCCTGGCAGCCAGTTTTCCCCTTCAGGGGCGCGTGCACAATCACACACACACAATCCAACTCATAAATAAAAGTCTGATTATCACAAGCTTTTCCAAAGCCAATGTGACTGAGTTTTAATCTTTTATAAAGAAAAACTCATAGAATACTCAAGCGAGGCCTGTGCGCCTCAGGAGACCAGAAGTGGCTCTCGGCAGCCCCCAGCTACAGACACACCAGTGAGGGTCCCAGGACCTCTGCCGTCAACCGCTGGAGCATCCTGCCCGCCACGGCTGCTGTTCAACCAAGAAATCAGCAGTGAGCGGGGCCGGCTCTGCCAGCCCCAGCTAACTCTCCAGCCAGCCCGCTCCTCTTGGCTGCTGTCCCCGCCTTTGGCTCTTTCTACTCTACAAGATGTTTCTACAAGATCAGGGATGCCCTGGGATCCTTTTCAGACCGTGCGGCACTGGGAACAGGCTGAAAAGGACAAGACGGGACTGTCAAAGCCCCCAAGGCACACAGGAGAGGAAACCTGTGAGAGAAAAGACCCCTCCCTTTCTAAATCATTAATTCAGGCTCACCAGGAGGAGGCTACTAAAGTATGAATTGTAGCCTCTGGCCTATGGAACCTTTCTTTCCAGGATTCATCTACTCATCCATTCATCCAAAAATTATTTGATGTGACCCTACTATGTGCCAGATGCTGTGAGTACTAGGAATGCGACAAAATGAGGGATACAGACAGAAAGCCTTGCCCTCCTTCACAGAGTAAGGGTTGTTTCCAGGGCTGGGGCGGGGACAGCACAGGACGAGCCTGGAATACCTTGCAGAGTGTGAGGACATGCTCAAAGAATAATGGACACTTGTCCAAAGGACAGAGGAGCCTGCATGAAGGGGCTGCCACTGGCCAAATCTGAAACAATTTGAGCAACAGAATGAGAGTAACGGATTATAGCCCATAAAACAAACAGCCAGGAGTTAAACTGGTATAAATAAATAAGTGAATAAATGAATAAATGGGGGAGAAAGGAGAGCTCTTTCTACAGCAGAATTCCAATTAACAAAAGCAGAAGGAATGACAGAAATAGGAAATCACTATTTGGCAAACCCCACAGCAATAACGGTTGCAGGCAGGAATCACCAAAGGATGCTAAAATTCGCAGGCAAAAAGTATGATGAGAATCAAGATATTTGCATAGGCGCAAAGTACCTCCCATAAGATACTTATTAATACAATAGGTAAGAGAGTAACTTGGGAAACCAGGCAGACACCACCTAACTGGAACCACGTGTTCAAAGTTCACATCCCCAGTGATAAATCATATCAACATCCTGTACCTCCTGCTGTGGTGCACTGAGGAGGGGGCACCACTGCTTCTGGGCGTACTACTGCCAGAAACACATAACCTGAGTCAGCGATCTAGCAAACATCTGGCAAACCTACGAGGAGCATTCTACAAAATAACTAGTCAGGACTCTTTAAAGGGGTCAAGGGCATAGAATTCAAAGCAAGGCCAACGACCTGTCCCAGACTGGTGAAAATTGAGGAGACGTGACAACTAAATGCAACGGGGGATCCTGGATTGGATCCTGGACCATTAGTGGGACCACTGGTGAAATCTGAATAAGGTCTGTGGGTTAGTTAGTTCATAGGATTGGATTACTATTACCTTCCTGCGCTAATATGAATTTCATAATATAACTGGAGCATTATACTATGGTTATATAAGGTGCTAACATTTGAGGAAGCTGGCTAAAGGACACATGGAAACTCTCTGCATTATTTTGCACAATTTTATGTCTAAAATGCTTTCAAAATGAGAAGGATTTTTTAAGCCCTGCCCTCATAAAGTTTACATTCTTGGGAAAGAGAAGGAGGGAGACAGGAAGTATGACTTCTTTCTAGAGGTAAAATATATACTGTTTGATGGTAATAATATCAATACTATGGAGAAAAATGGAGCATAAAAGGAGGATGGATGGCAGGAGGGTATAACTTTAAATATCACGGTCAGAGAAGGCTTGCTGAGAAGAATTATATCAAAATGAGAGAATGAGCCAAGAAAGTAACTGGAGAGTGCATTCTGCGCAGAGGAACAGCAAGTGCAAAGGCCCCGTGGTTGCAGTGCCTAGTGTGAGAGGAAAAACACGGCCCGAGTGAGCCAGGGCAATCTCTCAGCTCCATCCCTGCTTCCAGGGGAACTGGCCACTCCATTCCACCCTCTCCACACGTCCCAGTCCCTCCTGAACAAGCTGCCGGATCAGCCACCTACAGGCAGGAAAAGGTTAAGTCTTAAAGCCAGTACATAAACCTGGAATCTTACCGTTTAAACTTCCAATCAACTACTCCTCAGGAAGGCATCACACTGAAGACTGTTTTCCCATTTTTCCAGAAATCCAATGGCCAATTTGCCCTCCAGAGTTGGAAAAGAGCAATGCTTTTCTGGTTGAGCACCAGATGAAGACGTTGGCTTGCATTAAAGGACATGTTGTATGACACACATCTTTGCAACATAACAATCACAGTCAGCAGGGTAAGATACTCTCACTCTGAGAGGGACTAAGAGAACAGCAGTTCTCAACACTTAGTCATCTGACCCTGGGACACCAGCCACCTGCACAACTCATATTCTCAAGTTAAGTGCATTTCTGCTGAGATGTCATGACACCTGCTCATCAAATCATGTCCCTGCATCAAAACCTTCCCATGGGACAGTTTTCAGGCTAGACTGGTACCCTTTACATCTACAACTAAACAACACTGGGCATTTCTTAATTGCAGGAGAACTGCAAACTGAATTCGGTGTTCATTTTTTCTTCTATAAATTTTCTACTGGGACCTGTTACCTCCTATCTGCAACGGAGCTCATCACTGGCACCATGAAGAAACAAACAGCAAACTAACGCTGGCAGAAAGACATGGAGTCAACGAGTTCTGCCTACACTGTCAGCTTGCTTCGTTTTCTGGGCCTGTGCTCATGGCTGTGATTTTTTGATTGCAGCCATATAACGTGGTCATGTTTTCTGCTAGTAAAACTGTCCTTTGGTCATACAATGGAATCAAATTGATCAATATCTCACAGTGCTGCAACAACAACAAAATCTTTCTGGTGTCCTGGTGCTTCCCCCCAACACCATAATACACACACACACACGTGCGTGCGTGCGCACAAGCGCGCGCACACACACACACACACACACACCCTGAGAATGGTCCATCTTCATTGGTTCAAGGGGATAATAATATCTTTTCATAGGGTTGCCGTAAAGATAAATGTGATAAATACCAACCAGGTACCTTCATTCACTCACTCACCTAACATTTAGTAAGCATTTACTATGCCAGGCCCTTGCTGGCAACTGAGGACACAGTGATGAATAAGGCAGACATAGACTGTGCCCTCATGGGCCTTAAGGCTGGTTATATATATTTCTTTAGCTAGCAAAATTCTTCACCTGGTTTTCAGGGGCCTCCAGCAGATAGCTGGTATCTATCTGTCCATCTACCTCTCTCTTTCTCTTCCTCCCCCTCCAACCCCACACCCTTATCACTACCCAAACACTCTCTGTTCAAGTAGACCACCTGCTATTTTCGGCCTCCCTCAAAAGATATTTTTAAGCATTTTCAAATACCATTTGCATATAAAGCCTCTGCTAATTATCATCTTTCCACCTCTTCATTAGAGCCTGGGATGGTCTCTCCTTTCCCCTCTGTCCATCTCAATGCTAACCACACCACAAGGTCACACACCTCCTCCGGTAGGTGTCCATGACCCCCTACCAACCAGCCCCCCTCCCCTCCCCCCAACACACCTCACATCCCCGAAGCTCAAAGGGAGCCCACAGCCTAACTTCTCAGGAGTTCACATCACCCTTCATCTCATCTCTCTACAAAGGCAGGGCAAGGGCAAGGACCTTTTCCACCGTTTGAGAATCCTCTGCCCCAATTCAGGGCACACAGGACACAAGCTCTGGGTGACACCTGGCTGGCAGCCGCACAGCAGCTCCAATGAACTCTGCCACAGCCAGCAGGCTCTGGAGAGGCAGGGAGATTTTTCTCAACCCTAAATTCCAGCACCCTGCACAGAGCCTGATGCCTAGTAGATGCTCAATAAAAAATGCTTGGTTGTTCTTGACACTGTTTATCTTTGAAAGTTTTGCTGAACAAGGCAGAGGACTTCCTCTACTGTTAGTGGAGAGGAAATCAGCAATTATATGCTAATTATGCTCCTAAAATACTGGGGAGAATTGTTAGAAAGGCAGGGGTGTAAATTTCAAGGGGGTCAGGGCAGTGCAGGTCATTCCCACAAGTAAGCCAGGCTGGGGTCCAGAGCTGGGAAGGTAAGGAAGCCACTCCCATCTGTTCCTGTTGACCGCTGGCCAGCAGGAGCTCCTGTCCACTGCTGCCTGGGCATCCAGGTTGTCAAAACAAGTGAGAAACCTGAAGTTTTAAAGATGAGCAACTAAATCTACTAGTATGGGCAGACAGTGTTTAATCTCTGGTTTAACCTCTGTTCAAATACTCCTTCCCTCCTCCACCCAACTCCCATCTTGTTTACCACAGTTTCGAACAGAAAAGGTGTTTTTATAATTAGCATAGTGCTTATGTTCCAATGGGAGCTTTCAAAAGGCTTAAAAATAGGCTGATTCCTTACACACCTTAACAGTTCTTCCCCTGAAGATCTTGTTTACACTAGCATTTTCCTTAGCAAACCTTCTTTGGGAAAGGTCAGCTGCAGTTCACAAATTCTTAAACAGGCAGCTCTGGATTACTGGGACTTCGTGGTACACATTTAGGCAACTTCCAAGCCCCACCAATGGGTTCCTCTGCCTTGTGGTGTGAAGTGGGAAGGAGGGTTTCCCCGAAATACCAAATTCTATAGCTAATGCTCACAAAGGGAACCCTGAATAGAGTATATTCCAGATCTTGAGGGCCTGGCTACTCGAGGGCTCTAGGAAATAAGAGAAGCTCCTGGAACCTGGCAGGACTCTGGGATCCTAAAATAAACATGGACTTCAGTTTAAGAAAGCCCAACTTAAGGGAGTTAGTCACCACCTTGCTAAAGGCTGGTTTATCCAATTTTCAGAAAGGATGTTCTCATGACAAAAAGAACCACCTCAAAAAGCCACTCTCGGGCTTCCCTGGTGGCGCAGTGGTTGACAGTCCACCTGCCGATGCAGGGGACGCAGGTTCATGCCCCGGTCCAGGAAGATCCCACATGCCGCGGAGCGGCTGGGCCCGTGAGCCATGGCCGCTAAGCCTGCGCATCCGGAGCCTGTGCTCCACAACGGGAGAGGCCACAACAGTGAGAGGCCCACGTACCACAAAAAAAAAAAAAAAAAAAAAAAGCCACTCTCTCTAGGGTAATATTTAAGTCTTTATGCCTATTCAGGTCATTAAACAAAAGGTGTGCTTGGAGAAGGAAAGAGTGGCCTGGTTGAGGGAGGCTGGGTAAACAAAATTAATCTCCTTTCTTTACTGCAGGACTTTTCAGAGACTTTAAAGGTCCAATGGCTGCTTTGTATCTCTAAGATTGCATATGCTCCATTCGCAAGTGTATCTGGCCCTGAACTCATCCTCCTCCTTATTCCTCCTCTCCCTATGGACCACCCATGCAGCATACTGCCTGAGTCGCCTTTCAGAGATGTTAGGGGAACAAACCTAAACTTCTAGGATTAGGAGAGGAAGGGACTTGCCAAAGATCCACAAGGTTAATTTAAGACAGAAGCTTCCCTCGAACCCAGGACCACAGTCACCCTCAAGACCAGCACTGCCTAGCCTACTGGTTTGGCTGAACAAGATCTGATCTGACAGAAGACAAGACAGTAACCCCAGAGCCCATGCACCAGGGAGCAATTCTTGCTGAATTCCCAGCCTGCTCATAGCACAAACTGCCGAAAAAGTATAAACCAACAGCTGGGACCAGAGCTGCAGGATCTTGGTCCTGAGAGGTCTACCTGAGCCGTCAGCCAACCACGGCTTACATACCCCTAGGGACGGGGACCAGAGCTGCAGGATCTTGGTCCTGAGAGGTCTACCTGAGCCGTCAGCCAACCACGACTTACATACCTCTAGGGACGGGGATGTCACTCCCTCTCCTCGGTTCCTCACGTCTGGATACTAACTAGAGAAAAAGAACATTTTGGTGTTTTCTTTCCCATGAATGCAATGTTGCACGTTGTTGGGTTTGGCCAGGGGATGCAGCTGTATTTTAAATTCGTCTGCAGAGGAAAGCAGTCAGCCACCGGGACTTTGAGGCACGGCAGCCGTGAATTCAAATCTCAACTCCACCAGGTACTCGTGGGTAGGTCGCTCGGAGTCCTGTGGCCTCCATTTCCTCACCTGTAAGAGCCGGGGTACCAGACCCAGCCTGCGGAGGGGGTGCTGCATGAGAACCTGCGAGCAGCCCCTGACCGGCACAAGGGTTAGGGGTTAGGTGAAGTCCACTCTCTCACTCTCTCTCCAGAGCCTGCACCTCCCCTTTGGGTCACCTGTCCCCACAGCCTCCCCTAGAAACTTCCCAGATGAACCTGATGAGAAGGAAGGGCAGAGATGGGGCAGCGCACCTGTAGCAACAGCTACCTCTGACCAAAGGGACTGGAAAATCCTAATAACTCCGGTGCCGACAGGGTGTTCAAGAGCCAGTCCGTCACTCAACTGTGCAGATAGGGAAACCAAAGCTCAGGGGGGTGGGATCGGCCTCAGCACATACAGTAGGTTGGCGGGGGTACCAGACAGGGCGTCCGCACCCACAGCAGGAAGGAAGCTACAGCATCCCCAAACCCTCATCACGTTCCACTGATTTTTTAATAGACTTTAATAATTTACTGACACCAGTGGAGCTTATGAAGTAGTTTAATTGAATTAATTAGGCAGTCAAGACTTACTCCTGAGTTCCCCCTTTGGCTCCGGGGAGGCTGTACCAGCCGCCTGTTTAACCCCTCGCATCCTAGAGGGGCTGTCACTCACTCTCGTTTAAAATGTATCACCATAGTCTCCGCCGGTTTCTTTCCTAAACTAGTTCCTACCCTGGTCCCACCTGTATCCCAACACTGAGCTCACATCTGCACCCAGCATCTGCCTGCCCTGAGTGGCTGAAACACTTCGATGGAGGAGATCCCCTCATGTGGATGAATGCTGCCTTCTCCTGCAGGTTCGCCAGGCAGCAGGGGCAGCAAAGCATGGGGATCCGTGACCCAGCGTGGAAACCACCAACTGGCCAGGCCCAGGCAATGGTCACCCATCACCCGCTCTCCCAACTCGTAGGCCTCAACTTCCCTCACCACCCAGGGGAAGCTGGTTGATGCTACCTGGAGTGTGGTCCACATCCAAGCACCATCAGCACCACCTGGAAGCTTGTTAGGACGCAAGACTCTCGGGCACCACCCTCACCCACTGAATCAGAACCTCCGGGGGTGAGGCCCAGGGAGCTGCATTTGAACAAGCCCTCCTGGTGATGCTAACACACACTAAAGATGGAGAAGTGGTCTGGGCAATCACTAAGACTCCTTCTAGATGACAAAGTCTGGGAAACAATCCAAAACACGAAAACCAATTCACTTATAAGATATTCTTCACAGCATTATTTACAATAGGGGAAGACCGGAAATAGCAAAATATCCCCCAAACAGGGCACTGCTGGGTAAACTAGGATACGGCCACTTCATGGAACACCCTATAGCCAAAACCGCAGGGTTTACAATAAAGCTGGGAAATGCTAATCTCATAAGCTGAGCTTTTTCCTTCTAAGCAGGAGAGAAATTTTATCTATTGCACCCATTGGTTAAAAAAGAAAACCGAAGGTCAAAACATCAAAGGTGTAAAAGCATCCGGTAGGGACCTACAGGTGATTTTCTTTCTTCCTCAGACTTTTCTGTGTTTTCCAATTTTTTCAACTAAGAACATTTGCTACTTTTTATAATGAAGTAAAACAAACTTTGTTTTAAACAAAACAGAAAGATTCTGGGAGAAGATGCTGCTTAGAAAGCAGGAAGTTCTGCACTAACTTGGAATTCACTCAGCATCGGGCTTCCTATCTCTCCCACTGGACCGTGAGCTCCCTGGTGGCTGGGATAGGAGGGAGGGAGGGAGGGACGGAGGGACGGACGGACGGACGGACGGACGGACGGATGGAGAAAAGTGATTTCAGATGAACAGCCCTATGAAACTGACTTTTCCCTTGGTGCATAATCGGATGAGTTATTTAAGTAAAAACGTAATGGCGAGAGAGGAAACAGCCCTGAAGATCCAGACTCGAGAGAAAGGAAAATTCATCCAGTGTCCACGAAGATGTCCTGTCCAGCACCTCACGCACTCATCCTTTCTCCTGGACACACCTGGCTGGCAGAGACACGCTCATTAGGCGAGTAATAAGTCACTGTTTCCAGGAACTTCCAAGCTCGACGGCAAGTCCTCCCAGCTGGCTCACGGTAAGTGGACGCGGCAGGAATCAATAATTACAAAGTGCAGAGCAGGAGCCAGGTGAGCAAATACCAGCCGTGGATTAGAAGCTGGCCGGGCAGCATGCTCCCCCATTTAGAGGCCAGGACGGGGACTCACCTTGCACCAACTCTCTCTCTGTGGTCTGGGAAGCCATCGCACCAACTGCCCTGGCAGGAGCGACAGCGTGCACCTGGCACGGAGGTGAGAAACCATGGGTGTGTCCAGGAGAGCCGTCTAATGTGGCAGGGACGAGGGGCAGCATGGAGGGTCATAAGGATAGGCTGGGCCATAAGTACCAGGGGCGGGGAAAGGGGTGCATCCCTCTTCCAAGCACCAGGGATTAGGAGAGGCTGGATGAGGAGGGGTAGAAAAGGAACCTTCCCACTGTGCTGAACTGCTGCTCATTTCTGAGCAAGCCCAGGCTTTGGGGTCAGGAAGCCCCAGGGAGGAAAGCACGTCACCATCCTCATTCTCCTCTCCCCCAACCAGAGTGGGCAAGCACACGGAACCATGAGGCACTGTGGGGTGGCCAAATGTTCTGAAACCTCAGGAAAAAAACCTCAATCAGCAGCCGACTAGGGGACCAGGAGTGGAGTGGTCATCCTGAACCACCCGACCCTTCCCTTCCTCTGCAGATTTTCTCCTGTGGTTTAACAGTGCCCCTCCTGGAACCAGGGGGACAGGGACATACAGAGTCTCTGGCCCTTGACCTCCAAGCAAGAGCCAACAAGCTCTCTACATCCCAGAAGAACCTGGGCTGCAAGCAATCCCTGCCCAGGACGAGCCTTGGTCTCCCTCTAGCATCACACAACAGCGATACATGCAAGGACCATCACGTCCAAGTGAGGCATCTCAGGCTCAATGAGGGAGAGTGTCCTTGCTCGGCTCACACAGCAGTGGAGGGGTAAAAGCTGCACCGCAAACCCCAGACTCCTACCCCACCTCAGCAATGGCGTGGGCACTACAGGATCCACTGGCTTAGGGGATAAATGGTGATCAACCCAGGGGCTTGCTGGGTACCGTGAAGTCTTATGGAATTGGACCAGAAAGAACCCAAACACAGTAATGAGCTCCCTGTCCCTACAGGGGTTCAAGCAGAGGCTGGGGAGATGATCTCTTCGTAGGAATGATGCTTTAGAGACTGAAGGACAAGACCTGGGTTTTTTTGGGGGGAAGGAGGAGAATGACTTTGACATTCCATCCTTATTGTGATATCTTATGGTTCTTCCACAGTGAGGTAGACCGGTGTCTGATAAGGTACAAGTGATAAGTCTGTGCCATGGTCCTCCAACTGGGTTCCTCTCCTCCAGCCTGCTTCAGGGGCCAACCAGGAGGTGGTCAGGCCAGGACCTGTCTCGTCAGGGCCGACTTCCCCACCAGGCAAAGGAGTCACAGTGCTTGGGCCCACAAAAGTGCTTTAATTTCTTTAAAATCAAAATAAAGAAACTGAACTTTTAGGTCAGAGAAAATATTTACCAAATAATATTAATACACTCATCTTTATAGCAATGCAGTCATAAAATGTAATTTTTATGAAGGAAGGAGCCCACAAAGGCAAAAGTATCTGGGGCCCACGCAACTCATAACATGGCCCTCCCTCCCCAATTAAAAAAAAATTGCTTTTATCTATTTAATAGATTGAGCTCCTCTGTAAGGCTTCCCTTGTGAAAGGGTTCTTTGGCTAAAGAGATTTTTGAAAGCTTGAAGTAAGTAAATGTAATATTTTACTCAACCAAGTGTTAGGGTCTTAACTTATGAACCAATGAAATGTGGTGTCATATTGATCACTGAGCTTTCCCAAGCCAAAGGCTCCAGCACGTCTGTGCCTCCCAGTTCTTGTGACCAATACTGGTGTGCCACTGGCTTCAGGCGTCAGCGCTTCTTACTAAGAATGTAGACTCACTGTGCATTATCCTCTCTTTTCATGTTATTTCCAATGTATGTCTTGAGACTCAGAAAGTACTAGATGGAAAATAATAATGCTGATCTCTTCTAAAGTGGATTCCTCACTTCAGACTCACTCCCAAGCCCCAACAGTGATACCTCCTTACTCTGAAAGGAGCAGTTCAGATCTGAACAAGGGAAATCCCCCAAATTGGATAAACGAGGTGAAGAGTCCCATCAGGAGAAAGGAGAATCCTAAAAAACCTAAGGCAGGGGAAACTCAGCCAATTCAACACAGTCATCTACCAGAGGACCTCAACCCGCAGTGTGTGACGGCACTGCTTGGGGAGTTTGTTAAAATCTCTGATTCTCCACCGCCCCTGCCCCCCGAGATTCAGAAACAGCAGGGGGAAGCTGAATTCGCCAGCTGCTTTGGCGCAGGAGGTCTCAGACCATCCTTGGAAAAGTGCTCATTTACTAATGATGAAAGAGAGAGTTTGGGGGAGTCCCCAGCCTGTTGGGCCCTTGTTTCCTGGTGCCAGTTAGGGGGTAAGGCTCTCTCGACATGCAACCTCCCCCCCCACACACACACACAATTCCTCTGCTCTCCCAGCTTTACCTTCCCCAGGAGCACCTCACCCCCACCCTGGGGCTGAAGAACAGGGGCTCCAGCACTGAAAAGTCGAGGCCTGACATCTCCCCACATCTGTTCAATGCCTGGGCAAGAGTTGACTCCGCCAAGAGAGAGTGATAGCCAGGAAGCCTCACTTGCCCCAGGTGGTGAGAGAGAACAACTGATGTTTAGAACCTGGGAGGGGGGAATGCCATTGTCAAACCAAGGCCAGACAAGAGATGTTGCTCAGCAGGTGCCAAGTAGACCAAGGGAGCACCATGGATGATGGAGCTTCAAGGGCCAGAGGGATGCGGTTCACACTTTTGTTTCTGCCTATTTGGCATTCTTTCTTCCAATAAAGAACCATCTTGTCCTTTCAGGAACCCACAATCCCAGTCCCCAACTCCAAGAGGACCAAATGACCCACGTCCATCCAATCAGAACAGCACACCCTCCTGCACTGTGATTGGCTCACGGATAAGCCTGTGACCCAAGCTGGGCCAACAGGAGCCTTTCTTGGGACTTTGGTTGAAACCCTTGGGAAACAGGTTCTCTCTTTCCACCGGGACTACTCCACTGGGGTGAGAAATAAGCCTGGAGACACTACAGCCATTTCTGCCACCACTTGGGGAAGGCCTGCATAAAGAATAAGTCAACACAAGGAAACAAGAGCTGAATGGAAAGCAACACATTTCTGATAACCCCACCTAAGTTACCTGAGTCCAGCCCGGGACTTTACCTCACCTAAGCTACCTGAGTCCAGCCCTGACGTACCTCAGTAGGTACGTCAACAAATGTCGCTTTTCGCATAAGCAAGTTTTAGATGAATTTCTATCACTTGCAGCCGAAAGGGTCTTGACTAAAATGGAGAGTCTGTTGTATGAGCCAGCAGATTAGGTTTAAAGGCAGAAAGAATCCTCACTTTCCTGGAAATTAGCTGTGTGACCTTGGACAAGCCATGACACCTCTCTCAGCTTCCATTTCATCCCAAGCTCTCAAGGTTGTGGTGGAGATTTAAATTATATCACAATGACTACATGAAGCAATTGGGACATTACTTAGCATTTGCAGGTGCTCAACAGATGTCAGGAAAGAAAGTAGCAGCCTAAAAGAAGATCCCCCAAGGCATCCCCATTTGTTAAGGAAATTATATTAGACCTACAATGCCCAGCTGAAGGATAGCATGGCAGAGCAAAATGGCCACCAGGGACTCAAGTCTAAAGAGAAACAGCTAAGAGAAGCCTTTTATTTATTTTTTTAATTTATTTATTTTTTTGAGATGAAAAACAAGTTGTTTTAATGTTTTGGGGGCTCTCAATATCAACAGTCCTGATATAATTATGAGGTCATTGTGAAGTTCAAATGAGTTAATACACACAAAGCACATACAATAGTATGTGACATATAATAAATGCTTAATAAACTTTGGTTATTACTATCACCATTGGTTCCAGATAGAAGTAGTGCTTATTACATGGAAAAGAGAGGCAGAAAAAAATCCACTGAGATATGCAACTACGTATTTTTTCTTTCATTTTTCTATCCTTTCTACATTTATATACTCCTTGGATGCCACTTTAATTATTGCAGTGAAAGTATTATTTTATTTATTTATTTTTTAAAACATCTTTATTGGAGTATAATTGCTTTACAATGGTGTGTTAGTTTCTGCTGTATAACCAAGTGAATCAGCTATATGTATACACATATCCCCATATCCCCTCCCTCTTGCGTCTCCCTCCCACCTTCCGTATCCCACCCCTCTAGGTGGTCACAAAGCACCGAGCTGATCTCCCTGTGCCATGCGGCTGCTTCCCACTAGCTATCTACTTTACATTTGGTAGTGTATGTATGTCCATGCTACTCTCTCACTTCGCCCCAGCTTACCCTTCCCCTCCCCGTGTCCTCAAGTCCATTCTCTACGTCTGCGTCTTTATTCCTGTCCTGCCCCTAGGTTCATCAGAACCTTTTTTTTTTTAGATTCCACATATATGTGTTATCATATGGTATTTGTTTTTCTCTTTCTGACTTACTTCACTCTGTATGACAGACTCTAGGTCCATCTACCTCGCTACAAATAACTCAATTTCGTTTCTTTTTATGGCTGAGTAATATTCCATTGTATATATGCGCCACATCCAGAAGCCCTTTCTTAAGAACCGTAAACCCTGGCATGTTCCCAGCACTTTACAGAGCTCAAAGCAGTTTCATATCATCTGTCCCCACAGCCTCTGCTATTAGAATGAGACTCTCAAAGTATAAAGTGGCACAGCCTTTACAAGGGCTAATTTGGTAATATTGTTAAAATGCACAGTCTCTGACCCCCCGATGCCTCTTCCAGGAGTACCCTCATAAATATAAAATAATATTGATATGAGAAGCGCTGGTGGCTTCTAGTCATGAGGAGTAAGAGGGACCAGATTTACTACCCACCTTAAACAACTAAGAAACCAGACAAAATATTTGAAACAATTATTTCTAGACACTGGGCAACAGGCTTACAGGGCAGCAACCCATAAGAGAGGAAAAGCAAACATGCTGGTCCTACAGTTGCCCCAGCTAACTGCTTGGAGAATTTCTAAGCTGCAGTGCAGGGAGGAAGAGCGCAAGCAGAGTTCAAGAGTCCCTCCCCGCCACCAAGTTGAGCAGACAGTTTAAAATGGGGGAGGGCCAAGGAAGCTAGAGAGGGTAGAGAGTCACAGCAGATTGAGGTGCCCAATGAGCTCCAATTCTCCAGCTGTTTTAGTGCTGATCAGCACGTGCATATAAGGAAACTGCCTAAGCCTGGAACAAGAACCAGAGAGAACCTAGCAGAGCAATTCTCAGAGCTCACAGAGGGCTAAGAATAGTTCATATTCCCACCAGCCACAGTGGGCAAATCTCCTAATACACAAAGGCATCAGGGAGGGTACTCAGAAAGGTATGGCCTCAATAGTGGGGAAAAATTAGCACTAGACCAGGAATCAGAACACCTTTTCTATGAAGGTCCAGAAAGTCAATATTTCAGGCTTTGTGGGTCATCGCAGAATGAAAGCAACCACAGACAATACATAAACCAATGAGCACAGCTGTGTTCCAATGAAATTTTATTTACAAAAACAGGCCAGATTTGCCCCATGGACTATAGTCTGCCAAATTCTGCTCTAGAGACAGCTCTGGTCCCACACAACAATTTAACTGCTGTGGTAGGCAGAATAGTGGCCTCCCAAAGATGTCCACATCCTAACCCCCAGAACCTGTGAATTTCTGAGGATACATGCAAAGGAAATTAAGCTTGCTAATCAGATGAACGTGAGATGGAGAGATTATCCTGGATGGATATCTAGATGGATAATCCTGGATGGATTATCTGGGTGGGCCCAATGAAGAGTCCTTCTAAATAGAAAAGGGAAGCAGAAGAGATGACAGCATAAGAAGGACTCTGTCCAACATTTCCGGCTTTGAAGATGGAGAAATGGAGCCACAGGCCAAGAAATGCAGGTAGCCTCTAGAAGATGGAAAAGGAAACAGATTCACTCTTAGAGCTTCCAGAAGGAACACAGCCCTGCCAACACCTTGATTTTAGCCCAGTGAAACTCATCTTGGACTTCTGATCTCTAGAACTATAAGATAATAAGTTTCTGTGGCTTTCAGCCACTAAAATTGTGATAATTTGTTACAGCAGCAATAGTAAACTAATATAAAAACAATAACGGAATAAAGTACAAAATATTTAAAGGAATGCTAACACATCCAGCACTTAACAATGTAAAAGTCACAATATCTGTCAATCAAAAATTACTAGGCATGAAAGAAGAAGAAAAATCAATTAATAGGAAGAGACCCAGAAATAACATAGATACAGACTTTAAGGACATTAAGGCGGCTATCATAAACGTACTCCATAAATTCAAGAAGGTAGGGAAAAACATGAGCATGTTAGAGAGACAAGGGCAATATTTTAAAAGAAGCAAATCAAACTTCTAGAGACGAAGAATACAGCACCTGGCATGAAGAACAGATTAGATACTAAAGAAGAAAAAGCCGGACAAACTTGAAGACACAACCATAGAAACTAATACTAATAAAACACAGAGAGAAAAAAGATAGACAGAAATAAACAGGGCATCCACATGCTGTGGGACTTCAAAAGGTCTAATACATATGCAATTGAAGTCCCTAAAAAAGTGAGGGGCAGGAGTGAGGAGAGAAAAAATATCTTTAGAAATAATGGCCCAAAGTTTCCAATTTGATACAGACTACTATCAACCTACAGAACTCAGAAATTCAGAAGAAGAAACACAAAGGAAACTACTCTCAGGTATATCACAATCAAAGTGCCTAAAACCAAAGATAAAGAGAACTTCTAAAAAGTAGTCAGAAAATTTTAAAGATATAACATACAGAGGAATGAAGGTAAGAACTATAGCCAACCTCTCATCAGAAACGATTAAAACAGAAGGCAGTAGAACATCATCTTTAAGGTACTGAAAAAAGAAAAGAAAAAAAAAGTCTGTCAACTGGAATTCAATACCTAGCAAAAGTAGCTTTCAAAAATAAAGATGTACAAAAGCTAAAGGAATTCATCACCCGCAGACTAACGCCAAAAGAAGCGCTGGTTCTGTCATTATATAGCCAGAAAACTGGCTATACCCAAAATGCCCATCAGAAGGGGACTAGTTACATAAACTATGTCAGAACCTTAAAATGAAATACGGAGCACTGATAAAAACTGAAGCAGATCTGCTGGGGCCAACACGGAATGGCCTTACGACATCCTATCAAGTGAGAAAAGCTAAACTGTAAAACAATATGTAAGGTTCACATTTGTGCCTGTAAATATGTAAGACCTAGCATAAGCTATTCCACTGTCACCGTGCTTAACTCCTAGAAATGGGGCTTAGGAGGTTGGGGAGCAATGTGAAGGGGCCCTTTCCATTTTTAGTCTTTCTTCTACTTATTTCTGTGTCATCTAAATTGCTTTCAAAGAACACGTATTCATACGATTTCCATTAAATTTTTTAAAAACAAAAGTCCTTAGCTGGGATATAGAGCAAGCCCAATAGACAGTCAACTTCTTAACTGGCCAACTGCTGTTCTGATTTACTCAATTCAGGGCATGGAAACATCCACTCCTTTTGCTTCCTTCAAATACTCTCCATTTCATTCTATACTAAATTCCACCCCTGGGTACACATCATAACAAAGGTCTTACGGAGATCCACGTGGGAGCATGCACAAGGAGGCTGGCTGCAGCTTTATATGGGGTCAGGGGGAGTTAAGGCAACCTGGTTGTCCATCAGTGAGAGGTGGATGGGTAAAATGTGGCAGCTGCACCCACCGGCTAGAAGTAATGTGACTGTTTTCAAACACTCAGAGCTGAGGGACAAAAGTGAGAAACAGAATGAGATCCAGATACTAAGGCATTGATGTCAATTTTTGAAACATGTGCACAAAACAACAGCACACATTTTGTAAGAATCTATATAAACCCAAAAAAAAGCATGTTAAATACACAAAATGAATGGCTTAGAGATAGGGGAGAAGCAGAAGGGGGAAATAAGGATAAAAAGAAATAAACAAAGCAAGAAAGGGCTGTAATGAGCTGAAAATGATCATGCACCCTAAACTGAGTATATAATTAACTTCACCTGCTGCTCATGAGCTTAAAAAGGAGGGCAGGGCTTCCCTGGTGGCGCAGTGGTTGAGAGTCCGCCTGCCGATGCGGGGGACGCGGGTTCGTGCCCTGGTCCGGGAGGATCCCGCGTGCCGCGGAGCGGCTGGGCCCGTGAGCCATGGCCGCTGAGCCTGCGCGTCCGGAGCCTGTGCTCCGCAACGGGAACGGCCACGACAGTGAGAGGCCCGCATACCGGGCATAAAAACAGGTAACATTTGAGTGCTCGTTGTGTGCCCGTGCTTTATATGTATTAACTCATTTAATTTTCACAATTAACTTTCATGGGGTTTTCTGATCTCCAGTTTATAAAGAGGAAACTGAGACCCAGAGAGGTGCAGCAACTTGCCCAAGGTCACACAGGGAGGAAGTAACTGGCAAGACTTGAATCCAGGCTGGCTGGCCAGCCCTGGAATCTGTGCTCTTCCCCCCCACCTAGGCAGCTGACTCTACCTACCCTGCTTACAATGAGGAAATGGAAGCTCTGCCTTTCCTTCTCAGTACCACAGGAAGTTAGAATTAGAGCCTATATCACACCTCTTATATTATAAGACCTCTTATCCGAATGCAAAAAACAGACCCCAAAAGGCATGCTAGGAGGCACCTGGAGGCCAAGAAAACCCAAGCCAATGTCCCTCCCTCTGTGGCACACTTAGTCCCGCTGCTTCCAGACTAGATAGAAACAAAACAAAAATGGTTGGAAAAACAGTAACTTGGAACAAAAGACATGAAGGGTTAGGCACCAAGGGAGCGACAAGAGAGAGGACAAAACCTGCTTCCAGGCTTGTGACCCAGCCCCAAAGACAACAAGAAAGCCTGGGGTTCAGCCACTACAAGGTGGCGTTTATGAGCAACAAGACCCTGTGAGGACCCTGTACCTTGGCTGGGCCTGCCTCTCAGCTGGGATGGGGACCCAGCCAGGGAACAAGGGGCTTTGCTGGGCCTGGTTTCCTCACGTCCCGGAAAAGCCCATGAGGCCCTGGCACGGGTGCTGATGTATCAGCTAATATCTCATTCAAGTTGTCAGCGTTCTGTTAGAGCCAATTCAGTGGGTAATTAAGGAAAAAGTTGGGACCAGATGGGAAAGCAGATGCTAGCTCAGTCGCAAGTACAGTTCCCTGCAACTGTCTGGAAAAGCACTGGGCTGGCTAAGCCCAGGAGAGTAGGGCTGAAGCGACAGCAGCCCAGAGGGCAGTGGGAGAAAGGAGGTGCCCATTTTAAAGATAAAGAAACTGAGGTCCAGAGAGGCAAGAAGACTTGGGGGCTGCTGGAAGGATGAAAGAGAATGAGAATAAAAGGAAAACCAGAAGCTTGGAATAAAGGGGGTGATCTCCCCTATGGCAGAACTGGACACAAGGCAGGACCCCCCAAAGCAGAACAAAGGACCTCTAGAAACAGCGAGAAAGGATGGTGCTGTTCCAGCCTCAGCTCCGTCACTTCCTTGCTGCCTCACCTCAGGTAAGTCACTTTTCCCTTCTGTGCCTCAGTTTACTCATCTGTAAGATGGAGGAAAGGACCCCCGTGCAGCCCACTCAAAGGAATGATGAAGTTAATTACAGTGCCTAAGTGTTGGGGATAGGAGCCAGAATGCCTGGGTTTGGCTCCTGGCCTCCCTGCTCACCAAATGTGTGACTAATTTCACTTGGCCTCAATCTCTCCACCTGTAAAATGGGAGGAACAGTACATACCTCACAGGTATGTTGTGAGGATCCAATGAGTTAATAAGACTTAGTACAGTGCAAGACACAGTGTAAGTGCTCAAACGACAGCCCCTACTACAGCAAGTACGGAGCCAATAAAAAAGGACCACCGTTACGTTCATGGAGCTAGCTAGAAAAACACTGACGTTTCAGTGTTAAGTGAAAAAAGCAGGATATAAAATTGTATGCACTATGATGATAGTTATATTACACAACAGAAAAAAAGTACATCTAGAAAAAAGACAAACTTAATGAAGAGAACCGCTAATCATGATTACAAAGTGATATAACAATGATGGATTTATTTTCCTTTAATTCTCTATATTTCAAGCTTTTAATATATGAATAACTGCTTTTATAACAAAAAGGGGAGTTAAATACAGTGAGTTTTAAATGTTGGGGAAATGGTTGGGCTTTTTCATTGGGTTCCTAAGTTGTAACAGTAGCTGGGGCTTTTTCATTGGGTTCCTAAGTTGTAACACTAGCAGGACAGAATAAAAACAAAAACCAAAGGCAGTGGTTACCTAACCTGACACTGAACCCCAAACCTGCAAAAAGATGAAAGAGCAGAGTCCTGTAAGGCAGGGGACACAGCGACCACCAACACCCCACAGACTGACCACAGGAATATAAAGACAGGAGGTGCTATTTATATAAATTTTACATCTAGACCAGGTGAACTAGTCTAACGTGAAGACAATCAGAACAGCGGTTGCCTCTGGGAGAGGAGGTGGCAACTGACAAAGGACACGAGGAGAGCTTCCAAGAGGCAGAAAGGTTCCATAGTGCAGTAGGGATATGAGTTACACGGGTATATCCATTTATCAAAACCTTCAGCTGCAACTGTCCATTTTACTTATGCAAGTTCTTCTTGAAACAGCTCTAATAATTTAATAAACACCACCATCATCGACTGGGGAGAGCAGGTGGAGGCACAGATAATGAAAGACTAGCAACATACTGATGACTGTTGAAGCCGGACAATGGAACATGAAGGGTCATTATACAACCTTGTTTACTCTGCATACTTTTGAAACTTTCCATAATCATTTTTTTAAATAGGAGGAAAACAGTATGCTAGTTTTCTCAAAAAGTTAAACATGGAATTACTATATGATCCAGCAATACCACTTCTGGGTATATACCCACAAGAACTGAAAGCAGAATCTCGAAGAGATAATAGTATACTCATGTTCACTGAAGCATTATTCATGATAGCCAAAATGTGGAAGCGACCCAAGTGTCCACTGACAGATAAACAGATAAAAGTTGGTATATACACACAATGGGAGATTATTCAGCCTTAAAAAGGAAGGAAATTCTGACACATGCTACGATGTGAATGAACTTTGAGAACATTATGCTAAGTAAAATAAGCCAGTCACAAAAAGACAAATACTGTATGATTCCTTGCATATGAGATACTTAGTCAAATTCACAGACAGACATAGAACGGGGGTCGCCAGGGGCCAGGGGAAGTGGGTAATGGGGAGTTGTTTAATGAATAGAGTTTCAGTTTTGCAAGATGAGAAAGTTCTGGAGATTGACAGCACAGCAGCATGAATGTACTTAACGCTACTAAACTGTACACATAAAAATGGTGAAGGTGATAAATTTTATGTGTATTTTACCACAATTAAAAACTAAAAGGAGGTCCTAAAAGTTAGAAGAGGATTTCACACACAAGTCGCCCACTGAAGACTTGCTGCTAGACGTTAGGGACAACAGGAACAAATCAAGAGGCATCACAGTGGATCATCTCACAGCCACGTCCTTGAGATTCCAACACAGAATTGCTAAGGTGAAAACCAAAGGCAGCTGGGGGTGAGATGGAGGGGCTGTGACAGGACCTAGAGAGACCGCCCCCCCCTCCCCTTTATGGAATTTCCACATAGAAATCCCAGTGGCAGCTAAGCTTCTTCCAGGCAGAGCTTTTCAGTTCAACCCCGAGCCCATCAGGAAAGAATCTGAGCATGGCCTGCTGGGTACATCACAGTGTTGCTTTACTGAACCAAACTAACGATGGAACCCAGACTGAGAAAACCTACAGCCGCATCAAGATCAGGCTGCTGCATCACTCATACATCATATCAACTTCTAACATCTGGCCCTCCCCTTTCAAGATCTGAGCAAGCGGTTACTGATATCATTTTAATACCAGACCAAAACATACCTTTCCTTATTTAGAATGAGTAAAGGACGCAAACAGGGGGAGGGCAAATGAAACAAAATTGTGTAACACAAAAAAAAGGAGATAAGCCTTCCACTCAAGATGCAGAGAAGGGACATACAAAACATAGTTTTCACTCTAGGAAACTGAAATAAATGTTAGACACACTCTCCTTTGCCCTCTCAATAAAACTAAATGAGAGCAGAGTGAAATGAAAAGGAAGCTCAAGAAATTAAGGAGAACAAGGAACCAAATAATCCACTGCAGAATTAACAGCAGCATCAGAAGCAGTAAACAGCACAAGTGTCAGAATAAAAGACTGAGTATGTAATGCAAAGGATAAGCTTGAGAAGCACTCATAAAACTCAGAGGAAATAAATAAAAAGAGATTAAAATAATCAAAAGAAGAGATAATTATGGAAAATAAATAATAGGGATATATGGATATAAATGATTAAATGCCATTCCAAAAAGAGATGAGACCAGTGGAACACACAGAACAAAAATTTCTCTATTATTAAGAACTAAATCTACAGACCGAAAGTACATACCATGTACCTAGCAAACGAATTACAAGACACCAAACATAAGATATTGCCTGGAATAACCCTGGGATTTCATGGGGGAAAAAGAATATGACAGGCGTTCAGGAAGGATGGCGATGGGGTGCAGGAATCAACCACAAAAGTAAAATACCATGTGGCCTCTGAACTACCTTCTTCCATATTAACAACATAAGACTCCAGAACATCTATAGAGTACTGAGAGATAAAGTATTTAACCCAAAATGCTCTATTCATCCAAGATGACATTTACATAAGAAGGAATCAAAAATATCTTCTTGGGCTTCCCTGGTGGCGCAGTGGTTGAGAGTCCACCTGCCGATGCAGGGGACGCGGGTTCGTGCCCCGGTCCGGGAAGATCCCATGTGCCCCGGAGCGGCTAGGCCCGTGAGCCATGACCGCTGAGCCTGTGCGTCCAGAGCCTGTGCTCTGCAACGGGCGAGGCCGCAACAGTGAGAGGCCCGCGTACCGCAAAAAAAAAAAAAAAATTCTTCTTAGTTATACAAGTACTTAGAAAAAAAGAAAACTATAATTAGATGAAAGAAGTAAAAAAAAACAAAACAAAAAAACCCAAACAAAACACATTAGGTATTATAATAAATATAAACAGGGGTAAGTTCCAAAGACACAGATACTCAAAACTCCGAGTTTTTAAATATAAAAAACTACATGCCATCTGAAAGAAATATAGCAATTTTTTAAAGGGCATAGAAAGGTTAAAAGTGAAATAAATATATAAAATTTTATCAGGTAAGTTCCAACAACATGAAGTAGGAAGCGCTTTATAAAAATCACTGGAACTGGGCTTCCCTGGTGGCGCAGTGGTTGAGAGTCCGCCTGCCGATGCAGGGGACACGGGTTCGTGCCCCGGTCTGTGAGGATCCCACATGCCGCGGAGTGGCTAGGCCCGTGGGCCATTGCCTCTGAGCCTGCGCGTCCGGAGCCTGTGCTCCGCGACGGGAAAAGCCACAACAGCGAGAGACCCACGTACCGCAAAAAAAAAAAAAAAAAAAAAAAAAAAAATCACTGGAACTAAAGGTGAAAGCAGAAAACATTATAAAAATTAGAAAAACTATAACTGGAAGTAGAAAGCATAAAATAGGTTAAGGAGGGCCTACTTTTAAACAGATGAAGGGTACAACCCATAATAAAATGTAGTAAGCAGGTAAATTTCTGTTAAATAACCTAGCAACAAAATATATACAGTAAAATGTAAAGAGCAAAAGGAACACAGTATGGGAAGACATAGTAAAGAAACATAGTATGGTAAGACATTAACAGATTCTCAAATTCTTGAAATAATAAATGAAAAAGCAATATGACTGGAGCCCTATAGGGAATCTGAAAAATGTAATTAATAATGCTAATGATATATAAAATTGGGAAATATATGTATATAGCAAATAATAAACCCTAAAAGAGGAAATTACTACTTCTGCAAGCAAATGAAACATTTACACAAATTAATATTTAAAGAGGAATCCAAAAATGCCTATAAATTACCAAAAGCAGAACTATCACTGGCAACATTCTCTTAAACTAAAAATGAATAAAAATAAACACTAATGTTAAAAAGGGAATCACACAAAAATTTAAATTATATTTTGAAATAATCTGCAGGCTAAAGAGAGCATCAAAACTAAAATTACAGAATATTTAGAGGAGAAAACAGTAACAATACTTCACAGTAAGGTTTATGGGATGTGACCAAAAATGTACTCAGAGGAAAATTCATTGATTAAGCACCTTTAGTACTAAACAGAAAAACATAAAGAGCTAAGGATTCCATTTTTTAAAAGTCTAAAGAAAGCAGAAGGGTAGATTTATTTAACATATATATAATAATTTGGAAATTTTAGGTAGTTAGAATTGATAAATAACTTTAAAATTTTAAGAGGTGGGGTACAAAAATAATAAACTGGCCTGGATATTAGCATTCAACCAAAAAATAAACAGAAAAAAATACAACTACAAGAAAATCAGATTAGGAAATACAACCAGAGGCATTTAAAATATAATGTATATTTTTTTCTGTTGTTCTATGCAAATACAATTCAAATTCTTGATGAAAAGAATTTCTAAGAGGGCTTCCCTGGTGGTACAGTGGTTGAGAGTCCGCCTGCCGATGCAGGGGACACGGGTTCGTGCCCCGGTCCGGGAAGATCCCACATGCCACAGAGCGGCTGCGCCCGTGAGCCATGGCCACTGAGCCTGCGCATCTGGAGCCTGTGCTCCACAACGGGAGAGGCCACAACAGTGAGAGGCCCGCGCACCGCAAAAAAAAAAAAAAAAAAAAAAAAAAAATCTAAGAAAATGTAAATAACCAAAACTATTTCAACAAGCGCAAAAGCCAAAAAATTATTAAATTACAAAAGCCAAATTATTATTAAAAATTATTAAAGAAAAAATTATTATAACAGTGGAAAATAATTATCTTCAAAGCCTAAAAAGATAGAGAGTTTTAAAGACAAGTCCTTTTAAACTTTCAAAAGATAGATAATTCCCATGCAATATAAATCATTCCTGGCAGGGACTACAAATAAACATCTGGCATGCATGCTTAAACTCTCATCTCCTAGACTCTTCCAAAACACTAAATTGTTTACACATGACAGGGCCTCAGAATCCTTCTCAACACAGCAATCTCGGCAGTCACCACCAATAGGGATGCAATCTGGAATGCATCTATCCTCCTGTTCCAGATCATTGAAAATGATGGAAAGCTTTCCAATTTACAACCCACTGTACTAGCAAAACCCCCATAAAAAAATGCCAAAAACAGCACACTAAAAATAAAACTGCAGGACAATCTCACCAGTGAGTACAGTCACAAAACTCTGTTAAATGGACTCAGGATGTATTAAAATAATGAAACACCATGAACGAAATGGGTTCCTTCTAGGATGGTTTAATATTAGGATGTCTATTAATATAATTCATCACATCAGCAGATCAAAGTAAGAAAAACATATGGCCAAATGGGTACATAATGAAAGGGCATTTGTTAAAAATCCATCATCCTTTTCCCCCCTCTTATTACTAGACAGCTTTATTGTGGGGGAGGGGACGATTCACACTCCTTGCAAGAAAAATTCAAACACAGAAAAGTAAAAATCATTCCTAAATCATACCACTCACCTGCATCTTGATAAAATTTAAAAAAGAAAAGAAAAGAAAGAAAGAAACGAAGGAACGAAGGAACAAACAGGGAGAAAGAAAGGGAAAAATACTCAGCAACTCAGAACGATACTTACTCAATGATAAAGAATACATATCGAAAACCAAAATAAACTTCATACTTGATTACAAAATACTAGAATGGCTCCCACTAAAATAAGAAACAATACAAGAATATTTGTTATTCCCACTATTATTCAAATGGCTCTAGAAGGTCTAGCCAACCCATACTATATGGGGTAAAAGGGACAATATTGAGGAAGAAGAAGGGAAATGAGTATTGTTTGCATATATTATCACCTACCTAGAAACCCCAAAAAACTACTGGAACTACGAAGACAATATAGTATGCTATCCACTACAGCAATAACAAAAAACCAACACATAAAAACGGGGAGCTTTTCTAGGTACTTGCACTAATTAGGCAAAATATACAATAAGGGAAATTATCCCACTTACAATTGCAGTCAAAAATATCAAATACCTAGGAATATACTTAGAAAGAAATGTTCAGAACTTATGTGGAAAACTACAGAATTTTACTGAGGGTCATATAAGGGAACATGAATAAGAGACAGACCACATTACTGGGCAGAAAAACAGTATTGTGAGTATGTCCTTCCTACTCAATTCAATGCATACATTTATTGAATGTGGTTAAAGTCACAAGGCAATTTTTACATTGAAAAAAGTGATTCTAAAGTTCATCTGGTAGAATATATGAGCGAGACGAATGAGAATTTTGAAAACAGAATAATCGGGAGAGATGTTTATCAAATATTAAAATACCTTAAGAGCAACATTAACAGAAATAGGGTGGTACTAGAACTAAAGTTAATACATAGCAGGATCCACTGGGTCTGTTTCTACACTGTAATCTATTCCATTTATCTGCCTGTCCATGCCTATGCCAGTTCCACCCACATTCAGTTATTGTAGATTTAAGATATTTTAATGTATACATTTGGAAAATACGACCTCCCACTTCCTGGTTACAGTGCTACACAGCCAACTCCTCAATCCTTTCATAATCTTAGAACCACCCAGCCATGGATTAGGTGGGGCCCGGAAGCCATGCAGCCCTGGGGTAGCAAAAGTGAGACATCACAAATCAATCTTGGCATCTCTTTCCCACTATGGGCTATCCACAGAACCCATAACCAACCACAGATAGAACGCATAATAAAACTCCTGGACATCTCAAAAGTCCAATCTCTTCGTTTTACGGATGAACGTGTTTTTTATCCTCATGACAATTCTGCAACGCAGAGCAGAAAAAACTCGCTATCTCATACTCTAGACAACAATGTTTCCAAGAGGGAAAATAACACCCCAAACTCAGCTAAGGCCTGATAAGGGGGAGAGCCCTCAACACTTGGTCTTTCGCATCCAGTCCTACGGTCCTTCCACCCTCTGTGTCCTATACCCCAAATGGACTCAGACAGATGACAAGTGGGCCTACATGAAGTTTCCATCTTCTGTGCAAGAAAAAAATTCAGATGGAATTAGCCAAGCTAGGCCTCACGTAGGACTTACTATGTGTCAAGCACTGTTCTAGTGCTTTTAATATTTCCTCATCTAATTCTCACTATACCCATTTTGTAGATGATGAAACTGACATAAAGAGAGGTTAAGTAATTTTCCCAGAGTCATGTGGTCTAGAAGGGGCAGATCTGGGTTTTGCATGCAGGTAAGTCTGACTATAAAGTGTACATCCTTAGTCATTCTGCTGTACTGCTTCTCAGAGCAGTCACCTAATGACTGTTTCTCCTGGGGTCAGAGCAGCACCATGAGCCCCAGCACTTGGTCCCACAACGCATACTCCTACCAGACCTCATGCTGGCCTTCTGTAAACTTACACTGTAATGAATATCTTCGTACATAAAATATTTTGGTATTTTAAAATCTTCTCCTTTGTATATATTCCCAAAGAGGGATTACTGGGTCGAGGATAGATATTAGTTTAACACATTTCCATAACACACACACACACACACACACACATATATTGATTCTAAGCTTTGGGAACCTCTGTTGATTTGGAAAAGAAATACAGTAAATTCTTCAAAAAGTGTTTTGTTGACTCACTTATTATTATGAAAGAGGTTCAAGTTCAATAAAGAAAACTCAGAATATATACACAAAAGAGAAAAAAAAAAGACCTATAATCCTATACCTCTCTGAGATAATCTCCATTAATGATTTTGCTCCTTGTGGCTCATTGGAACCCCTGAGCCTTCTAATCACTTGTGGGAAACTGGTCCAAGCTTTATCTGCAAGCTCAGCTCACCAACTCAGGAACTCCACAGCTGCCTGCTTCATGCATTCACATCTTCAATGGGAAGTGACAAAGATCAATATTCATCACGAGGATGGGGGAGCCAGGCAGGCAGGACATACCTGATCTATTCCTCACCTGCTAGACAGGAGGGGGAAAGGAGCTCTGGGTTCTACCTCCTCAGGACAGCTGGGAGGTCCTGACAGAAGAATCCGACGCCAAGCTTTCAGGGGCCTCCAGGCTAGCAGTTTTCAAACAGCAGGTCATGACCCACTGTTGGGTCTTGAAATCAATTTAATGAGTCACAGCCAGCATTTTTTAAAAATAAAATAGAAGAGACTAGGAAGTATCACAATGCATGCAAGTGGTTAAGTGTAAATACTGTTCCCTGCTTTTGCTTTATTTATAAAATGTATTTCTTCCTGTGGGTCAGTCATGAAAGTTTGAGAGCCACTGCTGAGCACCGCTCCTCCCTTGCAAATGCCACTTCCTCCAGGAAGTTGCCCTGGATTTTCTTTACCAGGATTCAACTTTCCCTCCACCAAACACCCTTGGCAATCAGTCTTAGAGCACCAAACACTTTCCATGGCACATTACAGATGGCTGTGAACAGAATCCACATTGATTAAGCACCTTGGCAACTATCAACGGTTGTCACCCATATCTGAAACAAATATTTAATGGATGGGTGACGGATGGATAAATTCAGAAGGTGTTTAGGATCGCAAAAGACAAAGGATCATCATCCAAAAATGGTTTATCAACATAAATGCAGAAAAATGAATTATTAGAGAATTCCAGCTAATAAAATGAAATTTAAAATAATTTACTGAAAAATAAATACTGAAATAAATAAATAATGCAAGGATAGACACAAAATTACCAGAGATCATCTTGGAAAAGTGTGGAATTATGGAATCTTTTCTTTTTTGCATATATATTCTAGGTTTCCTCATTGAACAGGAATTCCTTTCATAATAACAAAGTCGACGAAACATTCTTTAAAGAACTCACTATAGTTCTTTTCTGAATCAACACAGGTTCCCAAAGCTTAGTAACAAATGCCCAAAACTAGTATCTCCCCTTGACCCAGTAATCTCTCTGGGAATATATCCAAAGGGGATGGCTTTAAAATATCAGAATAGGGACTTCCCTGGTGGCACAGTGATTAAGAATCCGCCTGCCAATTCAGGGGACACGGGTTCGATCCCTGGTCCAGGAAGATCCCACATGCCACAGAGCAACTAAGTCCATGAGCCCCAACTACTGAGCCCGCGCTCTAGAGCCCGTGAGCCCCAACTACTGAGCCCGCACGCCTAGAGCCCAGGCTCCGCAACAAGAGAAGCCACCGCAATGAGAAGCCCACACACCGTAACGAAGAAATAGCCCCCACTCGCCCCAACTAGAGAAAGCTCTCGCGCAGCAATGAAGACCCAACGCATCCAAAAATAAATATTTAAAAAAACAGAATATTTAATATAAGAAGATGTTCATTACAGTGTAATTTTATAAAAGAGAAAAATCAGGACCAACCTAAATGTTCACCAACAGAGTATGGGTTAAATAAACTATGTTTGTTCTCTTCTGGGAATATTGTGCAATCTTGAAAAGTGATGTTTATGAAGACAAAGAAAAAATGGGGGAAGGAAAAGATAGGAGACAAAACTCTAACACATGATTCAAACAATAAAAATATGCTTATCCAATAACAGGAAGGAAATGCACCAAAAGAGTGAATATAAGGGGGCTAGGATATATTTAGCACAATTCTATTTCTCTTTTTTCTGATTTCTCTGTAATATCATTAGGTTACCTTAATTATTTAAAAATTAACTTATTAAAACAAATGTTACCATATATCTAACTGCAGCCAGGGAATAATCTGTTTAATAATATCCATTTCGGATAAGCCATGAATTGCTTCCCTTCCAATTCAATAAGCGCATACTAGCACCATTCTGTGCCAGGCATGGTGGGGATCAAGGTACGTATGGTCTCTAAGGAAAGATATCCGTGCATCCATGACACACAGCATGCTGTTAAAGGAACTCCACAGGCTCTGAGCTTGTTCAGACCCAGGATCCAATCTCCACTCTGCCACTTCCCAGATGTGAATGAGAGCACAAACTACGTACCTATGGCAAGTTACCTAACCTCACTGAACCTCAGTTTCCATTATCTATAACGGCACTGATGCCAGTGTGGGTACCAAGGAGAGTCTGTCTGGTGAGGGAGCCCACCAGAAAGCTGCCCCAACATGGTAAGCACTGCAGGGGCCAATTTATATGCTAGTTTATAAGTCTGTTCTTAAGATATGATTAAAGTTTATTTTAAAGTGATCAGATTAAAACAGTGTGATACCTGTACACCCAAAGTACATAACAGAGTCCAGAAATAGACCTAAGTATATGGAAATTTAATATAAGATTAAAATGGCATTTCAAATCAGGGAGGAAAAGCTGGATCATTCAATTATTGATGTTGCAGCAAGGAGCTCACCATTTGGAAAGAAAACAGAGCCTGATCCCTTTGCCCCTCCTTTAAAGCAAATACATTCCAGATGGATAAACAATTTAAATGTAAGAAAACAAAACCTATATAAAATAATATAAGAAATAAGGGTGACTATTTCTATAAATTCTTTTTGTGTTGTTTCCAGGTATTTGATCTTACAAACAGTTCTACTGTGAGCACTTGTGCACATTTCCAATGGTATACAGGCACAAGTATTTCTTGTGTGTATGTTCCAACAAGACAAATTGCTAATTTGTTAACTTAAATAAATGTTAAATTTTTCTTAAAACCATCTTAAACATTTTAAAGTGTGCAGTTCAGCAGTGCTAAGTACATTCCCAGTGTTGTGCAACAGATCTCTAGAACGTTTTCGACTTGCAAAACTGAAACTCTATACCCACTAAACATCCCCTCCCCGTTTCCCCCTTCCCCCTGCCCCTGTCAACCACCATTCTACTTTCTGTTTCTATGAGCTCCACTACTTGAGATACCTCACATGAGTGGAATCATACAGTATTTGTTTTTTTGAGGCTGGCTTATTTCCTTTAGCATAATGTCCTCAAGGTTTATCCATATTGTAGCATATGACAGGATTTCCTTCTTTTTTAAGGCTGAATAATATTCCATTGTATGTCTATACCACATTTTATTTATCCATTCATGAAAGGACAAATGAGTTACTTCCTTGTATTGGCAATACAAGGTGATGGCCACAATGTGTAAAATGAGCACTGCCAATCTCTTGGTAGAAATGTAACTGATACCACCTGTAGAATGTGAATATGCTGTGATTCTGCATATTTGAGTGATGCCAAGGAGATCACCATACAAATGAATGTCAAATCACATGTAAAAAGATTAGAAATCACCAAAATCCTACAGGCACTAAATTTGAGGACACATACACAGTGGAAATACAACGCAGTCAGTAAAATAATAAACAAATTTACTGATGAAAAAAAGATATCAATGAGTTTAAAAAGAAAAAAAGCAGGCTACTGAACAGCATGAAGAATATAGTCCCATTTCTATAAATATTTACACATATATTTAAATATGCAGAGAGATGACTTGAATAATGTCCATCAAAATATGAACAGTGGTAGGATTTGGGGTGATTTTTTAAAGAATAATCACGTTTTTCTAAACTGCTTGTTTTTATAATGATTTTTTTTTATAATCAGGAAACAAAAGAACCTATTTTCACTTAGAAAAAACAGAGAAGTGTAGAACCAACTCTTGGACAGCCATTTCATACTCAGAAACAGAATGGAGATAACCAGGGACAGTGTGATCAGGAAGTCCTGAGTTTACATTCTGGCTCTGACACTAATTAGCTGAATGACCCAGGGCAAGTTACTTCTCTGTGCCTTGGTTTCCTCACCAGTAAATAAAGATGATAATAATTCTATGTTACGGAGTTATTTTGGGGATAAAAAGACTAACACTGAGTAGGGGCTCAATAAACATTAGTTTCATTCTCCCCCTGAGTTTGTTATTGAAAGCACCTATCCCTGGCTCATATCAGATGCTCAAAATGTGCTGGGTGACTGAATGGGATGCATGGATAAGCAGATAGCCATGAGGAAGGACAGATGTCCAAAGGAAGGAAAGATGAAATGGGTGGATGAGTGGGTCAGTAGAGAGAAGGATGAATATGTGAAGAGCTAGCTAGACAGATGGGTTGGTGAGTAGACAAATGGAATGTCAGCCTGTGTTTTCCAAAGAGCCACATCAATATATATTCTATCCTACATACTCAACGTGACGTTGACACAACTCCATGGAGAGGTGGAGTTTATGTCTCTCCCCTTGAACTGGGGCACACTTTTATAATTGCCTCAACCAACAGACTGACGTGGAAGTTGTGCTGCATGATGTCTGAGGTTAAATCATTCCAGGAGATGCTGCATCTGTTTGGCTCTATGTCTTCATAGGACATGAGCCTTCAGAGCCTCAAGGTGCCATGTAGAAGTCCAGCCAAGTATCTCTATGCTGGAGAGACCACATGGAGATAAATGGAAAGACAGGTGGATTAGATAAACAGAGAGATTAGATAGATATAGATTAGATACATAGAGGGACAGATTGGATAGATATAGGTATATCAAGTAGATAGATGGATGGATAGAACAATAGATAGATACATAAATAGATACACAGATAAATAAATGGGTGGGGAGGTAGATGGATGATGGATGGATGGACGCTCCAGGAGCCCCATCTGTTTGAGTCTTCCAAGCCCTGGCTCCAAACAAGAGAGTGGGGAAGCCTTTAAGATGACCCCTGCCCCAGCCACCATCTGGCCACAACTACAGAGAGACCCTGAACCAGACTGACCAGCTGAGTCACTCCCAAATTCCCAACCCACAGAAACCACGAGAGACAAGAAATGATTATTGTTGTTTTAAGCCACTAAGTTCTGGGGTGATGTGTATACAGTAACAGATATCTAATACAGATGGTGAGACGAGTATATGTGGGTAGGAGGAGGGATTGATGCAGAATAAATAACTTCTCTATGTGGAGCCCTGGAAATTAGCAACATCTTGTCTAGATACCAGGCCTTGTCTTGTATACCCCTCTCTGTGTTCCAACAGCCTCCTGCTTACCTACCTATTACAAGCCTTTCTCACCTCAATTGTTAATACTCCCAAAAGCCAGCACTCCAAGTTCCGACTCTCTAATTAATAGGGAAGGGAAGGTCAGGGGACGGGAGGGGAGGGGAGGACCGGGGGGGGGGGGGGGGGGAAGGACCACCTAGTCTAAGCCCTTATATTGTATAGTAGGGGAAACTGAGACCCAATGAGGAAAAGAGATTCCCCAAACCACAGCAGAGTTAGAAGCAGGGCTCAGACTAAAGCCCATGGTTCCTGCCCTAAAGCCCAGGGCTATTTCTCCTCCAAAAGCCTGTGGGCTCCACGTATCCCCAAGTTTGCGTCCTGCCTCCACCACTCACTGCCTGTGACAGTAGTCCCATCAGGGCAGCAAGCGATGTTGCAGGCCCTGGCTGGGATGTGCCAGAGCTCTTGGCTCCAAGCATACCTTACATCTGTCTGGGCATAAATTTGCATTCTGAATCCAGGAGGCCCTGATTCCAAGTATGTCAAATGTAATTAATTAGAGCAAACCTTCTGCAACTGTTTTCAAATGCGGTGTTAAAGGCTCTGTGTGCATGAAACACATAGACCGGGTCCACCGAGGCGCGCTGGGAGCTGAGGAACGGGAGACAGCAAGTGCCTTACCCAGGTCCTCAGAGTGGGGAGGGCAAGTTCCCATGACACAATAGTTCAGGACAACCCCCTCACGGTGAGGTTTAGAGCAGGGCATGGGCAGCGCATCTAAGGAGCTGGATTCAGGGCACAGCCAATCACCAACTCCACATCTTGGTTACTTCACTTTCCTCAAAGGGCTGTTGAGAGCCTGGAATTTGGCATGCATCTGAATTTGAATCCAACTGCCCCCTACAAGCTGTGTGCCCTTGGGCAATTCCATTCACCTCTGAACCTCAATTCTCTCAAAAAAGGGGAGGGAAGGGGGAGGGGAGGGGAGAAGAGAAGAGAAGAGAAGAGAAGAGAAAAGGGAAGAAAAGAAAAGAAAAGAAAAATCCCTACTTTCCAGGGTGATTGTATTAAATGAGATAATAGATGTTAAATGCTTAGCCCAGTGCCTGGCATATAACAAGCCAACAAATGTGCAATGATTATAGTTCAAGGCAGACAAATTCTACTTTGCAAAAATCAAATGAGATAAATAAGAATGCTAAACTTCAGTCTTTTGACAGAAAGAGTTCCTGATTAAAGAAAAAAAAATTTGTAAGGCTGAATTTCCAACACATAGCTCAAGCTCCTTTCAAACCACTAAGAGCAGGAGTACGAGTCTGGGAAGTTAGACCTGGGTTCAAGTTTAGCTTTGCCGCTCCCTGCAAGGTTAGTCACCCTCCTCCAGGTCTCTCCGCCAGGGGAGTTAGGTAACCTCCCCACCCTGCCAACTCTGTCCACTCTGGTTATATGCCCTCTGGGTTTTCTAGAAGCCTTGCGTCCTAAATCATTACAGGGAGCAGACCTGTCTTCGTAAAAGAATGGCTTCCAGCCCCCGAGGACCCAAAATCCATAGCCCCTATGGATTTAAAATTTTATGGGTTTAAAAACCCATTAAAACCTGGGTTTTTATCCCCATACCAGCCCTGAACTGTACTGATTCAAAAAGACCCTAGTTAAAGACTCAAAAGACTGAAATTTTTTGGCAATCAGAGAAATTGTCAGGGGTAATCTTTTAGATTTGTTTTTGCTCATCTTGTTAGGTTTACTTTCTTCCAAAGTGTTTAATTAATGTTTAGGGGAATGGATAAGCAAAGTGGGAAGCAGTTTAATTTTTTTCCCCGTGAATTACTAGCATCTCTCTCTCTCTGTCCCTCTCTCAAGTTCCCCATCACCCTCCATTTTAACCACCTAGTTATGATGATACCTACGCCACTACATCATCTTTCCTTCTCAATCCCAAACTCTTGGGTCTTGCAGTCTGTCCAGTGACCTGATGAAGCTGCCCTGTGACCTGACCCTGAGCAAGCTACTCCCCCTCTCTGGGGGATGCAGGTTGCCTTAGATCAGCACAGTCCAACAGGAATGTAATATAAACCACATAGGTAATTTCAAATTTTCTAGTAGCCACATTGTAAAAAATGAAAATAAAAGCAAGCAAAATTAATTTTAATAACATATCTTATTTAACACAATATATAAAATGCTATCATTTCAACCTGTAAACCGTATTTTTAAAATAATGACTGAGGGCTTCCCTGGTGGCGCAGTGGTTGAGAGTCCGCCTGCCGAGGCAGGGGACACGGGTTCATGCCCCGGTCCGGGAAGATCCCACATGCCGCGGAGCGGCTGGGCCCGTGAGCCATGGCCGCTGGGCCTGCGCGTCCGGAGCCTGTGCTCCGCAACGGGAGAGGCCACAACAGTGAGAGGCCTGCGTACCGCAAACTGAGATCTTCTACAGTCATTTTTTTCCTACTAAGTCTTTAAGATCCAGACCTAGAGAAGACATAATTATAATTCAATAAAAAATAAATAAAAAAAATAAAACCCAGTGTGAATCTTACACTTAACAGCGCAACTCAATTTAGGCTAACCACATTGCAAGTGCCCAACAGCCACATGCGGCTAGTGGTCACCAATACATACTGGATGGTACAGACTTAAATAATCTCCATGAGCCCTTTTAGCTCTAGACTCCTCTGATGCAAAAAGACCAGCCTCAGGACAAATTCCACCTCAAGCTAGTAGCACTCCAGGGAAGTTTTCCTTCCCTGAGGCCTCATTTCAGGCCAGTTTTAGTTTTATTTCAGATCAGTTTCACTTTCTGCTTTTCCAGCATACATTGTAAGAAACACCCACATAATGTACTTAAATTTTTATAGTTATTTTTCCCCAGTTGATGAAATTAAAAAAAAATCTCCAGCATCCAAAAATGTCTTCATCTATTCTCTCCGGGTATTCCAAGGGCTCTGGCTATGTTCACTTGTCTCGCAAAATTCTGAGCCCAAAATAAAACAGAACACAAACTCCCTGCAAAATTTCACCTGATAAAAATTCCCATTCTCAATTCTCTGTAAGAATGTTGGGGCTGGTGAGAATTTGTCCAGGAGGAGGCTCAAAGCTGAGAGGTAGAATGGCTAGCCCCTCAGGCATGCTGCCTTGGACAATAACACATCCAGAAAGGGAGCCAAAAGAGCTTCTGACTTTTAATGTTACCAGCAAACTGCAAGCCAGGGGCTTGCTGAGGGATACTCAGACTTCCTCCACTTGTTAGGAGTCATTTCCACCCATGGGGGAGATATGAGATTTCGTTTCTCCCTGGATCCCCCCCAGGACCAGGGCTGGCTCCTGGGAATCAGAGATTCCATCCCTGAAACAGAACTCACTTCACTAGAAAGCAAGTGTTCCTGTGTTTTCTATAGCAGACTGGGGAGCGGAGTATCACCTGACTCCATTTTTTCTCTTTAGCTTATATGTGAAGCCTCCTTCTGCTTTGTCAGCCAAAATATTTATATCATTTTTCTGTTGACTCAATACCACCCTCACCTCAGCCTCCCTCCTTTCCTTTTTAAGAAAAGAAAGGAGTTGTCACCAACACGTTTCTCCAACTCTGCTCTGTTTATGAAGCACTTTTGAGTCCGTTAACACATGGGATGCTTGCAAGAAGCCTGTGAGGCGTATACAAATAGGTTGTTCTCCCACCTAGCAGATTAACAAACAGAGGGTACACCAGGGTGTGCAGACCCCAGTGCCTTCTAGGGCGCAGCAGGTCACATACAGGATCAAAATCAGAGGAGGTTGGAAACTGACTCAAAACAGGAGAACACATACACTGCAAACGCTGAAAAGTTCTGAACTTTTTAAACCTTAGGCCAGCAAATCAAATCAAATAAAAAAGATAAGGGGCCAATTCACCTTGTGGGCACCCATCTGTGACTCTGGGTTTATACAATCTACCCAACAGGGCACTAATAATTAGCGATTAACGCTAGTTATAAAAATTAACACATATAAAATAAAAACAAGACAAAATAACCCACATGTAGGGCTTCAGAGTTTAAAAAGCATTTTTAAATATGCTGTCTCATTTCACTCCTTTGAAGATTATGTCCACCTCAGGTCCCAGATGTAGAAATTAAGATGCCCAGGGACTGAGGAACTCGATTATGGTCTTAGAGTGTAACCTGTCATAAACCCACGTGGTCATCCAGGAACCCCGGGGCCTGCCCTGCCCCTCTGCCACGTCACCTATAGCACAGGAGTGAGAGAGCAGGCAACACCACCAACCCAGTGGCCCAGCCACTGCATCTCCCCTTTGATCACTCAGGGATCAGACACAGAAGCAGGTTATCCAGCCCTGCTTTGATGACAACCCCAAGGGTTTCTAATTATAACAGGGAAGGGAGGAGTCAAGATCCTCTCACTATTTCTCAAGAACAAATTAATTCCTTTTGACATAGTATATGTGCAAAGAGTAGGAAAAGCACTGGTTGAGGAATTAAGAAATCTGAGGCTTGAAGTAGCTCCGCCTATTCACTGAGGTTCTGGGCAAGTAACTCCACCTCTCTTCCCAGGTACATGTATTTGTGTGTGTGTGTGTGTGTGTGTGTGTGTGTGTATGACTAGATCAGACATGACAAATTGGCTTCATGTGGTAGCATCGTAGTAAGAAGGGCTCTGAGGCCACTGGCCAGATTCAATGGAAAAGACTGCCATGATTGATTAGCAATGTCTGCCACAGGCTTAAAAATGGGGAGTGGCGGCATGCATATTACTTATTTACCATCCCTGGATTAGATGTACAAATAACATGCTGCAAGTGAAAAGCACTTTGCCCTTTACAAAGCTTATTTTCTCCCATCCCTCGCAACTTTTCACAAGAACCCTGTGCCACACTTATTATCTTCATCATCCCCACCTTACAGATACGGAAAACAAAGCGTTAATACTTTGACAAAGATCACAATATGACTAAGTAGGGGAGCAGAGAGGGGAGCGGAGCCTTGTCCCTTCAACTTCAATCGCTTTGCTCTACCCTTGGAAATGTCCAGCTGGTGTTCTGCCACTGGTAGGACAGCTCATCCATGTGACCATACAGAAGGGAACACCTGTTCACAAGGCTTCACCTCCCTCCCACTGGTTACTTCTGCCTTATAGAGAAGGGGCCCCAGCAAGACACAAAAGGAAAGGGGTGCTAATTCAGAGTTCCGGATGCTTCTTCCCAAGGCGAAGTTCCCGCCTCACTGTACAGGTGGAGAAGCCAAACCCAGAGATAAGTGAGGTTAAAAAAAAAGGGCAGAGGGACTTCCCTGGTGGCGCAGTGGTTAAGAATCCACCTGCCAATGCAGGGGACATAGGTTCAAGCCCTGGTCCGGGAAGATCCCACATGCCACAGAGCAACTAAGCCCGTGTACCACAACTACTGAGCCTGCACTCTAGAGCCCACGAGCCACAACTACTGAGCCTGCGTGCCTAGAGCCCGTGCACTGCAACAGATAAGTCACCGCAGTGAGAAGCCCGCACACGGCAACGAAGAATAGCTCCGGCTCGCCACAACTAGAGAAAGCCCACGCGTAGCAATGAAGACCCAACGCAGCCAATAAATAGATAAATAGACAGACAGATAGATAAATAAATAAATAAATAAAAATTCTAAAAAGAAAAAGGGCAGAACTGGAAGTCCCTAATGTCACAGTCCACCCCACCAGGAACAGGACACTCTATATCCTCAATTCCAAGGTGCCTTAGACTGTTAGATACACCATCGATTTTATAATAGCTTTTTGAGACAAAAAAAAAAAAAAAGAGGGAGAAATAGTGCTCTAACAGAACACATCTACTGTAAAACACATTCCAATTTCAGAAATATGAAAATGTGGGAACTTGACCATTGAGGAAATACGGGATCCTGTGCTCACCTGCTGAGCTGGGCCATAAAGTGTTAACAATGACAGCAGAAAAAAAAATTAAGCAAATAAACAGAACATTCTCAGTTTTTTCCCATAAATTTTCCCTGAATCTTTGGCATGTGCAAACGGGAATCCGACCAAAGGTGGGGTCTGGTTGAATATCAAATCACACATTTAGCTACTTCACATCTAAGGGGCCCATGTGACCAGCTGTTCTGCAAACAGCCCCCTGAAGTCCAATTCCAGGGCCCATGGCCAAGACCAGCTCCTAGAGCAAGGACAGGGTATTGTCAAGTCCCTCCACCTCAAGGCACACCCCCCTTTTCCACCTCCTTAGACATGCTGGGTCCCATTTGCCATACCTGCAAATCTGGATGATAACCCCAGATGCCCCCCAACCATTTTAAGGAAATGGTTTACACAACAGGAGCGAAGGGGGATGAGGAACGTTTAAAAAATTCTCCACAGCATTTAAAGTCAAAGGAGCCATCCAAGGAGCCCTCTCTGATTTATTATTCCAAGGGAGCCGTGGGCTTCAGAGCCGGCTCTAAGAAAATCCATTTTCTTAGGTAAAGAAAACAAAACACTGGTGTTGACCAAATGGCCAAACCCAAAACTGGTCACCTACTCTTCACTAGACCCAAACCTAGATGATCTGAGCTTTCTCCAAAAAATCAAATTAAGTCATCAAACATTTATTGAGCTGCTGCTCTGTGCCAGACCCTAAAATGAGTAACCCATGATCTCTGCCCTCAAGGAACTCACAAGCCGGCTGGCGAGACAGAAATGCGAACAACCAACTCTCATCTGTGGGCCCAGAGTATCTGGAAAGTACTGCAGTTTGGGGAGGCTCAGGGAGTCTCCACAGAAGGGGACATGCAGGTAGGTCTCAAGGTAGGTAGGGGGGTCTGGTTTCTCATGGAGCAGAGACAAAGGAGGGAAAGGGCACAAGAGACAGAAGGCCCAGTATGAGCAGAAGCTCAATGGTAGACAGTTCACAACAAATTAAGATTTGTCCCTTTAAACACTGTGCCACAGGCTTTGAAACAAATCCAGAAATACTTGGAGGAGCCAGAGCATCCCTGAAATGAAAGTATTGAGACCACTTTTGACAAGAAAGATGTGTACGGTCCAAGGGATGTCTCATCCTAGTCTGTTCTAAAATAAAGCAACAACCAAAAAAGTGTACATTTTCTGTTGTTACCTAACTCTGCCTATTAAAGATAAGTCATCAAGTTTCCAGAACTACCAAAACTCTTGTCACTGGGACTCAATCTCCCCAAATGGAGACCACTGGGTCAGGCATTACTGACATGTACTGACCACCCTTCTAAGAACAACCTTCTAAGGACTGGCTGGATGCAACACATGAATTGCTTCATTTAATCATAGAACAACCTTTCAAGGTCAAGATTATTACCCCCCTTTTTCCAGATGCAGAAGCTGTGGCTCCAAACCCGGAGGTGACTTTCCCAAAGTAACATAACGCCAACCACACAATGAGGCTGGATTTTAAACTCTGGTCTGGCTGACCTCAAAACCACCTTTCCATTTCACCAATTGGGGGAGGTGTCAGAAATTTTCTATGCTTCTAACTTAAGGCCTGTCCTAGGGGGATTTCATGGTGGTTCCACAATCAATTCAGAAATGGATTTCACTGACAGACCATCTTTGCCCCTGGATCTCCCCCCACCCCGAGGACCCCAACCCTGGTCCTACCCACCTGCTGTCTTCTTCCATCTTAATCCTTCTTTCAGGCAATACTTTATTAAAACCCACCTCTTACGACAGCCTCCTGTACTTCTTGACTTCAACGGCACACATGCTGAGACACAACATTCTGGAATTGCTAGCCATCATCTGTCACTTTTAACTAAAGCGTTCTGGCCTAACCTTGGCAGAAGACTGCTTTGAGACAAATAAAAGGGAGGCGTGGACCACTTTAGCCAGAAGAGGCTAAATGGATGGAACATATCACCTCTACAGGCTGAAATGCCTCAGAGCATCGAGGGTTCAGGAACAAAGTCCCACCAGCAAACACCAAGAGCTTTCAAAGATGTGTCATAACCTTTTGAGGCCACCCAGTGACAACAACGAGATGGAACATTGGTCTGGCCCTGTGCTATCCAATATAGAAGCCACTAGCCACATGTGGCTACTGAGCTCATGAAATATGGCTAGTCAGAAAAGACTTAATATCCCCCCAAAGAAAGAATGTAAACTAGCACATTAATAATTTTTATATTAATGAATACTGAAATGATAGCACTGCAGATATACTTTGGGTTAAATAAACTATATTATTAAAATTAATTTCACCTGCTTCTTTTTAGTTTTTTTAAAGTGTTACCAGAAAATTTTATTTATTTATTTATTTTTGTTGTTTTTTGTTTTGTTTTGGCCATGCCGCACGGCATGCAGGATCTTAGTTCCCAGACCAGGGATTGAACCCGTGCCCCCTGCAGTGGAAGCACAGAGTCCCTCCAGGGAATTCCCCAAAAAATTTTAAATGACATATGTGACTCACATTTGTGGCTCAAATTATATTTCGATTGGACAATGCTGGCCTGACACATTTAAAAGATGAGGAGACCAAGACAGCAATTCTCGAGTTTTTAGGAAGGGCACACACACAAAAATATAGACATTCGCTCAGAGTCTGATTGGACTTTAAATATAGCACAAACATGAACTCTTTAACTCCACAAAAATTCCTCTGGCAATCTGAAGTAAAAGTGAGGAATGAAAGTAACTGGGGCTGCTTCTCCCTCCCACCAAGACAGGGATCCCACGCTACTTAAAGTCTCCATTCCAGCCACAGAATCTGGCAAAGATGCTGTTTTCACTGTGGAAGGACAGAGCACCTGTCCTTGCCGTCTCATCCAAGGCCAGCAAGCTGAGGTGTGTGCCTGACTGCCATGTAGCTGAGACTTCTTCACAGCTGGCCCTTCAGGCAGGCTCAACCAGGGGACAAAACATGTGGCCCAGGGCACCTACCCCACAGGGTTCATGTGAAAGTCAACTGGGATAATAAATAAGAAGATAAAGTGGAAACAGAAACGTGCAATGTTCTTGGAGCACATCACTGTCGATCATCTAGACCAGTATCTGTCAAACTCTTTTAACCGTGATTTACGGTAGGACTTACATTTATCATGCACATATATTGGCATATGTAAATAAAACTAAAGTTTCATGAGACAACACTTACCTTCAATACATAGCTATGCCTCTGCTAGTTTGTGTTCCCCTGTATTCTATTCCATTCCTTTTTTTTTTTTCATGCTGATTGTGACCCACTAAATTGATTTTACAACCCACCTGGGTATGGTGAATAAGAGGAACACTCCCCACTCTGTGATGGACACTGCTATTTGATCACTGCACCTCACTCTCCAGAATATGGGAGTCCAGATGTGACCTCAGAATCCTTCTCAACACAGTGATCCAGGCAGCTGTAGCCCATTGCTTGGAGTCAGAATCAGAGAAGAAAACTATTTATTAATATCTTTGTTTTGATCCAAAGCTCTCATATGACAAATGCAAAAACTGAGGCTCAGGAGGAAAAAGTGGTTTGTCCAAGGTCATACAGCAAGATTTTGGGAGAGCTAGGGCTCCTGTGTACCCACAAAGCCACTTCACCTGCCATCACCAGGGAGGAGACACATGAAAAAATTTCCAAATTTCACCATGACCATGAAAAGTCAGCCTATACATCCAGTGAAACACACAAGGAAATTCTCATCACCCCACCAAGGAGAAGACATGAGGATTCTGAGGTCAGAGGAAGCAGCAAGCCAAGAGCTGAGTCAAAGGTGGGGGCAGTGGGCGGGGAAATTGTGTCTGACAATGGAGGAGTTTTTAAACTCTGTTTCTCAAACGAAACAAACCACTGGCTATTTATTTTCTAGGACCAGGGAGAGGTCACACTTACACTGACCAGCCATCTTTGTTGCTTTCCTTCTGCAAAAGCAAGAGCCCTTGTTCAAGTTCACCTCTGTGCAGGGCTGAAAGTATAAGCAAACCCTTCTTCTTAGCTTGGTCCAAAGTCAAGCTATAAAGCAAGCCCTTGAAATTTCAAACCTTATTAGAAAAAAAAAAAAACCTCCTTAGGCAGAAAAGCAAAACATTAATAAGAGTCTCCTCTGTGAAACTGAGCATAAATGATCTTTCACCAAAATAACTCGGCCCATCATCAAATTACCACCCCTCAAGTCCAATCTGTCAGATTTTTTGCCCAATATTAAAAAAGAGTTTGGTGAACAGACATGGCCTAACAAAAAAATTGGCTGAAATATCCATTTCTGGTCACACTTCCATCCATGATAGGAGGTGAGAGAGGTATGGCCCAGGTCAGGTCTCAATCCTGAGAGACGCCAAAAGAAACAAAAGAAAACTGACCCCGCCCCCAACAGTGCCATCATGCACCTCTATTTCCTTAACAACAAACATGATCCGAATAACCAATTAAAAAAAAAAAAAGAAAGAAAAAACAGGCCTACAAAACAGAGATGATTTTCAATTTCCAGCCAGGAGTTCCCTTTAAACCATAGACAACACAACAAAATTTCAATAGAATGGAATGAAGGAATCTGAGTTGTGTGTCAGGAGATCCAGGACACACAAAGGGACGTGCTGCAATATTTTTATTCCTTGCACCAGAAATAACCTGTTATCTACAACCCTGACTTTTTCTCAGATGCCCGGTAAGGGTGCCCAACCCACCCCTCCCCAGTCCAGGGCACAGCTCTCCTCCATCCCTTGCTAAGCTGGCCCTACTGTCTCATGAGGCCTCCAGAGCCCTTGGAAATTATAAATTCTTTGACCGTCCTAGGCATCGGCCTAAATAATTCAACAGAGAAAAAATTTTTAATTACGCTCTGTTTAAAAAAAAAAAAAAAAAAAAGCTCATTCCAAATGTCAGAATGTGGCCAGTCAGCCCTGAAGGATTTTGTTACTAAAAAAGTAAAAATCTCCCAAATGCAATGGTGCTGATGGGTAATGTCGAACCTCTGTCACTGTCAAATACATTTCACATAATTTGTATCCCCTTAGAAAACTGAATTTCCAAAAAACTGGGATGGGAATCCATGGACTGGGGCCATCATTTCTTCTAAGACCAGCTGGTGACTGGCGAAAGGGGATAGGGTTTCCTGTCCTAGCCCTGTGTGACCCATCATCAGGTCCCATCAAGATCCCACTCCACAAATGCTAACAATATTTTCCCCTCCTTTTGGACAGAAAAATTAGAACTTTTTTTTTTTTGGTGCAAAATCCCCAGCAAGTTCAGATACTAATTTATCACAAATAACCCTTCAACTTTGGGTAGGTACCTTATTTTCCTCTGTTAAATTTCAATTCAGTCAGTGTTTGTCTTCCCAAAGAAAAAAAAGAAATTGGGCTGGGGGGGGGGTTCACCTTATTTGATTCTTTTGAAGGCCAAAAAACTACATCAAATACTATTTGCACATAATGCTTTCATGTTCCAAAGACAAGTACCTTTGGGTTTGGCTTTTGTTTATATTTTGATTTTTTTCCTTGAAAAAAAAATTAAATTTTGATGCTAGAATCAGCTGAATTGGTGTGTTACCCCATTTTTTCAGCAAAGTAAGTATTCCACTAGAGAAGATGGATAAAAATAAGAATTTTCATCTCCTCTGTTCTTCCCTCTTTTATCTTTCCTTCTTAAGTCAGTAAAATTTGTGCTTTTTAAAAAAAAAAAATCACAGACCCCCCCCCCACAATTGATCAAGATTAATGGATTTCCCCCCCATTTGAAAGTAATCAAATTTGTGAAAAATACCAAATGTTAATAAACTACCAACCCCACATCACAATCACAGAGGCTGAAACCAATCCAGCTATTTCTTTTTTTCAATAATAAAATTTTCAAATTGGAAGACTGAGCAAGCACACAGAAAGGAAAATTTTCTTCCTACCAAGGATTCCTCAACCCTTGTATTTATCAACTGATTCAGTTGCATGTCATAAAAAATGAGCTTCTGTGAATCCACTGTTAGTTTTTTCATAATAATGTTAATTATGCATATCTTATTTTAATGGCGGTCTCTCCTACAAATCTGTGGGCTGCTCAGTTTGTATAATGTAATGAATTTACATTTTTTTTCCACTGAACATTGCTCAGAAAAGGTTTCTGACATTTTCTGGATAAAACAACAACAAAAAAAGAAAGCCTAGACCTTTCAGGAAACAAAATCAGAAAACAGTCTTAATTATTCCATCAAAACAAAAAAAAATAACACAAAACCCAACAAATGCAGGGAAAAAAAGGCAGGATTTCACTCTAACTTTTCCAGTTTCTGTTTTTCTTTAGAACCTTGAGATTCAATTGCAGTAAAACATAAATGAAAATTTTTTTTAAAAAACCTACAATTTTTGGGTGTGTCCAAAGCCAACATTTTAGGGTCTATTTTCTTTTTTAAATCCTTCCTTCTTGGAAATAGAAAAACTTTAAATATTGCCAAATGGCAAAAGTAGTCTTTTTTGCCCGCTGAGCTAAACAAGTTCCAAATTACAATGAAGTACAATTTCTAATTGCTTCAATAAAGCCAATTCTCCCAGTTTCCCCTAAACTCAACAATTTCCCTCCTTTCCTCAACCCAAATAGTTTTTTTCTCAAACTAAAATGAGTTGGGCAGCCAAACTGACTTTGGTTTTAGAAGGCTTTTTGCTTTCTCCCCTTCAAAAACTGAATTCATTCAAATTCCAGCTTAATTTTCATTTACATATTATCTGGATTTAGCTTCAGAAATAAAAATTGTCTCCATACTCCTGGAAAGATCAAAGTGAAAATTGTCACCCCCAAAAAGAAAAAAAAAGAATCTCTTTCCCCTCCACTGTCTTATAGAGCAAACTTTTGAAAAAATAAGAAATAAAAAATATTTCTTTTCAATTTTAATTTCTTTTTTTATTTACAAAATAGTATCCTCTAGGTGGCGTCGTTTTAATGGGAAAAAACTACCGTTTGAAGAAAAATTAGAAAAAAAATTGAGAAAGGGAAATATGGCCTAAAAAAAAAAAGATTGTTGCAAAGACAGAGGACCAGGGGGGAGAGACCTCCCGGGGGGTCATCAGGGACCCCGAGCGCACAGAGGGTCAGGGGGAAATTGCAAATTTAGGGGGGAGGGGGGAGAGCTGGAAGGGGTTGTATTTTTGCAAAATGTGAATTGTCCAAACTGAAATGGCTGCTCTGTTCTCTCGCCGCTTTGTTTTCTGGGCTCCGGTCCGAGCCCGGGGCTGGAGGGGGCGCCGGGTGGGGGCCTGAAAAGACCCCCCCGTCACCCCCACCCTCCTCACACCCCGCGGCGCCCGGGGGGGCTCTCCAGACCCCGACCCTCCCGTTTGCGCCCACAAAAAAGCCCGCAAACGTGCCCAGGCACTTTGCATTTTGCAAATCTTGCAATGAAGTGGCGCAGCGCCCCGGGCCCCGGCCCCCCGGGGTCCCCAGCGCTGTGCATGCCCCCGGCCCCCCGTCGTACCTGCGGAGCCGCCGCGCCGCCCGGCTGGTTCATGGGTCCGTGCGGGAGGAGGCGGCCCCGGCGCGTCCTGCTCCTCCCGGGCCGGGCTGCTGGTGCGCGCACAATGCCGCCGCCGCCGCCGCCGCCGCCGCCGCCGCTCCCTCCTCCGCCCGCCCCGCTCAGGCCGGGGGGGCGGGGGCGCTGGGGGCGCGCAGGGGGGGCGCCCGGCCC
>NW_021703782.1:93073762-93377058 GCF_005190385.1 Monodon monoceros | reverse complement strand
GGCCTCGCCGCGCGGCCCGCGAGCTCCGGGCCTCGGCCTCGGCCTCCGCGCCGCCGGCCTCCGCGTCGCACACAAAGCCGGCCGGCCCCCGGGCGCGCCGCTCCCGCCCGCCAGCCTGCCCCCGGGCCGCGGCGCACCCGCCCCCCAAACTTTCTCGCGCCGCGCCCCGCTCTCCCCGCGCCTCCCGCACCCGCCCCCCAGCGCCCTCCTGCCCTGCCCCCGCTCTCCAGCCCCTCGGAGAGGTCATTTTCACGTTGGAAGAAAAGTTTGGGGAGCCGCCCCTGGACGGAACACAAGGGGTTAATGGGAACTCCTCGGCTCCCCCCTCCACCCCCCCAAAAAATCAGATTGATTTTTTAAATAAAGTTTGAAGAACTGGCCTTATGGAAGAATCGGAAGGCTCAATGGGGATATTCCTATTGCCCCTGCACCCCTCCAAAAAAATCTAATGTAATCGAAAAATAAAAGTTTGAAGAACTAGCCCTATGTCAGACAGGAGGGGTTAAGGGGACTCTTTCTAGCCCCCCCAGTCAGATTGAATTTAAAAATAAATATTTGAGGAGATGCTTTTATGTGAAATGCGGGATAAAGAGAATGTTTCTCTCTACTCCTGTCAATTTTTTTTAAAGAACGTATTTATTTTTAAAATAAAAGTTTGAAGAACTGGCCCCATGTAAGATCAGAAGGGCAAAAGGTTAAGGGGGGGGTTAGACGCCCCACCCACATCCCCCAATCAAGTTGATTTCAAAAAGAAAAATTTGCAAAACTGTGAAATAAACAAGAATATTTTTATCCAACACCCTAAAAAATCAGATTATTTTTAAATTTGGGAACTGCCTTCTTGTAACTTGGGAAAGGTTTAAAGGGGATTTTCCCCCCCGTTTCCTCCTCACCCTCCAAAAAAATCAGATTTTTTAAAAAAATTAAAAGTGTGAAGGACCTGCCCCATATAGGGATGGGAGGGATTACTGGAGATCCTACATCTCCCACAACTGATAGATTTTTAGAATAAAAATTTGAAGAACTGCGTATATATGAGATGAGAGAAATCTTTCTTTACCCCTCCCCAAAAGAAAAATAGAAGGATAGTTTTTTAAAATAAAAGCATTGGAAATTAAGGGTAAACAGGTATCTCTTCTCTGCCCCGACCTTAAAAACTCAAATGTGTGTGTGTGTGTGTGTGTGTGTGTGTGTGTGTTTTGTTTTGTTTTGCTTTGTCTTGTTTGATGTTTAAGAAGTCGGGCCGATATGAGACAGGAAGAGTTACAGAAATTTTTTCCCTGCACCCTCTAGAAAAGTTATTTTTTAAATGTCCGGAAACTAAGGGATTGTATAGAAGACACTGTCTCTCCCTAAAGAATGAACATGTGAGAAATTTATCCCTACACAGGAGGCAAAGAATTAAGAGACACACACTTCTCCAGACCAAACACACACGAGAGTGAGAGGAATCTCTGAACCATTCCCCCACTACCCCCAAAGCTGGAAAGTCGTTGAAAATAAAAAGTGGCCATTTTTCTCCCTGCCAGCCTGGCAAGCGTGTCCCTGGCAAAGGTTTGGCAGCCTGTGCCAAGGCTAGTGAAGGGCAGGCGCCGAGGGGAGCAGGGCAGCCTGTGGAGCTTGGCAGTGTTGGGCTCCTGTGAGCCCGGGACACACGTGCAGGCCAGGCAGCCCCCAGCCTGTCTGCCCCTCAGCCACCAGATGGCTGAGGCCCTGTTACCCAGGGAAATGCTCCATGTGTGATGTCTCTCTGGCTCCATCCCTCTGTGAAGGTTTCTAAGCACCTGTCTCAAGACCAGACCCCCTACTCTGCCTAGCGGAGCCACACCTGACTTAAGGCCCTGGAGCAGAAAAAAACTGGATCCAAAACAACACTGAGTCTCGGTCACCACAGCTGAGAGCCATGGGGTACCAAGGGAAAAAATCCTGCCCTGGGAGCCAGGAAAACGTGATGCAATAAGTAGTCGTTGAGCACTTAACTATGTGCCAGGCATGTTGTGTCTAGTAGGGCAGCTGCACCACGGCAAAGAGGATTGCAGCAGCCCTCCTCAAACTTGAGCGATCCTTAGAATCGCACCGAGGGCCTGTTCCAACACTGATTGCTGAGCCCCACCCAGACTTCTGATTTAACCAGTCAGGGGTAGGGACCAAGAATTTGCATTTCTAACAAGTCCTCAGGTGATGCTGATGCTGGTGGTCTAAGGACCAAATTTGAAAAGCCATTGTCATACAGTGCCAACAGCAAAATGCACAGGCATGGGGGAAAGAGAAAGGACCCAACCTAGGCACAACGGGGTCGGTGAAGATTCCATCCTGCAGGAAGGCTGGGTGGAAGCATCCTTCCTCCCTGGGTCTTAATCAGATGGCAGAGTCTCCTTAGATCAGGGATTCTTAAATAGGTTTGGGGATCCATGAATTAAGAAATCGTATGCCTTAAGTAAATGTATCTCTACATGTGCATTCTGGGGAAGAAGATCTCTGACTTTCACCGATTTCGCAAAAGGGTCAGTGACCCCAACCTGGAATGATTTTTCAGGCACCTTCGGCCTGGAAAATACTCACGGAACCTTCTCAGCCTTCTCTTTCTGGAATGACCGCAAGCCTTTTCTGCTTCTCTAGTACCCACAGTCACAGGAACTGGGCCTTCTCTTCCATGAGGCGCATCCCGACAGAGAGCCTAGAATGCATTTAACACCACTGAGGGGAGGGAGGTGTGTCCTCCAAAGGTCCTGGCCCTGGAGGGTCTGTCCCTTCTTCACTCTGTCCCTCCTGGGCCACGAAGGGTATGTGCTCAGGGGACGAAGACTGGGCTTGATATCTTCCTGACAAAATCCGGTTTCTAAATGAACGCACACATGTCCCAAACCATAGTGGAAACATCGCAGTCACACAGAGCTGTGATTTATCGCCGTTCTGGAAGTTAACTAGGAGTAGACTCACCACAAGCAGGGATGGGGCTGGGGGGAGGACAGGGAGTATTTAGTGAGAGCCCGGGGGCAGGACAAGACCTGCTCAGTGACGGAACAGGCACCACGATATCACAGGGACAAGATGACCATAGGTCAGAGCTTCTGGGAACAGACACTTACATTAGGTGGATACATAGTCAAGTAGGGACCTCCAAGGGCTTACCTATACTCTAAGGGTCCATGATTCAGCTTGACATACCTGTGTTTATCAAATTCTAGAAACTTCTGACCCCTTCCATCCCCAGCCCACTTCCCCCAGAACCAGCACTGCTTTAATTACTAAGAGCCCAGGCTGTGGAGTCAACAGCCTGGGTCCCACCCAGCCCTGGCTCTGGCCCTCGAATGCTACCTGATCTTGAGCAGACAGCTCAATCTCCCCTTATCTCTGTAGTGCTGACAGTAGGGGTGCTTTGAGGATGAAATGAGATAATACACATAAAGCTTTTAGAAAGTGCCTAGTATAAAGAAAACACTCCATACACGTCAGCTATTGGAATCAGAGAAACGAGCTTCCAGCCTCTGCCACTGACTGGCTGTGTGACCCTGGGCTCCTGACTTAATCGCTATGCCTTAGTTTCTGTCTCTGTAAAATGGGGGTAAGCCTACCAGTCTTATCAACACTCTTTTAGTTGTAACCAGTAGGAACAAAATCTTGCTTAACAAAAAAGTGTTATTTTATTAAATTAAATCATGGTACCCAAGGGCAGGAAATGAAATGAAACCTCCAGAGGTTTGGCGCCAGGAACTAGAAAATCATCAGGAACCAGGCTTGCTCTCTCCGTCACTCTGTGCAACAGGTCTCCGGACATCTCGGCTCTAATTCATTCTGTCTGTCTCTCTGCCCCACTTCCTTCCCACCTCTCTCCAGGTGGGTGCTCTCTGCCTCTCTGGGCACACAGTCAAAATGACCTCAGTGCCAACAGGTGCTGACTGGTATCTCTGTGTTCCAGTCCAACTTCTTGGGACAGAGAATGTGGTTGGCCAAGCTCATCGGCTCAGATGCCACCAGGAGCCAATCACTGATGAGCAAGGGGAATGCCATCACATAACACACAGAGACTTGGACACCCATCCCTGAGGGAAGCGGGTGTGGTAGGCTGGGCAGGGTGGTAATCAGATATTGAGAATGGTGAGATTTTGAGATTTTGTCAAGTGAGAGTGCAAGGTAGATATCAAGCTTGTGTCACAGGCTGATGAGGGGAACGGAGAGACAGCAGCTGCCCCAGAGATAGCCTTTGGGTCTGAAACAGAACCTGGGTCTTAGCTAAAATCTTGCGGGTTGATCTTGGTGAAGAAGATGCCTTTAGAGTGAAACAGTAGGTTCTCAAGAGTGTGGAACAGAATGAAGGCAGGGACTTCACAAAATGATGTCTTCGTCCTCAAGCCGAGTTTCTTTTTTAAGCCTAAATAATGCTCTTTTGTGAAACCCCTGCCCGGGAGACTCAGGCTGCGTAAGTCTCTACATTATGGGAGAGAACCACACAATCCAGTCTTATACGATTTCTTAGCAATTTACTAAACAAGATGTCAGCATTTTCTTATTTGATCCACTACATCTCCGAGATGGGCAGAGAAGGTACAATCACCCCTATTTTAAAGGTGAGGAATTTGAGGCTCAGGTCCTTGCCCAAACCAGCCAGTGGCAGCCCAGTCTGACTCTCAGGCCAGGCTCTGTCCACAGCGCTCTGGCTGCCCCCATGGAAATTTCTGGTGATTGGAATAAAAATCGACAGGTTCGGGAATTCTCTGGTGATCCAGTGGTTAGGACTCAGTGCTTTCACTGCCAGGGCCTGAGATCAATCGCTGGTCCAGTAACCAAGATCCAACAAGCCGCACAACGTGGCCGAAAAACCTCCTGCCCCCCAAAAAACCAAAATCGACAGATTCATTAAATCGTCTTGATTTGACTGTGGAATTTTCTTCTTTTCCTACCTTACCCACTTCTTCCTCCCCTCCCCCACAAAGAAAGAAGTTGGGAAGATGTGGCATCAACTTATTTCCTTAAGAGAGGTCCTTGCAAGTCATGGTGAAGTCTCCAGAGAGACAGGTACTTGAGGCCTTAGCAGTCCCCCAGGGAAGAAAAGCCAGAAAGAATGAAGGCCCAGGACACAAGGCTGGCAAATCAAAAGAGAGGGGATCAAGCTAATGGCCCAGAGCAAATATCAGAATTAAGGCCAAATCTGAGTAACCCGTCCATGGATTCAACAGCAGATGCAGTAAAATGTGCCACATGTTTCAAAAACCTGTTCCATACACCTGCCATCCTATGAAGCCTAGAGAAAGTCTAGCATCCTGGTGAAGATCTCATCCAGTCTTGGCAATTAGATCTGGTAGGAATCCCTGCTCTGTACTCACCATATTGTGACCTTAGCTACCATAAAAGCCCCAGTTTTCTCATCTGCAAAATGGGCAAAATATGGTACCTAACATACAGGGTGATTTAAAGCATTAATTCATGTTATGCACTCAGCACAAGGTAGTTATTATTTCTAGTCCCAGCTCATTTCCACTTTAACATAAATAGGGAAATTCAGGCCCCTTGGTCGGGGTGGGATGGAGTCACCTCATTTGAGCAGCATTACCTAGCCAGAAGGGAACAAAGTCAGCTTTGGAGGCAGCTGCCCCATGTCCAGCAGGCTACGCCCCCAACTACGGCAACAATCCTGACCTTAGTTCTTCTGTATCTCAGAAGGGAGTAGAACCCAGGCCAGGGGAAGGAGGGAGAGGAACGAAGATGGCAGGAGCTGGTCCATCTTGTTTTTTCTCATTATGCCATCTGGAGGTCCTCAAAGGAGGCTTTAATCTGTCCTTTCTGCCATGAGGTACACTTGCGAATGGGATTAGCTGACAGTGTGGCATGTTGCAGGGCTCAGGCTCTGGACCAGACCAGACTGGGCTCAAATCCCAGCTCAGCCCCTTTCCAGCCATGAGAGCTGGAGCACATCACACTACTGTCTCTGAGCCTCAGTTTCCTTAACTGTTAAATGGGAATAATAATATACATATTCATATTTTGTATGAAGGTTAGAAAAAATGTTGAGTGCCAGAACACATTATGTATCCTAGATGTTAGTAACGATCAAAACTAATCATGACATGATCTCAGTGGCTTGTATTTGCAAAACTGTCCAGTGGGTGGAGCATGTCTGAAATGACCGCTCAGCCATAGCACTGTTCAGTTATGCTCCTGAGTTATCTCCATGAACAGATGAGGAGAGTGAGGCACAGAGGTAAAAACGGTGTCTATCTTTCACCAGTTAATGGACAAATGGACATGATGTACCTCTACATGAGGCAGCAAGAACCAACGGCACTCATGTAGAATTCCTGCCAAAAAATGCACAACCCAAATCTAACCATGAGGAAACATCAGACAAACCCAGATCTAGGGGCATTCTACAAAACAACTGGCCTGTATTCTTCAATGTCAATGTTATGAAAGACAAAGAAAGGCTGAGGAACTGTTTCAAATTAAAGGAGACTAAAGAAATATGACCACTAAAGGCAGAGTGATCTGGAATTGGACCCTAAATCAAAGTGAAAAAATATTGCTATAGAGGACATTATGGGGACAATTGGTGAAATCTGAATATGCTAGGATATTAGATAATAGTATTTATTCATGTTAAATGTCTGACTTGATAGATGTTCTGGGTTGTATAAGATGAAAAAAATTATTTCTACATATGTTCCTATATGCATACATACATCACATATATATGAGATAAAGCAGTAATACGTGACTGCATGTTAGCAATTATGAAACTTGGTAAAGGGTATGCAAGAGTTATTTGCACTATTCTTTCAACTCTTCCATATAACTTTGAAATTATTTCAAAATAAAAAATTAAGAAAAGTAATAGATCTGAAATGTTCAAAAAAGATAGAAGTCTACACTGACATTTCTTTCATCAGAATTATCTCATTTCAATGTATGTTTGACAACAAAATTTGATTCATTGATCAGTGGTTTGTCCCCATCAAAAATTGCTGATTTTTTCCCTAACAACGTGAGTTTTCTTTTGTGACTCTAATTCCTACCAGGTTCAATTTTCCCAGGCAAATTTTGTGATCTAGATTTTGTCAAGAAGATTTAGGGTCTTCCATCCATTTTTAGTCAATAAAAATCTTTACTATGTGCAACATTAGTCTTTGTCAGTTTCACTTTCTGTTGCTTATTTCTACCAAGTAAAATGTTTTCAATTTTCAATGTTACCAATTCTTCAAACAGTATTTTTCTCTAATATTAATCTGTGTATAGTTTAGAGGGATTTTCAACCTGGCTATACATCTGAATCACCTATGAGGCTTGTGAAAAAGACAGGTTTCCCACCCCCAACACCTCCAAGATTCTGAATTAATAGGTCTGGAAGGGCACCTATCTGTAGTTTTAACACATCTCTCAAGTTCTGTAACAGTTATTGGCCATGGCTTTATGTGGAGCCCAAGTTGCCTTGTATTATAGGTAACACAATATTGTAAACTCTCAGGGCCTTGCTGTCCTCATGATTTTTTTTTCTTTTCTTTTTTTTTCTGCGGTACGTGGGCCTCTCACTGTTGTGGCCTCTCCCGTTGCGGAGCACAGGCTCCGGACGCGCAGGCTCAGCGGCCATGGCTCACGGGCCCAGCCGCTCCGCGACCTGTGGGATCTTCCCAGACCGGGGTGCGAACCCGTGTCCCCTGCATCGGCAGGCGGACTCCCAACCATTGTGCCACCAGGGAAGCCCTATCTTCATGATTTTAATATTCCAGTTCCCCGACTTGACTATGAGGTTCACGAGGAGAGGACCAAGTTCCTATTTTCCATATGGCCAGCACACCCATATGTTAACGTTAGGCAGCAAAAATATTAGCTGATTGGCTGTTGGCTCAATCAAAACCTCGAATATCAATGTCAAGGGAAGGAACGTCTTTTTCTTATTGTGGTAAAATGTACAAACCTAAAATTTACTATTTGAACCATTTTTAAGTTCAGTGACATTAAGTACATTCACATTGTTGTGAATCACGACTATTCATCTCGAGAATTTTTCATCATCTCAAAATGACACTGTACCCGTTAAACAATAACCCTCTATTACCTCTTCCCAGCCCCTGGTAACCACCATTCTACTTTCTGCCGCTGTGAATTTAACTATTCTAGGGACCTCATATAAGTGGGATTCATATAATATTTGTCCTTTTTTGTCCTTCTGATTTCACTTAGTATAATGTCTTCAAGGTTCATTCGTGATGTAGCATGTATCAGAATTTCATTCCTTTTTAAGGCTAAATTATATTCTGTTGTACAGATGTACCACATTTTGTTTATCCATTTATCCATCGACAGACATTGGGTTGTTTCCACCTTTTGGCTACTGTGATTAATGCTGCTATGAACATGATTGTGCAAATTTCTGTTCAAATCCCTGATTTCACTTCTTTTGGGTATATACCCAGAAGTGGAATTGTTGGATCATGTGGTAATGCTATGTTTAATTTTTTGAGGAACCATCATAATGTTTTCTATAGCAGCTGAAAAAGGAACTTTTTAAAAAGCAGCTTTAATAAAGGTAGAACGATAATTAATCCTTTAAGACTTTTATTCCAAGTTTATTGAGAAACAAAATTAATACATTTACCTTTAGTGACCTCAAAGGATCATGGCTTGTTGTACTTCCCCTTTTGTTGTGGTAGACCGATTGCATTAAAAGCCTCAACTCTGCACACCTCCCTGCACCTATCCCTCTTTGACATGTGACTTTGCAGTTCTTCTCCCTAAAAAGGTGGAGTCTATTTCCCCATCCCTTGAACCTGAGTTTGCCCACATGACTTGCTTTGACCAATGGGACGTTAGCAAATTTCACATAAGCAGAGTCTTTAAAGGTGTTTGTACAACTGGGTTTGTATTCACTCATGCATTTCTGCCTTCACCATGAGAATATACTCAAGCTAGCCTGCTGGAAGACTAGGAGAGTAAGGGGAGCACCCTGGTTGCCCCAGCTGACCACAAATTGTGTGAGACCCCAGCCAACAGCCAGCCACCACCAGAGTTAGATTAGAAGAACAATTCAGATTAAATCCCCAACCCACAACTCATGAGTTAAGTAAATGCTTATTGTTTTATATCACTGAGTTTTGGGGTGGTTTGTTACACAGCATTATTGTGGCAACAGATAACTGATACATCTTCCCTCCTCTGCCAATGTGTTGCAGTTTCTGCATCTGTCAAAGGGTGATGAGACCACTGATTTCACTGACTTCATGGAGCTGTCATGAGACATAAATGCCAGAATTGGTCAGGTCCGGCAACTGGCAGGTATAATCTAAAGGCTTATTTCTCTCTTCCCTCTTGAAACTTATCCTCTTCTTGTTTTTTTGTGGAAAGAGGGCTATAGAGGTCATCTCTTCTCCATCACACCTCATTCTAGTGACAGAATTTCAATGTTCCTTGGAGAACAATACCTCCACGATGCTCAGTCTCTGTATTCTGGGTGGAGTTTCTCTACTCACCCCTGAGTGCCATTAGCAAATGACCCAGACCTGGCCAATCAATATATTTCATCCCCTTTGCCCCAGATTGGTTCAGGAATGGTTACATGGCAGGTCAAGCCAATGAGATTCACTTTCAAGAATACGGAATGCAAAGTTTCCCTTTCCACTGAGGTTACTGAGAGGATAGAGCTTAAGCCTTAGAGGAACCAGGGGGCTACCGTGTAGAAAAAGTTTCCCTGAAGATAGCTAACAGAGAGGAAAACAGAGCCCAGAGGTGGGAAGGAACAGTCGTGATGACAGTTAGAACCCCTAGATCCAGCCATGCCTGAAGCTATACTTCCTTTGACTTTTTAATTACGTGAATCAGTTATACCCTTTCTGGGGGGGTTTGGTTTTGTTAAGCCAGTTTGAGTAAGGACTCTGTCCATTGTAACTGAAAAAAAAAACGATTTGTGTTGCATTCCTCCGGGGTCACCTTTCTGACTGCTTTGTTCCTGATCATGGTGGGCCCCTCTACAGTGCTCTTAGTCCCACTGCTGTGAAGAACCACCGTGCTTATCAGCGCTGGTCACCACCTGAGATTCCCAGGCAAAGTCTACCCCTTAGGATGATTCTTCCTCCACACAGTCTCCAGGAGCAGGGAGAATGAGGGCAGGACTGGGCTGACCAGACATCCTACTTTACCCTGAACAGTTCTGATTTATGCCTCTTGTCCCAGCAAGATTGCTAATAGCACTCCCTTTCACTCTCAACAGTGTCACTATTTGGATAATAAATATATGGTCCCTTTTAGCAGACCACACTCCTTTTTATTATGTCATCCCTTGATTCTCCACTACTCCCCTATGTAAAGCTGAACAGTAGTTTCAGACTTTACCAAAGGGTTGGGATAACAGCATCAGAGGTGTGACAGAGCTCGGAGATGGCTACAACAGTGTCTCTCTTCCCACATGCTCTTCTACAACGTGACTTTCCCTCTCCTCCTCAAGAGCTGGAGTCTAATTCTCTTCTCTTTGAATCTGGGTGAACTCCTGACTGCTTCAACCAATAGACAACCATGCAAGTGATGTTGAGTGACTTCCTGGACTGAAGCATGAAAGACAAAGCAGCTTCCATCTTATTCATTAGAATGCTCATACTTTGAGCCCTAAGTCATCATGTAAGAAACCCAACTTCCTTGAGGCTGCCATGTCGTGAGGAAGCTAAGCCACACTGAGAGGCCATGTGCAGCCTCTCTGGTAGGCAGCCAGGCAGGCAGACTCTAAGGTGGTCCCTAGTTATCCCCACCTCCTGGTATTCATGCCCTTGCATAATTCCTTACCATTGAGTGAGGGAGAGACTTGCTTCTAATCCGGAGAATACTGCAAATTATAGGTTGTCATTTCCATGGTTATGTTACATAAGACCATAACTTCTTTTTGTCTAGTAGACTCAACCTTGCTGGCCACATTGAGGAGTTCCACATGACGAGGAACTGGGGACAGCTTCTGGCCAATGCCACATAGGAAACTTAGCACTTAGTCCAACAACCCAGAAGAAACAAGTCCTGTGGACAACCGGGTAAGCAAGCTTGGAAGCAGATCCTTTCCTAGTTGAGCCTTCAGTGAGACACCAGCCATTGCTTACAGCCTCATGATAGACCCAAAAGCAGATTCCTGACCCACAGAAATTGTGAGATAATAAATGTATGTTGAGGATTATTTCTCTGTGCACCAAAACTTTTATTTCACTAATTTGGAATGGAAATCCTTCCTGGCCTCTTAAACAATGAATAACACCATTTCTGCCAACCTTCCTGAAATCTCACATTGAGCACTGCCCCAGACTTAGTAAGGTGAATTAACTGAGCCGAAGGTATTCACACAATAGAGTGAATTTTCCAAAGGAAAACATTTTTTCCCTAGATTTTTGAGAGCTGTTGAGTATGCACTCAGCTTTTCAGAAGTCAATGTTTGACTCTATGAAATGAGAAACAGCCCTTCCTTGATCTAAATGTATCCTTCCTACCAAAAGACAAATGTGATCCAGAAGTCTCCCAGGCCTTCCTAGCCTGTGGGTATAAATGAGGTCACATTTTATTTATTTATTTAACAAATACTTACCTAGAGCTTGCAATGAGCTGTTCTTAGTGCATTAAAACCATCAATTCTTGCAACAACTTGATGAGGTAGGTACTATTTTTTATCCTTCCTGTTTTATAAATGAGGAAACTGAGGCAAAAAGAGGTAAAGTAACTTGCCGAAGGATACAGAGCTCCTAAGTGGATCTGGGTTTTGGACCCAGGGGTCGAACTGCAGAGCCTGTACTCATATTCACTTTGCTATCCTGAATCTCACTGATGTAGATCCTCACCTGCAAGGTGGAAGCATTTCAGCCTCCCAGGTAAGATTCCCTACTTCTTCTAATTCTCATAATTTCCAGAGTCCTTGAGAGTTGTTGCATGTGGACTCAGGATTCCCTTGAATATTGTTCCTGGAAGGCAAGTCGGCCAATATGCTAGCAGCTATCTATTTCCACAACAGTGTTACCTAGCAAATAGCCCCAAGACTCAGAGGCTTCAAATAATTGGCATGAATTTAATTCGTGAGTCTGCTGATGAGTTGAAAGGTTCTTCTGATCTTGGCTGGGCTTGTCCACGTGGCTGGGGTTGGCTGGCTCTTGGCTGATCTATGTTGGCCATGGCTGGGACAACTAGGGCCACATGATTCTGGTCCACACATTTCTCATCCTCCAGCAGGCTAGCCCAGGCACATTCACTTGGCCATGGCAGAGGGGAAAAGCAGACAAGCCCAACTGTGCAAGCATGTTACAAGCCTCTGTTTAAGTCACATCTGTGAGCATCCCATGGACAAAAAAGCAAGTCACGCAGCTGGGCCCAGAGTCCAAGCAGGAGAATACTGCACAGTTACATGGCACAAGGCATGGATACAGGGAGGGATAAAGAATTGGGACCTTACGTGTAATTAATCTACTATACTTATCACCAATTTTCTTGCTTCTCAAAAAATGTTAGAACAAAATTAAATTTCAAAATAAAAAAGCATTTAGATAAAGTTGTCCAAGACTCCACAAATTAAAGCTGTGCTCTGAGAGATGGTAAAGAAGGAAACCACCCCAGGGGCAATATGCACAGTTTCTTTCGAAGGGGAAAATAGCAGTGCTCCTCTGCATCAGTGGGAAATGAAACTGAGACTCCAGAACTCAGCCTGCCCACGTGTCAGGGAGGCCCACATTCTGGTGGCAAAGTGGCAGTCAGCGGGGGCATTGTGCAGGTCTAGTGTCTGAGGAATAACGTTAGCACAGAAGTCACATCAGAGCAGGTGACAGCAAAACTGCCTCAGTTAGCAACTTTTTAGCATATCAATGTCTCTTTCTGTTTCTCTGGCAGAAAGTTCAAATATTGGCTTGCCTGATTCAAAAGTGGCCCCTGAGCAACCCCAACTTCTCCAGGAGGGTATAGGTGAATGTATACTTTATTCTCGTTCCTGCAAAGCAGGAGGTGTCATTTTCTGGTCTTGCACACTCTGCATATAGCCTGCTTATTATTATTTCTCTGAGAAAGAGGGGAGCTCTATTAAGACAGACAAATGAGTCTGTAAACCTACAGCCCCATGGCCCCTTTCTTCTACCATGAGAATGCACTGGAAATATCACCCTCTCTGAGGGGGCAAAGGTCAGTACCTAAGGATAAATATTGACTGATGCTTTTTTTGGACATACTGGAAAAGCCGCAGTAGACAGTAAAACTAACCCCCAAAGCAGAGCTAAAGAACCTGGAGTATTCTGCTTTTCATTCGGGGACATCAGGACATTTACAGTGACAGCTCATTGCCTTAAAGTGGGAGGCTTAACGGAAGAAAACAGATCACACTCAGTGGATCCCAGCCCCCTTGCACAACTATGTCAGAGCTGGGAGGAACCTCCACAGTCCTATGAATCCTTTCTGGATAAACCATTTGCCATATTCCAGGTGCTTTACACATTTGACCTCAGTTAGTTCTTAAAGAATCCCTATGAGGTAGAGCTGTAGGCATCCCCATTTTAGAGATGATACAGGCGTGAAACTTCAGTGAATGATGTTGCCCAAGTCACACAGCACATTCGTGTTGAGGCTGTCTGACCGTAGAACTGGCTTTCTTAAATATGACTCTGTGAAAGCTCCCATTCAGGGATGCCCTTTAAAGTCGGGGACCCATCCACTGGAGATCCAATTTCCAAGGAGTAGTCGACACAGAGAATTTTAAGAGAATTAATTTCTAGATCTCAGCTGCTATCTGTATGATTTCCTACAATTGGCCTGCCTGAGAGCTCCAATGTGAAAGCACGAATCTGGTTCTCCTTTCCCACCTTCCCTTTCTTGGTTGTCCTTCTCCCATTTGACAAAATAAAGGTGCATCCCTTATGCATCCAAATCTTACTGTGGGGCATTGACCTCGGTGCATAACCCTGGGTTGGGGGCGGGAGGGAGAGGGCACCAAATAGAGGCCTGATTCCAAATGTTGGGGAGCAGAGTTTCCTTTAATCAAGACACCACAATCCTTCCATTAACTTGAATGCATTTCCATTTATTTTACTTTTTATGCTTAACAATTACCAAACTTTTGGTCAACTGTATCCTAAAATTAATTGGGTTGATGACCTAATTCAGGAAAGTGCCTAACCCTAAGAGCCTTATGATCACAGGAAATAAAAACATTCTTCAATTTCCATCTACAAACATATTTTTGATTTAGAGGCTATGCCAAGATGATCCATATGAGACTTTCAAGCAGAAGAATATATTACATTCTTATAAAACTCTGTGAGGGAAGTGGAACGGAAAAATGATTTAAAGGAGAAAAAGAACATTGTAAAATTTCTAACTGTGAAGAGTTTGTTCATCTATTTTTTTAAATGGATGATGATGGGACATAAAATCAGCATGATATTTAAATTCCATTGGATATATTTTAAAGAGTGAAGTAACAGTTTTATTTTTAAACACCAGTATTTACAATACGCAGGACATTGTATCCTTTACAACTATTTAAAATCATGATGACAAATTTTTAAAATATGTGATTATGTGGTATTTCAGAATTCTTTTGGAAGTACATGAGCAAAAAATGTGCTAAGTCCTCTGATTTTGTCCAACCACTCTTTTTACAGATGAGGCATTTGCAATCCAGAGAGTAAAAAGGATTTACCCAAGGTCACATAGCAAAATAGTACCTGAGCTAGAACCAAAAGTAAAGCCACAGGACTCCCAGTTTGGCCCTCTTTTCCTTATCTGTGCTGGCTTTCTGTATCAGTCAGAGTCCCAGCAGTTCCCAGCACTCAAAAAGATGAAAAGCAGGAAAGTTAATCACACGTCCATTTACAGAGCAGGAAAGTTAATCACGTGTCCATTTATAGAGGCGAGGGCAGGGTTAAGGGAAAGCAACAGGGGCTGCTGAAGAACCGGGGACTACCAAAGGTGCAAAGCCATTTCCACCCCTGGGTCAAAGGGGCAAAGAGAAGTAGTACTTCCTCGACCCTGTGAGACTGTAGCTGTAGGAGAGGGCCACAAGCAGGGGGATCATACCTTAAGTAGAGGAACACGATCACTGCCAAACCACAGCTAGCAAGGAGAGACCTGGGGGAATAAATACAACCTCTCTCTTCTCCTGCATGGTTTTCCTATTGGTTCCTCCTGTTGGGCAAATCTCCCAGAAGCCAGAGGGCAAGGAAGCTGGTTGATACACTCCTTAGAGGTCAACCTCCTGGGCACAGAGCAAAATAGAGAAGGAGAGAGAGTAGACCCGGAGAGACAACCAGAACACGTCCACCACGTTTTCCATTTTGAACTTGACATTTGGATTTAAACAAAAAGATTAGGTTTTGCAGTCAAGGCAAGCAAAATAAAGAGATCTTCCCCCAGAAGAATCCAAAAGGCTGTGTGTATGAGGTGAGACGAATTTCAGAGAACTTTAGAAAGATTTTTATTTTTCATATTGTAACTATGATATACTGATATCTACTTGTTTTAATACTATAAGTTTTTTGGCATCTCCTTCATTGGCAACTGATCTTTATTTCTCTAAAAAGTGCCTTGTTAAATCCCCATTCATGGATGCCTTCATAGACTGCTACAAACTCCAACTAAACTCCAGGAGTTGAGGGAAAGTTCCTGAGAAAAGTAATGTGAATGGACATTTTAAGCAGAATTATATTGTTAAAGGTAACAATATAAATTATTAATAGTCATCTATTAAAGACAGATTAATCCTGTATAATTAGATTGAAAGAATGCATTCAATTGACAGAATCCAGAATGCTTCAACATTTAAATTACCTTTCTAGGCAACCTGAGTTCATGTTCTAGAAAGAGCAGTGCCCTCTAGGGGCAGGGATCTCCAGTGACCCAATGCCCTTTGACCTGTGCTTTTTCTTCACACAAGTAAGCAATCTAGGGAGTGAGGTGGTGTAGAGTGGCTAAGGGGAGAAGGTTTGGGGGGAGTGAGAAGGGATATTCTTATCCCCAATGCTTCCCCAAAGGAAGGCAGTTGGGTGACACACAAAGACCCTCATCTGGGAAATGCAAGACCCAGGTTCTAGTTCTGGTAGCCGTTGACTCAAGTATTGATATATCTTTGGATATATTCTTCTCTCTGATCTGAGTTTTCTCACCTGTAAATATTCATCTCCAGTATCTCTTATACCTGAGTTGCCTTAGCTCTATCACTAGAATATAAAAATAAACTTTTGGATTGTCCTGGGCACTAAATAAAGTTAATACTTGTGAAAAAAACTTGTCAGGTGCTAAATCAAAATTATGAAGAACACATTGTACTGTAGAAAGAACACATGCTCAGGATCAGTTAACACAGGCTTAGAATTATAGCTTCAAACAGCAGACTTTTGGCTATGACCAAGTAAGAGAACAGCAAACATTCTCCCCAAAGAGCAGCTATAAAGCTGGACAAAACTGACAAAAACAACCCTTTCAATCCTCTGGAAATCAGCGAAAGACATGCACCAATCTGAGAAGCATTTATGTTTGAAAAACTACTGAACTTTGGATAAGAACAGTGGACGTGTGGTCTTCTTGTCTGCAGCTTCTCCCAACTCCCACCTTCCTCCCAGTTTAGTTGGTGCAGAGATTCTGCCAGGAGAGGGTGAGCCATGAGTCTAGGCAGCTGCACTGCTGAAATCAAAGAGTCTTTATTCAATTTGGGTAGTAAGCACCCACATCCAGCAGCTTGTGAAATAATAATCACTTGTGAAAGTGATTATTTTGGTGGCAAGTGAGCAGAGAGGGTCAATGGCTCTACTAGTCTGAGATTATGGTCATGGCTGGGCCAAGCATATTCCTGGCTGAACCTACTCATATGAGCAGCAGAGGGCACAGGTTAAACACACAATCCTAGCTAACCCTGAGGCTACACACTTGTGTGTAAGAGACCCAAAAGGGTCCACAGAAAGTAAAAAGCTGGGACTGACTTTAAAATGGTCTGAACTTTGAATGTTCTCCTTTACCCACACACAGATTTCCACAGAAGACGGAAGCTTGACTAGCTTGAGGTGTTTTAGCACAACCTCTGTTCAACCACTGGCTGACTACTAAGCAACATGGATACGAGGATGACCCTTAGGAGGTCAGGCTTAAAAAGAAACAGCGAAAAAACAAAACCTGGGAAGAGATAGCAGCAGCGGCTGCATATCACTAGGGAGAAAGATTTAGCTCAGGCAGATTACTAAACAAACAAATAAAAAAATTAACAATAATATCAATAACTTTCAGGGGGAAAATACAGAATCTTGAGTTGTTAACTATATTATCTAGAGTGTTCAGGTTTCAACAACAACAAAAAGTATGAGACATGCAAAGAAACAGGAGTGTAACCCAAACTCAGGAAAAATGAAACAGTAGAAACTGTCTCTGAGTGCCTCCAGGTATGTCTGGCAGATGAAGACTTCATAGCAGTTATTTAAAGGCCTAAAGGCCTAAAGAATATATTTTCTATATATTTAGAATATATATTTATATATAAATATATTTAAAGGCCTAAAGAATATCGTGTTTAAAAAATTAAAGAAAAGTATGGCAACAATGAATGAAGAAATAGAGAATCTCAACAAAGAGATAGGAGTTATTGAAAGGAACCAAAAGGAAATTCTGGAGTTGAAAGTACAATAATTGGAGTGAGAAATTCAGCAAGAGGACCTTAACAGAAGATTCAAGATGGACAAAGAAAGGATCAGTGAAGTTGAAGACTGACTAGTAGAAATTATCCATTTTGAAGAGCAGAGAGAAAAAGGATTGATGAAAAGTGATTAGAGACCTGTGGGACAACATCAAGCATACCAACACACATGCAATGGTAGTACCAGAATGAGAAGAGAGAGAGAGAAAGCAGGAAAAAAAATTGAATAAATAATGGCAGAAAACTCCAAATTTGAGGAAAACATTAATTTAGACAACCCGGAGAATCAATGAACCTCAAATAAATAACCTTTAAATATAAAAAAGATTTGTACATAGATACATCATAGTTGAAATGTACAAAGACAAACAGAAAACCTTGAAAACATCAAGAGAAAAATGATTCAGCACATACAGGAAAGCATCGGTACCTTTACTGACTTTCCGTGTAAAATAATGGAGACTAGAAGGACATACTGAAAGTACTGGAAAAATAAAACCTGTCAACCAAGAATTCCATATTAAACAAAGCTCCCTCAAAAATAAGCTAAATAAAGACATACCCGGATTTTCTTTAAAAAAAGACTGAGAGAATTCCTGAATTCATGGCTATCAGACTTGCCTCACCAGATACTGTAAAAAGTCTTTTGGGCCAAAAGGAATTAACACCAGATGGCAATTTGTATCTACAGGAAGAAATAAAGATCATCAGAAATAATAAATATGTCATCACTTAAAATAAAAGAGTTTAATATGAGAGTCTATATATATTTTTGTTTCATTCTCTTAATTTTAAAAAATGCCTAAGAGTGTATAAAATAATATTAACACTATTGTTAGGTTATATATAGATATTGAATACACATGACAATAATAACACAAAGGAGGAAGTGTAGGAATGGAGCTATATACTGGGGCAAAGTTTTTATATTTTACCGGAATTAAGTTTGTATTAATTTAAGTACACTATGATAAGTTAACATTCATATTATAATCCTTAAGTAAGTAATAAGAAAATAACTAAAAAATATATAGGAGTTAAAATGGTACACAAAAATATTAATTTAATACAAAATAAGGAAGTAACAGAGAAACAGAACAAAAAAGATGAGAGATCCATAGAAAACAAGTTACAAAGCGACAAAGGTAAATTCAACCTATCAAAACATCAATGGTCTAATCTGCTAAATCAAAAAGAAGAGATTGGATAAAAAAAGCATGACCCAACTACATGCTGTCTATAAGAGGAACACTTTTAGATTCAAAGGCACACATAGGTTAAAAGATAAAGGATGGCAAAGAGACGCCATGCAAATGGTAACCAACAGAGAGCCAATGTGGCTATATTCATATCATAAAAATAGACTTGAAGGTAAGAACTATTACTAGAGACAATAATTTCATAATAATATAAGGGTAAATACATCAGGAAAATATGTTATATATGTATCTTATGTACCTTATAGCTTTGAAATATATAAAATAAGAATTGAATGGAAAAACTGACAATTCAGCAACAATAGTTGGAGAATCCAATATCGCACAAACCTCAAGATGTGCACTTGGGAACCCTTACTCCAGCCCCATCTCCTAACCACCTTAAAACCCCAAACCAGTCTCCTTTCCTTGCTCTCTCAAGTTATTTTACATATCAGCCGGGTAAACTTCCCTGATCTCTCCAGAAGGCTTCATTATGTGAATAATAAATGTTTCCCTGCCCTCATTGGTGCATGTGTGGCACCATTAGATTCATCATCCAAACAGGATTTGGGGTGGCAGATCCATGCTACAGCTGTGGGTCAGCCACAACAACTGGAGCTGTGAGCAGGACGTCTAGATGATGGCCACTGCCACCAGGAGTTTTCCCCTTTTGCTTTGGCTTGTTAACTGGCTCTGCCGTCTACCATTCTGAGCTGCTCCTTGTTGACTAGCGTGCCCTTTGAGCTGTGTTGCTGCCTGCTGACAAGCTTGAACCTTGAGCTGTGCTTTGTTTTGCTGCATTTGCTGAATTCTACTGAGCCTGTGTTATAGATTTAACAGCCCTAAATCAGAAGTTTTAATAATTTGTGTTTGGGGACTGAAATATGGGATTAGGACCCTCCTTAAACAGGCCCTAGGTCTGCAGTGTGACCATAACAATAGGACTTCCACAGCACCGTCAACTAACTTGATGTAACTAACATATATAGAACACTCCACCCAACAACAGCATATTTCACTTTCTTTTCAAGCACACATGGAACATTTTCCAAGATAGACCATATGCTGAGCCATAAAACAAGTCTCAATAAACTTAAAAGGATAGAAATCATAGAAAGTATCCTCTCTAATCACATTGGAATTAAATTAGAAATCAATAATACAGGGAAATTTGGAAAATTAACAGATATTTGGAAATTAAGTGACACAGTTCTAAATAGCAAATTGGTTAAAGAAGAAATCGCAAGGGAAATTAGAAAATATATTAACTGATTGAAAATGAAACCATAATATGTCAAAATTCATGGGATGTAGCTAAAGAAAAGAGGGAAATGTATAAAATGTATAACTTTTAAATGCCTGTATCAGATATAAAATTTGATAGGAATGAGTGCATTCAAGTGTTCTTGTATTGTGATTATATCAGTAACCTAAATTTTCACCTTAAGAAGCTAGAAAAATAAGAGAAAACTAAACCATAACAAGCAATGAGAAAGGAAATAACAAAGATTAGAGCAGACATCAATGAAATTAAAAAAACAGGTTTAAAAATAGAAACAAAATGAAGTCAAATTTTGTTCTTCAAAAACTTCAACAAAATTGACAACCTTTAGCTAAGCTGACCAAGAACAAAAGAGAGAAGACACAAATTCCCAAAATAAAGAATGAAAAAGGGGCTGGGACTTCCCTGGTTGCGCAGAGGTTAGGAATCCGCCTGCCAGTGCAGGGGACGTGGGTTCAATCCCTTGTCCAGGAAGATCCCACATGCCACGGAGCAACAAAGCTCATGTGCCACAACTACTGAGCCTGCACTCTGGAGCCCACAAGCCACAACTACTGAAGCCTGCACGCCTAGAGCTCATGCTCTGCAACAAGAAACCTGTGCACTGCAACGAAGAGTAGCCCCCACTTGCCACAACTAGAGAAAGCCCGTGCACAGCAACGAAGACCCAATGCAGCAAAAAAAAAAAAAAAAAAAGAATGAAAGAGGGGCTATCACTAGAGACTTTACAGAAATAAATAGCAATACAAAGGAATGTTATGAACATTTTATGTCAACAAATTAGGCAACGTAGATGAAATTGACAATTTCCTAGAAAGACACAAATTATCAAAACTGACTCAAGAAGAAATAGAAAATTAGACTAGACCTAAAATAAGTAAGGAAGTTTAATTAGCAATTAAAAATATTCCCACAGGAAAGCCCAGAGCCAGATGGCTTCACTGGTGAATTTTATCATATATTTAAAGAAGAAATAACACCTATCCTTTTCAAACTCTTCCAAAATATAGAATAGGAGAGAACACTTCCTGACTCATTCGATGAGGCTAATATTACCCTAAAACCAAAGCTAAATAAAGACATTACAGGCAAAGAAAACAGCAGACTGCTATCCCTTGTAAAGATAGATGCAAAAATCCTCAATGAAATACTAGGAAAGTGAATTCAGCAGCATATTAAAAGGATTATACACCATGATCAAGTGGGTTTTATTCCAGAAATGCAAGGTTAGTTAAATGCACGGAAGTCAATCCATGTAATATACCATATTAATAAAATAAAGAGAAAACAACCACATAACCATCTCAGTAGACACAGAAAAATCCTTTGAGAAAATCCAATAATGGTTCATGTTAAAAACCCAACAAACTAGGAAGAGAGAGGTATCTACAAAAAAAAAGAAAGAAAGAAAGAAAGAAACCACAGTTAACATCATACTTAATGGTGAAAGACTGAATGCTTTATCCTTAAGATCAGGAATAAGTGAATGATATCTGCTTCATCACTTCTATTTAACGTTGTATAGGACTTTTCCACTAGTGCATCAGGGGAAAAAAGACATACAAATTGGAAAGGAAAAGTAAAATTACCTTTATTTACAGATGACATGATCCTTTATGTCACAATCCCAAGGAATCCACAAAAGGACCACTACAACTAAGAAACAAGTTGAGAAAGGTCACAGGATAAAGGTTCAATATATAAAAATTAATTACATTTCTAAATACTAGCAATAAACTATCCAGTTGAGTGATTCTATTTACAATAAAATGAAAAAATAAAAGACTTAGTATAAAGCAACTATACTCCAATAAAAATTAATTTAAAAAAACACTTAGTAATAAATTTAACAAAAGAAGTGCTAGACCTGTAGACTAAAAACTACAAAACATTGCTGAAATTCAAGAAGAGCTAAATAAATTAAGAGACATTCTATGTTCATGGATTAGAAAACTCAATACTGTCAACATGGCCATTCTCCCCTAATTGATCTATAAATCCATTCTCTTCCTGAGGAACTTGCTTAAGCCCTTTGGGCCTATTTCTTCATCTGCAAAATTGACACAATAATCTCCTCCTCACAAAGTGGTTGTGAGGATTAAATGAGACAATGAGTGTCAGGTGACTAGCATAGTATCTGGCACCAAATAAGAACTCAATAAATGAGAGGAGAATGGGATATTCAGATGGTACTTCTGGTGGAGGTGTGAACTATTTTAAGAAGTTGTCTGCATTTCTGTTTCAATTTTAATCACAACTTTTGCTTTTGTGAAATTTTAGCAGAATGTGTTAACTTCCCATTTCACAGAGCTCATATTAATTTGTACAACCAAGTCATAGTTACACCAATTGGCTAAGAAATTCATGTCTGAGATAAAGAAATTATCCCAGACCACTTTTTGGTTGACATCCAAGGAAACTTTCTTACTGAGAGGTTGAGTCTTTTGCAGGGATGTTCATTTGTTCAACAGCATTTATTGAGCCTTACTATGTGCTGGAGACTGGAAGTATAGCCATAAAAAGGCAACATTTTCCATCATGGAGCTCACATTCTAGATAAAGAGACAAATGATCACATGACACTAACTTTGTGTCACATGATAAGTGCTACAAAGAAGCACAAAGCAAGGTGAACATACAGAGAGTTGTGGAGGGGAGACAAGGAAGGTCCTCTGATGAAATGGCATTTCATCAGAGACCAGAGAGAAGTGAGGGAACCAACCACATTAACGGTTATTTTGCACTTTTAAAAGGTTGTAATCTGTGATCAAATACATTTGGAAAATGTGAGTTCAGTGTGAGTTGACGGGTCCCGTTCTGAGCACCCATCAGGGGTTATATTATGCCAACCTGCAACGAGCAACTCCATTAGGGAAATATGGTTTGACTTCTTCCCGAATTTTCTGATCATGGAATCCTCTATACCAGGGTCTTCTACATGGAATCTGCCCTTCAAGGGGGCAGGGAAACGCTGGATTGGGAACCTCAGAGGATGGGAAACAATGATTCTTACCAGCTGGTGGGGTGGTTTTGTTGGGAGCAGGTGCTGGCATCTAATGCCCCAGCACGCTGTGCTCTGGTTCATAAGTCACACAAGGCTGATGGTGGGCTTCTAGCCAAGAGGCATCTTTTTTCCTAAAGAGAAGGGGAGCCTGCCTCTGCCAGCTCTTCTTAGTGAGCCTGTTCAGGATGTGCCAGTGTGCAGCTGAGATGGAATTAGCAAGTGCAACATACGTCAGAAAAGGGCAGCCCGGCTTCACCACTCACTAATGGTGCAAAGACAGCTATACCAGGGAAACTCAAATCAAGGCAAGAGAATGAGGGCAATCCCTCTCTTCTTGGAGCTTAATTTTTTTTTAGAGGCTCAACTCTTCCTCAGAGAAAACATGTGGCTTGGTGGAAGGCACGGGCCTGGGAGGCAGAAGACCTGGGTCTTGATGGCCATGACAACAGGCTCCCTGGGTAGATCTTGGGCAAGTCACATCTCCTCTGGCCTCAGTAGCCTTGTCTGTCATATGGGAGTTCTCAGGTCTCACTGTGACCCAAGTTGACAGGAGTGGCAGGTAGCGGTGAGGTCTCAGGTAGTCCTTCAGTCCCACCAGAGCTGATGCATCTAATAAATATCATAACCATGAGGAGAATAACGGCAACAACTAAAGCTCCATTTATGGAGCCCAAGTCTATGGACTTTACACACATTATTTCACATAATACTGTATTCAAAACTACTCTGTGAGACATGCATTATAATTAGACCCAAGCTTGCAGGTGAGGAAACAGGCTCAGAGAGGTAAAGACAGTTGCCCAAGGTCACACAGCTTCTAAGCCCTTGAGTTGTTTTTGATCCCCCAATCCTGTGCTCTTGGAATACCCTGTCCAAATCCTTGGCTCGTCCCTCTTGTTAAGGGAGCCAGACAGAAGGAGCAAGAGGAAGGTAGCCAGCTCGTTCTCAGCCCATGCCCAAACCCCAGTCATTCTGGTTTCTCACCAGTCACTGAAAACGTTTTTGCCAGCTGCTGGTGGGCGCTAGTTAGGCAGAAAAACAGGTATGTGTCAGGCACATAGATGTTCCTTGGCGAACACTTGTCGGTATCCAGGAACAGCAGGCAAATGAAATTTCATCCCAAATTTCCAAGGATTAGTAACAGGTTTACTGCATCTGGCCAAGTGTTAGGGCCTCAGATACAAACTAGGTGGGTTGCTGCCTGGCCTGGTGGAAGCCAGAGTCTGATGGAAGATACAGGTCCATAAGCAGATAGTAATGTGGGGTGATAAGTCATTGGCTGTGTTCTGAGCAAAGGGCTTGGTGAGGATGGAAGATCTGACTGGTGAACTGAGCATGGTCATATTAGCCCTTCTCAGTGGCTCTGCGGGATCTGAATGAAAACGGTGGTTGGTCGTCACTGAAACAGAATGCAGCCAGAGGGGTGCGTGGATCCCACACTCTCAGGGACTGTTGTCTGGTCTTCTGGTAGAGGGGATAGAAGCCACAGATCCATGAGATGGGGCAACTCAACACACAGATCACTTTCTGAGTGTCTGGGAATTTGGGGTTCCCATGGTGCTTTCCCTCCAGCCTGAGGAGAAAGCACATGGGCTCCAGCACCCCAGTACCCAGGCAGCTTGGCGATCTCTTCTCATTGCACATTTATACCATTAATATCGGCCAACAACACAGTGTCCAAGAGCCTGATCCAGTCCTTTTGTAAACAATGCCCTCAGTTTCCCCTCATTTGGAGCTGACAGAGCATATGTATCTGAAGTAATAAGGACCAAATTTAGTTGGGTGGCGTCCTAAGCAAGCTTTAAAAATATATATTTTTGGCAAAAGTCATGTCCAGTGTTGAAAAAAGTTATAGGTCAGCCAAAACAGCAAAAAAGTAAAATCATCTTTAACCTACCACTAAAGCTATGAGTGTTGGTATTTTATTGTAAAGCCTGACACTTTCTGCACTTCCGTATAATACAGATATGGGAATAATAATATTTAAGAACAATAAAATTAGAGTCTGTGTGCTGCCTGGGATGGTACTTTTATACTTATATCACGAACCTGTCTCCAAGTCAATAAATATGTACTTATATTTAATGATAGCATAGTATTTCATCATATGAATATACCATACCCTTATTGTATGGCATGTATGAATATAGCAAACTCTTATTATTGACCAGTTAGGCGTTTCTGACATTTGTACTGATAGAGACAACATTGTGAAGAGCTTCTTGAATATTCTTTGTTATGAATCTTCCTGAATATTTCCTTAAAAATGAAATTAAATGCATCAAAGAATATGAGTGTTATAAGAACTTCCAAATGCACCTTCACCCCATCCCAAACCATTGCTCCAGCTTACACTTTCCCTTCTCCATACACTAACCAGTAGTTGGCATGATTCTTTTTACTCTTGACCCATGTGATAGGTGAGAACTGATGCCTTGTTTTTATGTTTATTCTTTGATTACAACTGAGTTGAGCATCTTTTCTCGTGCTTACTGGCCGCCTGTGTTTATTCATAAACACGTTCCTGTCCACTTTTTTATTGGAATGGTCAACTTTTTCTTATTGATTATTTTGTTCTTTATTTTTTACTTTATTCATTATTTTTATGCAATTTTAAATTATTATGTGATCAAATCTTTTTTTCTATGCTTAGAAGATCTTGTTCTATTTCAAGATTCTATGAATATTTCCCTTTATTTTTGTCTAATTGCTCTAAATATCTCATTGATATTTAACTCTTTAATGCTCCTGGGATTTGCTTTGGTGTATGATGTGAGTTAGGCATCTAACTTTGTTTTTCAAAATGACTAGCCAGTTGTTTCGCTATTTATTGAAGAACAATCCTTCTTTTTCCTTTGAATTTGAGATGCTGCCCTTATTACATACTGAATTGGTATATACCTTGGGTCTTTGGGAACTTTCTATTCTGTTTCATTAATGTGTCTATTTATTCTGGTCTTAAAACTACATTATTTTCATTCTGCAAATTTTTAACACCTGTTAACATTTAATAAAACAAACCCAGTACTCTCTGCCCTATCCTTTTTTCCAGATTTTTTGTTTTGTTATTCTTACATATTTATTTTTTATCAAATTTAATACTATATAAAGACCTTTAAAATAATTTTATCAAGTTCAAAAATGATAGCATTATTTTGATAGAGATAATATTAAATATATAGATTAACTTGGGGAGGGTTACAATATTAAATCCTTTCATCTAGGATAATACTATATCTTCTTCTGTGTTCCGAGTCAAGTTCTTTTCTTCGTATATCTTCTGCATACTTTCTATTAAGTTTGAATTGTCCTTGCTATATAGTTAAACTAGAGACAGCTATTGATAAGCACACACATATACATTTTTATTTTGCAATAGAATTTTTTTTTACTAAGTGCCCTAATTACTTTGATTTTTTAAAATCTTCTTGGCTTTCTTACGTCAATATATTACTGACAAAGAATGACAATTATAACTCTCCATTTAAAATATTTATAACTCTCAGCAAAGCTGATATTCCATGCTACTTACCAGTATGATTTACCAGTCTTTAAATTTTGAAATACTTCCATACCAGTTGGTAAATAGTGTACCAGTAGCATGAAGGTACGGCAAAATCAGTTAATAATATAGATTCTAATACAAATCCATTAGTTCAAGCTAATGGCTGTAGCACATGACAACTGCTGATAAATGGGCCTCCCATCAGAGTGACATCTGAGCACTTACGCAGGATTCCCAGCCAGTTTGGCCCATTTCGTAGAAGGCAGCATGGTTTCGTGGTACATACTTTAGGAAGCACTCTATACTTTAGGACAGTGGTTCTCAACCTGTGGGTTGGTGACCTCTGGGAGAGTCTCTGAAATCCCTTCAGGAGTCTGTGAGGACAAAATGTTCAATAATAATACCAAGACATCTTTGCCTTTTTCACTCTCATTCTCCCATGAGTGTAAGTGGAGTTTTCCTGAGGCTACATGATGTGTGATATCAAAACAGATTAAATGCAGAAGCAGATTTCAGAGTCCAGCTGAATTCTTTTTAAGCCAGACATTAAAGAGATGTAAAACAATGGTACTTTTTTCACTATTTTTTTTGGAAAATATAGTTATTTATGTTAATATTTAATAGGTTTTATTTGGATACCCAGTGGCATAGGTCATATTGGGAAGGCAGGATAAATGCTTGATTCATTTCTTTTATTTACCTGTTTCCAAGATAATAAATTGCTTCCCTATAAAAAAATTTAATAGGTTTATTATTGTTATTTTTAACTGAATAAAAACAAAATATAAAAAATTCTCAGTTATAAGTTCTAATATCATAAGTACCAATAGATATAACCTCTATAAACAAAAGATCTAAGGCTGTCCTAAGTAATTTTTCACACTGTAAAAGGGTTCTGAGACCAAAAAGTTTGAGAACCACTGCTTTAGGAGAATTCGTAATTTATTATTATGCCCAAATTATGTAATTGCACCTGCCACTAAATAGTTTAGTTTATACTTTGGTTTTATAGTTAGTGTGCTGTAATTCTTTGTGTAAGTAGTAATTGTGCAATGTTCTGATGTTTATAAATTTAAGACTTTATAATAAAATATTAAAGACGAAACCCAGAACGAAGATACAGCAGAGTTTGGATAAATTTCTTAATGTTCTTTTAAAATATTGTTAACATAAATCTTCTGACTGTGGAAGAACAAAGAAGAAATGATATTAATAATGAACCTGCCAGTTAATATCATCAAAACAAACAACCCAATCAAAAAATGGGCAGAAGACCTAAATAGACATTTTTCCAAGGAAGACATACAGATGGCCAAGAGGCACATGAAAAGATGTTCAACATCACTAATGATTAGAGAAATGCAAATCAAAACTACAATGAGATAGCACCTCACACCATCAAAATGGCCATCATCAAAAAATCCACAAACAGTAAATGCTGGAGAGGGTGTGGGGAGAAGGGAACCCTCCTACACTGTTGGTGGGAATGTAAATTGGTACAGCCACTAATGAGGACAGTATGGAGGTTCCTTAAAAAACAAAACAGAACTACCACATGACCCTGCAATCCCACTTCTGGGCATATATCTGGAGAAAAACATGGACTGAAAGGATACATGAACCCCAGTGTTCATTGCAGTACTGTTTACAATAGCCAAGACATGGAAGCAACCTAAATGTGCATTGACAGAGGAATGGATAAAGAAGATGTGGCACATATATACAATGGGATAGTACTCAGCCATAAAAAGAATGAAATAATGCCATTTGCAGCAACATGGATGGACTTAGAGATTGTGGTACTGAGTGAAGTCAGTCAAACAGAGAAAGAGAAATATCGTATATCACTTATATGCAGCATCTAAAAAGAAGTGATGCAAATGAACATATTTACAAAATAGAAACGGCCTCACAGACTTAGAGAATGAACTTATGGTTACCGGGAGAGGGGGAAGGGTGGAGGGAAGGGATAGTTAGGGAGTTTGGGATTGACATGTACACACTGTTATATTTAAAAAGGATAACCAACAAGGACCTACTGTATAGCACAGGGAACTCTGCTCAATGTTACGTGGCAGCCTGGATGGGAGGGGAGTCTGGCGGAGAATGGATACATGTATATGTATGGCTGAGTCGCTTTGCTGTGCACCTGAAACTATCAGTATATATAATTGGCTATACTCCAATATAAAATAAAAAGTTAAAAAAATATTCATAATTCAAAGAAAATATTTCATCATTCAAATGATTGCCCCTATATAAGCTCTTTTAAGAATTTTGCGGCAGAACATTTAAAAGAATAATATTTGGTGACCTGGTGATGATGATGATGACGACGATGACGATGAAATCCCTTCAAAAAAAAAAAAATGAACCCTGCCAGGAATAGCTTCTTATATTATGTAGAAATCAGAACCCAGGATATCTTTTGATACTGTGTAGAAACAATGCAAAATAAAATAGATAACTTTGTATATGTGGAATGAAAACAGCTCAGTTATTTCAAGAAAAATAATATGAGTGACTTTTTCTAGTCAGTGTGTAAATGTGCCTCAGATTATCAAAGTGCAAAATTTGTATACAATTAAAAGTTGGAAGTGTTATACTTCCACATTTCATCAGAATGGCAATTACATTCTGTTAAAACTCATCGTCTAAATAAAGATAAATTTCTCTCATCGATGAGGAAAATTATAAGAACATTATAAATCAGTTTCCTATAAAAACATTGGCAATAATAAAAACTTCTGAAAAAAATGATCAGAATATTGATAAAACAAATGAAAAACATCTAGAAAATACCACCCGTTGGTTAAAAATAATTGAGATTGTCAAACATAAAATACTTTTTTTTTTTTTTTTTTTACGGTATGTGGGCCTCTCACTGTTGTGGCCTCTCCCGTTGCGGAGCACAGGCTCCGGATGCGCAGGCTCAGCGGCCATGGCTCACGGGCCCAGCCGCTCTGCGGCATGTGGGATCTTCCCGGACCGGGGCACGAACCCGCGTCCACTGCATCGGCAGGCGGGCTCTCAACCACTGCACCACCAGGGAAGCCCAAACATAAAATACTTTAAAAAGAATTGTTCTTCAAAAAAAAGAGCAATTATCAGTATGGGCTTATCATTGCAATTTAAATTTACGGACTTGCTTGTTGCCAAATGCTTATCTACTGACATGAGAAAACAACTTTTTGGAAAATGTATAAATCAAGGCAGTAAAACTTCAGTTATTATTGATGTAGCCTCAACTGTTTCACATAAAATAGCTTTAATAATTTACTTAAATGTGAAATTCAAGACTTTGAAGATAATTCAATGGTTTTTGTTGATATCATGAAGCAGGAAGGAACAACATCTGAAATAATTTATCGAAATTTATTGACACATGAGAAAAAAGGTTTCAGTGAGAAATATTTCCATGAAAACCTTATTGAATTTTATACAAACAGTGCCTGTGAATAGCTGGGGAGGGTGTCTGCAGTTTCAGCCAAAATTTAGGAAAATTTTTGGATGTTTCAATTTGATACTATCCAAGTCACTGAATTCAATTATCCCAGAATGATGTGATAAAATGCATAAAGCAAGTAAATAATTATAAATGTTTTCTTAATTTATCACCATACATCAAATAACATCAGGAAAAATTTATATCTGAAAATTTGGGAACTGAGCCAATGAAAATTAGAACGTTTGGGCTATGATGCTAGAATTACAAAAGCAGTTTAAAAATTCTGTCAAGTTTATCAATTGAGCAAAAATTGTGTAATAGGAACAAACAATTGGAAAATTATCCATTTTTAAAAAGAGATTTTACTTTAAGCTAATTTATTAATCAGACATCAATAATATATTTAGCTTAATAGGAGGGTTTACTGAGTATAGAGGACAATTAGTGCCCCCAAATTAAAAATGTTTGAACATATAAAACCAAAGGAAAATGAAGATTTTTTAGAAATTTTAAAAGTATACCCTTTTGGACTTCCCTGGTGGCACAGTGGTTAAGAATCTCCCTGCCAATGCAGGGGACATGGGTTCGAGACCTGGTCAGGGAAGATCCCACTTGCCACAGAACAACTAAGCCCATGCATCACAACTACTGAGTCTGTGTGCCACAACTACTGAAGCCTGCAAGACACAACTACTGAAGCTCGCGTGCTCTAGTACCCACGTGCCACAACTACTGAGTCCGCGTGCCACAACTACTGAAGCCCCTGCACCTAGAGCCCGTGCTCCACAAGAGAAGCCACTGCCATGAGAAGCCTGCACACCACAACGAAGAGTAGCCCCTGCTCTCCGCAACTAGAGAAAGCCAGTGTGCAGCAATGAAGACCCAACACAGCCAAAAATAAATAAATTAATTAATTAAAAAAAAAGTATACCTTTTAAAATAAGATGAAGTATTAATTCAGAGAAAAATACATTAAATTGATAGATTATCAGAAATATATTTGTTGTTTAATGACCAAAAATAATAATTTTTGGTTTTATTTTATTTTTCTTTAATAAAATATGTTCTTTCATTTGTTAAATTATTAATATTGCCTTGGACATTATTCGTGTTCATAAACGCTATATATCACATATGTTCATATATTGTGTTCATAAACACAAGAGTATTTATGAAACGCCATGGATTGAAAGTAAATGAAGATTAATAAATGATTTTTGTAATTAAATACAATATTATAGTAAACAATTTTGTGGCTTATTTGATAATAGAAATTAAGTATATAAAAATCCAAATATTTTAAAGGATAGAAAAATTCTAGATTAATTGCTATAATTTCATCAGAAGCTGAGAGATGAGTCAGCACTATGAACAATATTTTGGACCTTAAGAGACATTCATTTACCGAGTCACCAACTGACTACCAATAAATGGTAAATTGTTAAAAGATATTCATGCGATTAAAGTGTCAGATTATAGCTCGGAGAGATCATCATTTAATTAGGATGCTTGTATTTTTAAAAGTTATACCAACAGTGTCTAAAAATCAACAAATGGTTTGGAAATTATTAGAATGATTTGATGAACAATTTTAACTATAATCTCTTTTAATTGGAGAGCAATTTTGTGATATATCTTAATTTCCTTAGAGAATAAAAAGGACTAAATTTAAATATTTTAAATGAATATATGTTTATATTACTACACTCCTTGTTAAATATTTTTAATATCACCCGTGCTTTGTTATAGTTTATCATTTAATTGCCTAGGCAGTCACTTATATAATGAAGTTAAGTAACATTGATGGTTGAGGGCCTTGTTTTCTTTCCGATTTTAATTACAGTGTTTCTACTGCCTTGCCATTAAGTATAATGTTGACATTTGATTTCATGTAGTCTTAAAAAAATCAAATTACATAAGTATTATCTTTGGTATGTAAAAAACTTAATATGGTTTTCCATCTTTGACATTAATATGATTGGTTATAATAGCGAATTTTTAATATTGAATTGACCTTTTATTCTCATGATGAGTCCTATTGGGTGGTGGTATATTATTTTTTAAATGTACATGTGGATCCAATCATTCTTTTATTTTTTTAAAGAAATTTTATATTCATAACCCACAGCATGACTGGTTATTAGTTTTCTTTTCTATGTATGTGTATAAACGTTATCAGACTTCAGTCTGAAAAATCTACTGATGAAAAAATATAGATTTAATGCATTTTTGGTACAATTCTTTGACAACCATCTCAAATTCAGTTATGTTTTTTATGTTTTAAGTCTGTGTACATTTTCTATTTCTTTCTGAGTCCATTTGGGGAAGATATATTCTTAAAAAATAATTTAGTTCATTAAAATTTCCAATTTTTGGAGCATAGCATTTTTATAATTTCTGTATAATATGCACTTACAAATAACTTTTTTTTCCTCTAGATCTTTGGTTAAAACTGGTTTATCATTCCAAATACTATACGTTTTTTACTGGGATATAATTCACACATCATAAAATTCACCCTTTTAAAGTGAAACATTCACTGGTTTTTAATACATTCACAGGTTTTACAACCATCAGCACTATCTAATTCCAGAATGTTTTCATCACTCCAAGAAGAAATCTGGCAGCCATTAAGCTGTCATTTCCCATTGTTCCCTCCCCCTCAGCCCCTGACAACCACTAATATACTTTCTGTTTCTATGGATTTGCTTAATCTGGACATTTCATATAAATGGGATCTGGCCTTTTTGTCTGGCTTTTTTCATTTAGCATAATATTTTCAAGATTCATCCACGTTGTAGAATGTAACAGTGTTTCATTCCTTTTCATAGCTGAATAATATTCCATTCATATGGATATATCACATTTTTTCTATCCACTCACCCTTGCTGGACATCTGGGTTGTTTCTACTTTCTGGCTATTATAAATATTGAATATTATGAATAATTCTGAAATATATGTACAACTTTTTTGTGTGAACACATATTTTCAGTTCTCTCAGATATATACATAGAGGTATAACGGCTGAGTCATATGGTAGCTCTATGTGTAACCTTTTGAGACACAGATGAACTGTTTTTCAAGATGGCTGTACCATCATACATTACTTCCAGCATTATGAGGGTTCCCAATTATTCCACATCCTTGCCAACATCTTTTATTGCTTATCTTTTAAATTATGGTCATTCTAGTGAGTGTGGAGCAATATCTTATTGTTGTTTTTATTTGTATTTCTCGTCTTTGAAGAAATGCCTATTCATACCCTTTACCTTTTGAGTTATTTTAAATTGGTTTATTTGTCTTTTTATTGTTGAATTGTAGAAGTCCTTCATATATTCTGGATATAAGACAGTTATCAGATATATAATTATCACATATTTTGCAAATGTTTTCTCCCATTCTGTGGGTTGTCCTTTTAATTTCTTGATCATCTGTGATGATGCATAAAAGTTTTAAATTCTGATGAAGTCTAATTTATCTGTTTTTTCCCCCCATTGCTTGCTTAGCTGTAGATGTTTTATCTAAGAAAATATTACTTCATCAAAAAATCCCAAAGTTTTACATTTATGTTTTCTTCTAAGAGTTTTATAATTTTAGCCATTATATTTTATCTTTGATTCATTTTGAGCTAATTTTTGTATATGGTGTGAAGTAGGGGTCCAACTTCGTTCTTATGCATGTGGATAGCCAGTTATTCCTGTACCATTTATTAAAAAGACTATTCTTTCCCCATTGAAATTTCTTGGCACCCTTATTGGAAATCCATTGACCATAGAGGACCATAGTTTATTTCTGAACTCTCAATTCTATACATTGATCTATGTCTCTTCTTATGCCAGTACCACATTGTCTTGATTACTGTAGCTTTGTACTAAGTTTTGAAATTGGGAAGTATGAGTCCTCCAACTTTGTTTTTCTTTTTCAAGGTTGTTTTGACCATTCTCAGTCCCTTTCACTTCTTTGTTAATTTTAGGATAAACTTCTGAATTTCTGCAAAAAAAAAAAAAAAGCAGCTGAATTTTGAATGTAATGTCAGAGTTTTTCAAAGCCCCAGTGCACATCTCATTTCCCAGATTCTCCTATTAAGTTTTTGTTTCATTTTGTCTATTGTTTGGTCCAACTATTAGTTACCACTTCAGGAAGCCAGGAAGTTAAACAATTGACTATAATTGTTTTTGACAAATGTTTCTAGGGAAGAGGTTTTTTTGCAGTGAGCAAACACTGAATCAGGTCAAATAAAGATAGCCTTGAACATGCAGTCTTCCAGGGACTCACCAGTTAGGTCAAATAGTGAAAATTGTTTGGGAAAGAGGATTTGAAGGAGATACAGTCCTGTTCTGCTCCCTCTAGATGCAGCCAGCCTACTGGTTTTCACCACAAGTGGAGACTGTTAGTTGCCAAGACAATTGCCGAGCTGAAGAATGGAAGATTAGATTAAAGCAATTAAAATACCACAAAGTTTTCTGTTCTTACCGAGATTCAACTGTTTTTCTTGAACAAACACTCCCCACATTGATACAAGCCTTTAGTTAATTTCCAGAGTTCTGAAAAAGTTGATTCTGACCACTTTTGCTAGTTTTCTCATAGCTTTTAGGGAGGAGAGAATTTTTGGACATCTTTGTTTTGCCATATTCATTGCCATCACTCAAATAATGTTAATTTAGCTTTTCTCTCCATCTCTTTCTCTCTTTTTATTAGTTTTGCCAGAACTTTGTCTTACTATTAATATTTTAAAAAACCAAATCTTGACTTTATTAATTCTCTTGTTTTCCCTTTTGCCAATTCATCAACTTTAACCTTGTTAATTCTTTTCTCTTTCTTTAGTTAAATCCAATTTATTTTCCTTTGTTTACCTCTTGAAATAAATGTTTAGTTCATTTAGTTTGATTCTTCTCTGTTTCATAATAAACAACACTAAAAAATATAAATTATCCTCTGAGCATTATATTGGAGTCTCATATACAGTGTTATCATAATTATTTTCCAGGCTGTAGTTGCAATGTTATTTTGTTTTTGACTTAAGCTTTATTTATGAGGGCATTTTTAATTTTACAAGTGATGTTTATTTATTATTTTGCATTCCAGTTTTTTTTTTATTGCATTGCAGCATGTAAATGTGTCAATGAAGTCCTACTCTTGTAGGATTCATTTTTTTCTTGGTAACATATGAGATCATCAATTTAAAAACTCCCCTGAGGGCTTCCCTGGTGGCGCAGTGGTTGAGAGTCCGCCTGCCGATGCAAGGGACACGAGTTCGTGGCCCGGTCCAGGAAGATCCCACATGCCACGGAGCGGCTGGGCCCGTGAGCCATGGCCGCTGAGCCTGCGCACCCGGAGCCTGTGCTCCTCAACGGCAAAGGCCACAACAGTGAGAGGTCCACGTACCGCAAAAAAAAAAAAACAAAAAATTCTTCTGTGAACATTTGAGAATAATATATTTATAAAATATTCTCTCTCTCATTTGTCGTAATTAAATATGTTATTCTGTTAACCAATTCCCTTCTTTGATCTATCAAAGACTGAGAATTATTTATTTGAAATCAATTTTACCACTTTAAGCAAAAATTAATTTGTGTGTAAATTAGATACATTAAGATGTATCAGTTTTGAGTGTACATTTGATTAGTGTGACCCATACTATAGTCAAGATAGAGAACATTTCCATCATGCCCAAAAGTTCCCTTGTGACCTTTCCAGTCCAACCTCTCTCCTCTCCCCACAACACTGGTCCCAGGCAGCAACTCTTTTGTTTTCTGTCACTATAGATTAGATTTGCCTCTTTAGAATTTCATATAAAGAGACTAATACAGATCGTACTCTTTTGTGTCTGATTTCTTTGGTTGACATAATATTTTGAGATTCATCCATGTAGTTGCTAGTATCAAGAATTCATTCCTCTTTGTCACTGAGTTGTGCTTCATTGTATGGATATACCATAATTTGTTTATCCGCTCACCAGCTGGTGGGCATTTGGAGTTTTTCCAGTTTGGGTTACTATGACTAAAGCTGCTATAAATATTTATGTACAAGTCTTTATGCAACATATGGTTTTATTTCTCTTGATTGTATTTTAAGTGTATATTTAACTTTATAAGAAACTGCTAAACTTTTTTGCATAGTGGCTGTATATTTAACATCCTCACCAGCAGCACGGGAGTTTCAGTGGTTCTACATTCTCACTGACAGCAGAGTTTTAATTTGGGCCATTAAAATGACTATATAGTGGTATCTCATTGTGGTTTTGCTTTACATTTCCTAGATGATGTTTGTGCATTGACATTTTATATATCTTTTTTTGTGAAATTATCTTTGCCATTTAAAACATTTTCAAGCTTTGCCATTTAAAGAATTGGGTTGTTTTCCTTCTAATTGAGTTATGAGAATTCTTTTTATATTCTTGATACAAGTCCCTGTCTGATATAGGTCTTGATTACTGCAGCTATGTAAGTCTTGAAATCAGACAGATTCCTTCCACTTTATTTTTTTCAAAATTGTTTTAGCTATTCTAATTTCTTTGCCTGTTCATATAATTTTTAAAAAATCTTGTGTATATCTACAAAAAAATTTTGTTGATATTTCAATAGAAATAGCATTAAATCTATACAACAATGTGAGGAGAATATTTTACTATGTTGAGTCTTCCAAAACATGAACATGATATGTCTTACTTAGATCTTCTTTGATTTCTTTCATCAGTGTTTTACAGTTTTCAATATTTCAAGTCTTGTATATGTTTTGTCAAATTTATACATAAGTATTTCATTTTGTTGAGCCATTTGAAATGGCATTGCATTTAAAATTTTGGGGTCCACATATTCATGGCTAATATATAGAAATACAGCTGAGTTTGACAAAGCAGACATTCTTCCCTTTTTCCCAGTCTTAGGCAAAAACATTCACTCTTTCACCATTAAACAACATTAGCAGCAGATTTATTTGTAGAACCACTTTATCAAGCTGAGGAAATTCCCCTCTATTCCTAACTTTCTGAAAATTTAAGTCATGAATGGGTATTGAATTTTGTCAAATGCTTTTTTCTGTTTGTATCACTTGATGTGATCATGAGATTTTATTCTTTAGCCCATTAATGTCATGGATCACATTGATTGACTTTTGGTCATTGAATCAGCCTTGCATCCCTGAAATAAATTCTTCTTGGTCAAGGTGTATAATTCTTTTAATACATTGCTAAATTCTATTTGTTATTATATTTTAAGGACTTTTATGTCTATATTGATAAGGGATATTGGTCTGTGGCATCTTTTCTGTACAGTATTTGTCTGGTTTTGGTAGAAGAGTAATACTACCTTCTTAAAATGCACTTAAAGTGTTCCCCTCTTTTCTATTTTTGGAAAGAACATGTTGAATTCTTGTTAAATCTTTATATGTTTGATAGGATTCTCCAGCGGAATTCTCTGGAGCTGATTATTTCTTTGGGAGGAATTTTTAAATTACAAATTTAATTTCTTATAAATTATAGGGATATTCAAATTATCTATTTAATATTTGGTGAGTTGTTGTAGTTTGTGTTTTTCAAGAAGTTTAGTCCATTTCATCTATATTTTTGAGTGTATGTGTGTGAAGTTGTGTTTAATATTCCTATGTTTTCCTTTTTATGTCTTCAGAGTCTGTAGTGATTCCCCTTGTTTGATTGCTGATAGGGTAAACATGTCTCTCTCCTTCTTTTGTTAAATATTGCAAAAATTTCTCAATTTTATCAATTTTTTCAAGGAATAAACTCTCTGTCTCATTTATTTTAATTGTTTCTCATTTTAAAATCTCATTGATTTCTGTTCTTATATTTATTTCCTCCCTTCTTCTTGCTTTGGGTTTATTTTTTTTCTTTTTCTAGATACTTGATGTGGGAGCTTAAATTATTGATTTGGGACTTTTCCTCTTTCCTAATGTATACAATAGTGTTATAAATTTCCCTCTCAGCACTTCTGTAGCTGTGTCTCACAAATTTTGATATGCTGTGTTTTCACTTTCATTCACTTCAATGTATTTTTAAATTTCTCTTGAGATTTCCTCTCTGATCCATGGATTATTAAAAAGTCATTTAGCATTGTTTAGTTTTTAACTGAAGATTTTTCCTGTTATCTCTCTGTTACTGATTTCTAGTTTGATTCCATGTGGTTGGAGAACATACTATTATTTCAATTATTTTAAATTTTTTGACGCTTCTTTTATGACCCCAAATATGGCCTATTTTGGTATATGTTCTGTGGGCACTTGAACAAAATGTATGTTATTTTCTTGCTGGGTAGAATGTTCTATATATGTTGATTAGATCCTATTTGTTGATGGTGTTGTGGAGTTCTATATTCTTGCTGGTTTTCTATCTGTTCTATTGATAGCTGAGAGAAGAGTGTGGAAGTCTCCAATTATAATTGTGGATTTGTCTATTTCTCCTTTAAATTCGATAAGTTTTCACTTCACATTTTGCAGCTCTATATTTTGTTGCATAGATATTAAGGATTACTGTGTCTTCTCTGTGGATTAATTTTTTAATCATTATATAACATCTCTCTCTGTCTTTGATAATTTTTATGCCTCCGAGGTCTACTTTACTTGATATTAATATAGCCATTCCTGGTCTCTCTCTTTTTTTTTTTGCAGTTCACGGGCCTCTCACTGTTGTGGCCTCTCCCGTTGCGGAGCACAGGCTCCAGACGCGCAGGCCCAGCGGCCATGGCCCACGGGCCCAGCCGCTCTGCTGCATGTGGGATCTTCCCGGACTGGGGCACAAAGCCGTGTCCCCTGCATCGGCAGGCGGACTCTCAACCACTGCGCCACCAGGGAAGCCCCCAGTCTCTTTTGATTAATGTTTGCACAATGTATCTTTTTACATTCTTTTACTTTCAACTTGTCCATATCATTATATTTGAAATCAGTTTCTTGTAGTTTGCTCATGTTTCTCCTCCTCCTCCTCCTCCTTCTTCCTTTTGGCTGCACTGCACAACTTGTGGGATTTTAGTTCCCCAACCAGGGGTTGAACCTGGGCCCTCGACAGTGAGAGCGCAGAGTCCTAACTACTGGACCACCAGAGAATTCCCAATATCTGTTTCTTAATTGGTGTATTTAGACCATTTACATTTAATGGAATTATTGAGATATTAGGGCTTAAGTCTCCCATTTAATTTTTTGTTTTCTGTTTGTTCTCTCTGTTTTTCATTTATCTGTTTTCTCTTTCTTACCATCTGTGGCTTACTTGAACATTTTTAGACTTCCATTTTGACTTATCAGCAGTATATATCTTTTTAAAGATTTTTTTAGTGGTTGCTCTAAGTATTACTTAGATATCTATAGGTATTATATATGCATAACTTATCAAAGTGTACTAGCATTCTGGTTTTATCAGTTCAAAACCTTACTTCCCTCCATGTCTTTTAACCCTCTCCTATTTATATGTTATTGTCAGTGTCTGCTAACACCCAAGGTGGGGCACTCTTCATTGCTGTTGGGCTGCATGGTAATTCCAGCTTCCCATTAGGCCTCCACTGATACCTTCCTGGTTGGAAGAGTCAGGAATGCCTTGTTACTGCTCCCCACGTGGCCTCTGTTGGCATGACAGGAAGGAATGAACTTATTACTGCTGAGTATGGTGAAAGTTCTTGCTCTCTCCTTATTATTGATTGTATTTTTCTGCTTCTTTACATGGCTGTTAAGTTTTTTATTGGATGTCATATATTCTGTTCACTTTTCTAGATGTTTATGACAGGAGGGATAGTCTGTTTCCAGTTACTCCATCATGATCAGAAGTGAAAGTGTAGATAGAGTAGTGTTTTTAAAGCCTTTCATCATTATTGTTCGCTTTGTATATTCTAATGCCTTGTTATTTAGTGCCTAAATTTCATGACATCATAAATGAGGATTTTACTTTTATCAAAAAGTAGCTCTAGGGCTTCCCTGGTGATGCAGTGGTTGAGAATCTGCCTGCTAAAGCAGGGAAAACGGGTTCGAGCCCTGGTCTGGGAGGATCTCACATGCCATGGAGCAACTAGGCCTGTGAGCCACAACTACTGAGCCTGCGCGTCTGGAGCCTGTGCTCCGCAACAAGAGAGGCCATGATAGTGAGAGGCCCATGCACTGCGATGAAGAGTGGCCCCTGCTTGCCACAACTAGAGAAAGCCCTCACACAGAAATGAAGACCCAACACAGCAAAAATAAATTAATTAATTAATAAAATCCTACTCCCAACATCTTCTAAAAAAAAAAATGTAGCTCTATCCCATTTGAAAATTTGGCTTGAATTTAACTTTTTATGTTAACATTGTCCCTGTATTGCTTTTGCAGATTAACAGTTATCTTATGTCTTTTTACCTATTCTTATATTTTAAACATTATCTTTTTTGTTTAAGTGGAGTTTGCTTTTAGATTCAGTATGATAATCTTTGTCTTTTGATAGAGAAGTTTGATCTGTTTATATTTATTGTGATGACTAATGTCTGTCTTCTTGATTTTGTCACTGTATCTTATGTTTTTTCTTATATTCTTTCCCAGTCTTTGCTTATATTGTTCACATTTTCCACTTCCTCTTTTCCTACTTTTTCAGAAGTTACATATACTATCTTGTTTTTATTTGGTTGATTCTATTTTTAAAATTCAAACCCTATTAATCACTGACTCCTTTCCTATATGTTTGACATTTGGAAATTTCACCAGGATGTACTGAAATGCAGATTATTTTAATTAATTTTACCTGCTCTTGGTGGGTGCTTTTTCTCTCAAACTGTTATGCCACTCTTAGATTTACTCTCATGTTTTTGCTTATCTTTCATCTCACTATGTTTCTTAATGAATTCTAGGAGATTTTCTTTTTTTCAACAGACAATTTAAATTATTAATTCAGTTTTCTTCAATGTTTAATATGCTCTTCAATGCCCCTACTGCATTTTAAAATTCTGTAATCATGGTTTTCATCTTAAAGTAAAATGTTCTTATCTCAGAGGATTACCTTTTCATAAATGCAATATATTCTCTAATCTCGTGGAATATATAAATTTTATATTAATATTTTTCCATCTGTTTCATAGGGGAACATCTGTACAGATTCTATATCTGATTTGATTCCTTCTTTTGTCCTGGTAAATGTAACAATCTGATGATTGTTCTTGCTTTACTTACTCTTTGGAAGCAAGCCTGGGTTTGCAGATAATGTCTGTAAGATGAGGATCTATTTTAGTTCTTTTGATCTCAAGCATAGAGAAATTTTATGTTTCTGAAGGTTTGGTTGGCTAGTCAGCACATTCAACTTACCACGAGGTGTAGGTTATAACTACTGGTAAGGCAGTCATCTGACAGAGAAGCTCACTTCTTTGTGGACATGTCCTTTCACCCCCTCTGTGTGTAGGCATGGGCAGACACAGTTCCCCAAGTCATTCTTGGGCTAGTGATTAGCTCACTTCTCACTGCCTCTTGGCTCACCCTCAATGCCAGCCCCTGATTCTAGGCATCTGGATGAGGTCTAAGGTCCAGATGCCAGTGGGAATTGGAAAAGGTCTCTACCAAAGGGCCCTACAGATCAAGGACATTCACAATTCAGTAAAGCATATTTTGCTTTTGATATTTGAGTTCGTGTGTCCCTTCTCTACTTGGTCTATCCATCTCAACCTAGTGCATCAGCTTTTAGTGCACCTTGGGGAAAGATGGAGACAAATTCTGCAGGCACATGTGCTGAGTGTGGGCTTGTAGCAGTTCCTACAGTCTTTTGATTTGCCCCTCTTGACTTCTGTGTGGATCTCCACAGCCATGATCTACTGAATTTTCGGGTTTCCAAGCTTATTTCTCTTTGCTTCTTAGGTGGATTCTTCTTTGTCTTATCCATACATCCCTCCAACAATCTGGTATTTATTGAGTAGCTGCTATGTACCAAGTACTGTTCTGGATGCTAGAGATTCAGTGGTGGAAGAAGACAGATGTGGAGCTTGCATTCTAGAGAGGAGTTGAATTACATGGTGTGAGGACTTTTATCTCCCTCAGTCTGAGTTCATTTATATCACATTACTTTAAAATATCATTGCATTCCAGCACTGATACAGGTATGTTGATTGAGTCTGTAAAGATTTGGGGAAGAAGTAAGCTCACATCATGATCATGAAGTATAAGAATCACCCACTTGAAGGAAAGAAGAAAAAGGAAAAAAAGAAAGAGGGAGAGGAAAAGGAATTTAGAGTTCATCACAGAAGCTCTAGGGCCCTATTTGTCTCAAATAGCTCATGTGCACAATTAGATTGTCAGGAGTCCTGGATGTGGGTTGCAGCCCCTAAGCTCTCAAAGGTTCCCTTTCTCAGATTCCATTATATTCAATATTATGATGTCCTCTCCATGCTTAGCATAGAATACAACTTTTTATGTGTAACATTAAGGGAAATTTTAAAAAAATTAATGTATTATTCATCACGATTTTTGTAATTAAAAACTATACAGTTTTATTTCATTTTTTAACTTAGTATATCACAATCATTTTATTTTCATCATTTTCATCTTAATGGCAGTATTTTGTTCCATTATGTTGATTCCCAAAATTGTTTAGCTCTCCCCCTGCCCTTTCTTTTAATATTTAGAGGGCTCTAATGGTGTGAGGAATGTCTATGAAGAACTTTTTTCCTAAAATTTATTTCATGAGTATGAATTCCCAGAAAAAGAGCAATTAGGTCAAAAAGTATTGATGTTCTGGGACTCTTGTTAGGTATTTTAAATTACTTTTCGAAAAGGACCAGCAATGTGGCAATTTTCCTGAAACTTCATCAACATTAGTTTGCTTTTTAAAATTAGTTTCATACCAGTGTGATAATTTACTGGACAAAAATTGGAGCGTATTTTATGGCTATTGATCATTTGTCCTTGCATTAACTATTTCTATTTCCTTTTCAGTGAGTTGTTTTGTTGTGCTTTTTGCTCATTTATTTCTTTGGCTTTGGGGTGTTCTTACCTATTTTAATGCATTCTATTCTGTCCAGATGAGGTATTCTTAAACTTGGGACCAAGGAAGGGCTTAGGGAGCCCACCAGCTCTGTGCAAGTGTATCTACTGCTTATGTGTGTGTATCTATGTATGCGTATGTCTGCCTGTGTCAATATGAATGTTTGTGAGTGTTTCTGTGCGTCTGTTTATGTATGCCTGTCTTCAAGTATGTGAGAGGGCTCTAACTTTCTTTAGATTTTCAAGAACATCAAATTTTTAAAAATAGTTAAGAGCCTATTTGATATAAATCTTTTCCCTAGTGTTTTCTTTTTCTTTTAGTTTGTGCATACATTTAAAATTTTAATATGACTTAATCTGTCCATTTTTCCTCTTTGTAATTTCTTCTATTTCTTCTACACTTGACCTGTTGTTATTTCTTAGATGGGATGAATATACCATTTTATCTTCCACTGGGTTTATAATTTTAATTATATATTTTTTCAATTGATCTCTTATAAATCTGGAATTTATTTTTAGGTGTAGACCTAAACTAATTTCTTTGCTTATCTACCATCCAACTACTTTATTACATGCTGTTTCCCTTCCCTATCATTTTGTGACACTCTCTTCATATATTACAGTCTCTTATGTCATCAAGTCTGTTTTTGTACCTTTGGTTTCATCAAGTTTTAGATCTAATTTTGCTCTCGTACCACATCATTTCAGTTATTGTTCTTTAATGACTTATTTATATGCTATCCATTATCATTGCTCTTTTTTCAGAATATTCTTTGCTATTTTACCTGTTCTTTTCAAAATTATTTTTAAATGCATGTTGTGAAATTCTGTAAGAAATTCTTTTGTATTGTTTTGAGATTATCTTGAATCATTAAATCAGAAAATTTGAGTATTTAGACTTTCTGTTGAGAAATATGATGCTTTTCTATTATTCAAGTTTTCTATTACACTTTCCAGGAAAATATTGAAATTTTTTGTTTGCCACCCTTATATCTTAGTATTTAATTCATTATATTTGGTTATAACTTGGACCTCATTTTAAAATTTGTTTCCTGTCTTGTTACTGCATTTATTTAAGAAAGTTATTAATTTTTAAAATATTTACCATGTATCCATGTAGAGTCAGTTATTGAACTTTTATATTACTGCTAATGGTAATTTAGATGAGAACATCAGATTTTTAAAGGATATAATCATATCATCTGTGAATGAAGTTTTTATCTTTCTAATAACTATTCAGATGGTTTCTTTTTCATGTCTTATTACATCAGCCAGATTTATCAGTATAAAATAAATAATGATGATGATAGAGAGCTTATTTTGTTCTCTTTTGTTCTCTTTTCTAATGGGAAAATCTCTAATGTTTTTCCATTAAAAAGGATACTGGCTTGGTTTTAAATAGATCCTTATTATGTTAGGGAAGTGTCATTCCATTCCTAGTTTTAAAAATGTTTTGACATCTACTGAAATGTATTTTTTGACATCCATTTGGATGACCATATGGTGCATATTATTTAATCTATTGATCTGGTGTGTTGTATTAACAGATACCCTTGCATTGCTGGAGAAACCCTTTGTGGTCATGGTATTTTAGTTTCTTGATGTGCTGCTGAACACAGTTTGCTGGGACTGTACTTAAAATGATACTGGACCCTGTTTCCTTTTTTAAAAATTCTGTATCAGGGCTTAAAATCAGGACCGCATTTGCTTTGCAAAATGAATTAGCAGTTTTTTAAAACCGTTCTTCCTATGTTAAAGAATAATTTATGTAACATGGAAATGCGCTCTTCTGTAAAATTTAGATAGATTTCTCCAGAGACTCCAGGGTGGGTCCCAATGTTATTTTCAGGGGTGGGGAGGGTTGTTCTTTAATAAATTTCTCATTCTTAGAGTCTTCCTTGTTTACTGATCTAGCCTACATTTCTTATTGGATTATTTGATATATTTGTAGACTATTGTCTGTTTAACTGATAATTTCAAACAAATTTGCTATGGCGTTATGCACAATGTCCCCCCCGCCCCAATATTTGTAATCTTTTTAAGTAGTAATTGTAATCACTTCCTCATTTCTGATTTCATTTGGGTCTTTTTTCTTAATCATATTTGCCAGAGGTTGGTCTTTTTTATTAGCTTGCTCAAAGAGTCAGCTCTTGGTTTCATTTATTGGTTCCATTGTTTTTGTGTTTCCTAATTTGTTTATTCCTGCTGTCATCTTTCTTTCCTGCCTACTATTTTCCATAGGGTTTGTGTGTGTCGGGGGGGTGGGGTAGAGAAATCTATTTGCCAAGATCTAAAGTGGTAAGCTTAGTTCATTGGTTTACTTTATTTTATTTTTTAAATTTGAAAAGCATCTAAAACAGAATTTACCTCTTGTACTAGCTGAGTTGGTTTTATGCCACAAGGCCCTCCCTGTTCCCAACTCTAGCCTGTCCTGTGTCCCCTCCCCACCTTGAGCTCCACAGGTGCCTGAGTCTTTGTGTGTGTTCATGTGTTTGCAAAAGGAGACATTTTCCCCCAAAAGACAGTGATGAGTATGGGTCACTTCATTATTAATAAAAACAGTTTCAAACACCTGCAGGGGCTCGTAACCTGAGATGTATGGTTAGAATTCAGGAGGTCTGCAAACTTGGATGGAGAAAAAACTCTATGTCTATTTTTCTTTATTTTCACTAATTTTGCAACTAAAATTTAGCATTTTATTCCCTCTTGAACATAGGTGACAAACCACAGACACATTAACAATACTATGACTAGAGGAAAACATAGGCAGAACACTCTATGACATAAATCACAGCAAGATCCTTTTTGACCCACCTCCTAGAGAAATGGAAATAAAACCAAAAATAAACAAATGGGACCTAATGAAACTTAAAAGCTTTTGCACAGCGAAGGAAACCATAAACAAGACCAAAAGACAACCCACAGAATGGGAGAAAATATTTGCAAATGAAGCAACTGACAAAGGATTAATCTCCAAAATTTACAAGCAGCTCATGCAGCTCAATAACAAAAAAACAAACAACCCAATCCAAAAATGGGCAGAAGACCTAAATAGACATTTCTCCAAAGAAGATATACAGATTGCCAACAAACACATGAAAGGATGCTCAACATCACTAATCATTAGAGAAATGCAAACCAATACCACAATGAGGTATCACCTCACACCAGTCAGAATGGCCATCATCAAAAAATCTACAAACAATAAATGCTGGAGAGGGTGTGGAGAAAAGGGAATACTCTTGCACTGCTGGTGGGAATGCAAATTGATACAGCCACTATGGAGAACAGTATGGAGGTTCCTTAAAAAATTGCAAATAGAACTACCATATGACCCAGCAATCCCACTACTGGGCATATACCCTGAGAAAACCATAATTCAAAAAGAGTCATGTACCACAATGTTCATTGCAGCTCTACTTACAATAGCCAGGAGATGGAAGCAACCTAAGTGTCCATCATCGGATGAGTGGATAAAGAAGATGTGGCACATATATACAATGGAATATTACTCAGCCATAAAAAGAAACGAAATTGAGTTATTTGTAATGAGGTGGATGGACCTAGAATCTGTCATACAGAGTGAAGTAAGTCAGAAAGAGAAAGACAAATACCGTATGCTAACACATATATATGGAATCTAAGAAAAAAAAAAAAAGGTCATGAAGAACCTAGGGGTAAGATGGGAATAAAGGCACAGACCTACTAGAGAATGAGGATATGGGGAGGGGGAAGGGTAAGCTGGGACGAAGTGAGAGAGTGGCATGGACATATATACACTACCAAATGTAAAATAGCTAGTGGGAAGCAGCCGCATGGCATAGGGAGATCAGCTTGGTGCTTTGTGACCACCTAGAGGGGTGGGATAGGGAGGGTGGGAGGGAGACGCAAGAGGGAAGAGATATGGGAACATATGTATATGTATAACTGATTCACTTTGTTACAAAGCAGAAACTAACACATGATTGTAAAGCAATTATACTCCAATAAAGATGTTTAAAAAAATGTGATACACACATACACACACACACACACACAATGGAATACTACTCAAAAAAAAAAAACAATACTATGACTACCACCTATAAAAATCACAGGTGTTTTTTGTTTTCCTATCACAATAGTTATTGCAGCTACCTGGAAATATCATTTAGGTTCCTCATTATTTCAAAATCTTGTTAGTTCTTAGATGTGTTGCTAGAACTTGTTATTCAGTGCATTCATAAAGAAACCTATTTATTAATATTTCCCATATTTGTTCTTTTAATATGTTGAAAACTATATTCCAATATAATTAATTTTCTTTGCAATCCCATAATATATTTTCATTAAAAATGCATATACACTTAAATATATACATGTTATTTCCATTTAAAAACACTATTCTGAAAGGGGATCTACGGGCTCCCCTAGACTGCTAAAGAGGTCAATGGCTCAAAACACACACACACATACACACACACACACACACACACACACACGCGGTCAAGAACTCTGCCACATGCATGATTATAACCAGGACTTCCAGGACCTCTGTGGGATTTCAGGAAGATTCAAAGACCTTTGTCAACTTTTTGAAGACATCTACCCCCCAAAAGGAGAGCGGAGGGCAGTTCTTCCTAGATCTGATTTTAGAATACTATTGTTATTTCATTCTTTCTTTCAAAAGGGAGTGTCTGTTATGAGCTTGGTACAGCCAGAGGCCTTTCCTTCACACGGCTAACAGGACAGCAGGGAGTTACCAAGGAGTCTCCCATTCCCACCCCTGCCCCCAACCTTCGCAACTAAGTCAGATTCCTAATAATAAAGGTGTCACTTTTATTTCAAACTGGCCTCTTCCTCACCCCCACCCCCCTTCTATGGGCAGGCTGTGTTCCTCAGTTCTGTATCTTCTGTGCCTTGGGCAGGAAGTAGTGTGTGGTAAGTAGTAAGGAAATGGATGTTATAGGTCAGGAAATGGACCTTCCCAAAGACTTGCTTTCCACACTGCACTTTCATGTGGAATCCCCAGCATTTGTAGAGAACTTTACAAAACTCAGTTTCTTATACCATCTCCCTTGACTAACACTTTGAGGGACCAGTTCCATTTTACAGATGAGGAAAGTCTGAGATGTTAAGCCAACTGTTTTAAGGCCACAGTGCTCATTTGTGAAAGGGTTGAGAGTTAAACTCAGCTTCTCTGACTCCTAGTTAATTGCTTTGCCTCTTCTGCTGCAGTGCTTTCTGTAAATTTTAATTTTCTCTAATCACACATGTAGCACTATGATTGTGGGAATTTTTCTTCATTTTCAATATTACTCTATTCTAATTTTAAGTGGGGCATCCAAATATGCTTGAGGCTCTTCTAGGTAATGGAGATGCCATCCACCAGTCTTCTGCTTTAACCTGACGTGTCTCCTCTGAGCTCCAGGGAAAATCTGCAAATCCACCTGAAATGACAGGTTCATTGTAGAAAAACTAGAAAATATAGAGAAGACAACCCAGATATCCACCAGTATTAGAATGGGTAGATGAATTGCAGTATGGACATAAAATTTACTTCAGCACAGCATCAGAAATGCACCATTTTTAACCACATGCTCAACAAGGATCCATTTGAAAAACATAATGTTGATTTAAAGAAGATAAACACCTTCCCAGGAAGTCCTTATAGTATAATTCCATGTTTATAAATTTCAAAAAATAGGAAAAACCAACTACTCTTTAGGGATGCTTGCTACGGGAGTAAAACACTGAAAAATAAAAACAGAGATGATTGGCCAAAAGCTGCCTGTCCAGAAGCAGGAACGGCTTTGTAGAGAAGAGCGCTTGAGAGGTTTCTCAGGAGGACCATTGAAGATGGTGCCATAGATGCTCACTTTATCATTATTCCTTAAACTCTACATTTATGTTCCATGCACTCTACTTTACATGTGCTTTATTTCATTTTTTTTAAAAAAAAGGTCCAAGGGCTTCCCTGGTAGTGCAGTGGTTGAGAGTCCACCTGCCGATGCAGGGGACACGGGTTCGTGCCCCGGTCCGGGAGGATCCCACATGCCGCGGAGCGGCTGGGCCCGTGAGCCATGGCCGTTGAGCCTGCGCGTCCGGAGCCTGTGCTCCGCAACGGGAGAGGCCACAACAGTGAGAGGCCCCAACAGTGAGAGGCCCGCGTACCGCAAAAGAAAAATAAATAAAAAAAGAGGAAAATCCCCCCAATTCTACCCCTGACTGTGAGCATTTCTAGTACATTCTCCCAGGCACTTTTTTTTCTGTGCATATATTGTCTTTTCTAGGAAAAATGAGATCACGCTTTAATAAAATTATGATTTTTCATTTTGTTCCTTTATCAAAGATTGTTACCCGCCTTCCTCCTCAGGGATCCTCCCACCAGTCTTGCACATGGCAGCCCCGGATGGTGAAGCTGCCCCTTATGACGGACAAGTACAACGACATGAGATGGACTTCCAAGTAGATTATTTTGTGTCAAACAACCACCTTTGAAATGCCAATAAGAGACTGAGCCTCCCACCAACAATTTACAAAGCAACAAAACCTTGGGCCGTTGCCCCATTTTACAGTTGGAGAAACAGAGGATCAGAGGGGTGGAGTGACTTGCCCAAGGGCACAGAGCACACAGGTCAGCTGCAGAACTGGCCCCCACCTCTCCCATCTTGCTGACCCCTGTCCCCACCCCAGTTTACCCATTCTAATCCCAAAGGGCTGCTCTAGTTCTCACCGGAAATAAAACGACTCCACCCCGCACCCAGTCCCGCTCCTTGCAGGGAGTCAGGTTGCTTCCTCAGAGACCAAGCTGTGCAGCCATCACTCCAGGACTCCAGGGAGGGCGCGGGGATGGCTCCGGGCCGAGGCCTACCGGGGCTCCCAGCACAACTGATTGCATCATCACTCACGCCTTATCAAGTCTTATTGCTCCAACATCCCCTAAATGACAAAGGTGGATTCATTAAGTGCAAATTCAATCAAACTTGAGAGAGAGAGAGAAAATAAAAGTGACGCAGAATAAGAGAAATGGAAGGGCTGGTAAGCGGTTGCTGCTTTTCTTAGGAGAAGGGGCCTCTCGGCCTTTTCTGTGCTCCAGGCAGCATATGGCGGTGGAGTCAGCAGCGTCTCCTGGTGAGGTTGGCCCTGGTTCAAGTCCTACCTCTGGCACCTGCTAGCCGAGAGGTCTTGGGCAAGTCACATCATCTCTCTAAGCCTCACTTTTCTCATCTGTAGATGGGGTAAGATCTACCACGAGTGATTGCATTAAGGATAAATGGCATGTGCACATTACCAGCATATTAAATGATGGAAGACAGGAGTCTACTAGACCTTTCTGCTTCTGAGGCAGCAAGTTGCCTAAAGTAGAAATGAACATGGGTAGGGATTCCTGGGCAACATGGGGGTTGGCTTGCAGATGTGCAGCTGCAAAGGGCAGGAGACTTTGGATTGCAGAATGCAGTTAGAATCGCCCTTAGACTGGGTTTCCAGAACTGTGAGACTGTGATGAATAAGACAAAATGCCTTTCACATCAGGACCCAGTACACACACACACACATCACACACACACGGACGCAGAGACACACACATATGGACACAGGATTTTCACACTGTGTGTGTGTATATAAGTGGAACAATTTTTTTAAAAAACAATGTTTAGCTGTAGTATGGCAGATATATGCCAGCATTTAAAAAATTCTTTTCTTTTACAATTAAACACCCACTATATTGATTTTATGACCTACTAATGAGGGTGTCAGTCAAGGTCACATAACAAGCTCTTGGTGATATTGGAGTTAGAACCCCATCTCCTGGCCTCTAGTCCATCCAGGGTGCTTTCTGTCACCTCTCCTGTCCAGTGTCCAGTTCAGGCTAGGTGAGTGCTTATCCCAGTGAGTACAGCCCAGGAAACAGTGGGAGATGGCAAACATGGAGGTAGGTTGGGGCTGGGAATTAATAAATATAATAAAACTCATGGGAAAGGCCTCACATAAGCATTTACGCCCAGTAGGAACCTAGTAAATAGGGGTTGAAGAAGGAAGACATTCATAGACCACCAAACTGGGGTCTGATCCTGGCTCTGCCACTGTGTTATGGTGGGTCCTTGGAAGTGGTGCTTCTGCCCTCTGAGCATCACTTTTCCCTTTTTAGACGTACATATGGGGTGGGGGGCTAAGGTTTCACATACCAAAACGGAAACGTTAATAGGACGTTCCCTCAGGCATCCCACAGGCTGCTTTGAAGCACTGCCATCTACTGGTCACTCCCTCTCATTACACCCGATCACTTGCCCAGGGCTCTATCTTGGTGATAACACTCCTTAGATGCTTGGTCCTTCCCAGGGTGCAAAGCCCCCCTTTTCTGCAAGTTCTTTGAATTCTCAGAACAACCTTGTGAGAAAAACTTATATCCTTATATACATCTTACATATGAGGAATTTGGGGGCAGAGAGGTTAACTGATTTACTCAAGGACACACAGGAATTTCACACATTGGGTGCCCTGACCCCCAGTCCAGTACTCCCTCCGCCCATACCAAGTAACAAACCCCAGCAGGCTGATTAGCTAAAGGCTGAAAGAGAGGAGCATGGGTGGAGATCTCTGGCTGGTCAGAGAGGAGAGGATGAGACGGCTTGTTGGGGTAGTGCCAGGAACCACTGCCAAGTGTAGCACATTTCATACCAGATAGCCAGTCCTGCTTTGGGCACTCCAGAAACCTAGATAGAGGAGTGATTCTGAAAAGCGATGTCATCTGCCTCCATTATGCATGAGGGGGTTTGGGAATATGACAATGACCAGGTTAATTTGGCCCTGGTCACATCAGACACCTGAACTGTCCAGCTTAGACCCTGGCAGAATCTGATTTCATTTCTCTTCACAATGCAATAAGCAAAAAGAGGTGGGATGGTGGGATGGCTAAGAGGCTGGTTCTAGTGTCATACTCTCTGGGTTCAAATCCCATCTCTGCCATTTTACGTGCCATTTGCCACGTGACCTTGGGCAAATTACTCAAGCTCCATGTAAAATCGGGAATCTCAGCTTCTTCATCTGTAAACTGGGGATATCAATTGTACTTGATCTCATTGGCTGTTGTATGAATTAAAGGAGCTAATGTATATAAAGCATTAGAGTATCTGGAACATGGTAGGTACTTAATAAATATTAAATAGCTTTATAAGATTTGAGAGAAGGAGCTGGAGTTATACCAACCTGGATTAAAATCCTAACTTTGTCACTGACTCATTTCATGGCCTTGGACAATCCTCTCCCTCTCTGGGCCTTCCCAACCCAGACAGCCAGACCACCCTGCTCCACTGTTCTCCAACTCCTGTGACTGCTGTGTGGTGACCGTGTCATAGTCAAAGCCCACAGTCAAGGTCAGCTGGGCAGTGGGTTTGCTGGTCTGTAGAAGGGGCGGCTTGGGGGGTGGGGGGTAGCTGGAACACATCTGCTCCCTTGGCTAGAATTGTGCTCTTCTATTTTTCCCCCTTGGAACTATTTTACGCAGCAAGGTTAAGTGATCAGGACTACAAATCAATTCAAACAAAAGCTCTGAGGCAGACACCCTTGAACTCGGTGACTTAAAATAGCCTCGTTGTCATCCTTAGACAGACACCCAGTGCCTGAGTTCACTTAGCCTGTCATCGGCAACTAATAAACTGTCCTCCTCATGGAAAGCAACCAGAATGAAACCTTTGAATCAAAGTGAATGTGAGACCTGCTTGGATTAATAGAGCTGCATCTGCATCCCCCTCTGGTCCCGGGATGACTAGAGCAGTTGATGCATTCTTAGGGAAATGAATATCTTATTCATTAATATCAGGAAAGACCAGCCCAGCCATCTTAATAATGACCCTGGCTGCTCTGTGAGTAACCAAGCATAGCATAGCCTTCTTTGTGGAATGCCTCAAAGTTCTGCCTTAGCCACTGGGGTGGAATTGCTTAAAGAGGATTACTGGGTAAGGGGGTAGGGGAGTTGGGAGTATTTCTTTGGAAAGGAAAGAAAATTAACCTTAGCACTTACTGTGTGCCTAGCACTGTGCTAAGAATTTCAGATTCAACAATTCATTTCTTCTCCATAATGACCCTGTATGCTGGATGTTTTGAAACCAGTTTTAAAGATAACAGCCTTATTGAGATATAATTCACATACCATCTGTATTAGTCAGGGTTCCCTGGAGAAACAGAATCAATAGGATCTATATCTATATAAATGTATATTTCTAAGTAAAATATAAAAAAGAGATTTATTATAAGGAATTGGCTCCCATGATGATGGAGGCTAAGAAGTTCTACAATCTGCCATTTGTAAGCTGGAGACACAAAAAAGTCAGTTGTGTAGTTCCAGCTCAAGTCCAAAGGTCTGAGAACCAAGTACACTAATGGTTTAAGTCCAAGGGCAAGAGAAGTTGGGCAGAGAGAGTTGTTCTCTTCAGGCCCTCAGCGGGTTGGGCGATGCCCGCCCACACCGGGGAGGGCAATCTGCTTCACTCAGTCCACCAATTCAAATGCTAATCTCTTCCAGAAATACCCTCACAGATATGCCCAGAATAATGGTCAACCAAGATCTGGGTACCTTGTGTCCTCCAGTCAAGTTGACACATAAAATTAACAATCACACCATCAACTCACCTTTTTAAAGTATCCAGGTCAGTGGTTTCAGTACATTCACCAAGTTTTGCAACCATACCAGTATCTAATTTCAGAATATTTCGTCATCCCACAAAGAAACCCCACACCTATTAACAGCCACTCCCCATTGTCCCGTTCCCCCAGGTCCTGGAAACCACTAATCTACTTTCTGTCTATAGAGATCTGTCAAATCTAGACATTTCATATAAATGGAATCATATAATATGTGGCCTTTAGTGACTGATTTCTTTTACTTAGCATGAATTCTTTAAAGTTCATCCATGTTGTTGTACGTATCAATACTTCATTCCTTTTTATGGCTGAATGATATTGAATCGTACGGAATAACACATCTTATTTATCCAATTTTCAGTTGATGGCCTTTTGGTAGTTTCCACTTTTTGCCCATTATGAATATTGCTGCTATGAACGTTCACATACACATTTTTGGGTAGACGTATGTTTTCAATTCTCTTGAAATTAGGAGTAGAATTTTTGAGGGTGGAATTGCTGGGTCATATGGTAACTCCATGTTTAACTTTTTGAAAAACTGCTGCGCTGTTTTCCAAAGTGGCTGCACCATTTTCCCTACCAGCGACATATGAAGGTTCCAACTTCTTCATGTCTTGAATGCTTGTTATTATCCATCTTTTTGATTATGGCCATCCTAGCGGATGTGTAGTGATATCTCATTGTGGTTTTTGATTTGCATTTCCCTAATGATGTTGAGCATCTTTTTATGTGCTCATTGGTTATTTGTATGTCTTCTTTTGAAGGTAGACACACTTGAGAAATGTATATTCAAATCTTTCAATATCTGATTAAAAATCCAATTTTTAATTGGGTTATTTATCTTTTTATTATTGAATTGTAAGCTTCCTTTATATATTCTGTACACAATTACTTTTTCAGGTGTATGATTTGTAAATATTTTCTCCCTTTCTCTTCGTAACTTTCTTGGTAATGTCCTTTGAAGCACAAAAGTTAAAAAAAATGTATTGAGGTATAATGGATTTACAGTATTATATTAGTTTCAGGTGTACAACAGAGTGATCCAAAGTTTTTATAGATTATACTTTATTTAAAGTTATTATAAAATATTGGCTATATTCCCTGTGCTGTACAATATATCCTTGTAGCTTATTTATTTTATATATAGTAGTTTGTACCTCTTAACCCCCTACCCCTATCTTGCCCCTCCCTAATCCCATCTCCCCATTGGTAACCGCTAGTTATATTCATTAATTTGTTTTATTTTTTAGATTCTACATATAAGTGATAACATACCATATTTGTCTTTCTCTGTTTGACTTGTTTCACTTAGTACAATACCCTCCAGGTCCATCCATGTCATTACGAATAGCAGAATTTCATTTTTTTAAATGACTGAGTAGTATTCTTTTGTGTATATATACCACATCCTCTTAATCCATTCATCTGTTGATGGACACTTTCATATCTTGGCGATTGTGAATAATACTGCTGTGAACATTGGGGTGCATGTATGGTTTTGAATTAGTGTTTTTGGTTTTTTTGGATATGTATCCAGGAGTGGAATTGCTGGATCATATGGCAGTTCTATTTTTAGCTTTTTGAGGAACTTCCATATTGTTTTCCACTGTGGCTGCACCAATTTACATTTCCATCAACAGTGTACGAGGGTTCCCTTTTCTCCACATCCTTGCCAAAATTTATTATTTGTGGCTTTTTTGATGATAACCATTCTGGCAGGTATGAGGTGATATCTTATTGTGGATTTGATTTGCATCTCCCTGATGATTAGTGATGTCGAGCATCTTTTCATGTGCCTGTTGACCATCTGTATATCTTCTTTGTAAAAAGGTCTATTCAGGTCTTCTGCCCTTTTTTTTTTTTTTTTTTGCGGTATGCGGGCCTCTCACTGCTGTGGCCTCTCCCGTTGTGGAGCACAGGCTCCGGACGCGCAGGCTCAGCGGCCATGGCTCACGGGCCCAGCCGCTCCGCAGCATGTGGGATCCTCCTGGACTGGGGAATGAACCCGTGTCCCCTGCATTGGCAGGCGGACTCTCAACCATTGAGCCACCAGGGAAGCCCTTCTGCCCATTTTTTAATTGAGTTGTTTGTTTTTTTGATATTGAGTTGTATGAGCTGTTTATGTATTTTGGATATTAACCCTTACGGGGTTGCAAATATCATTTGCAAATATTTTCTTCCATTCAGTAGGTTGTCTTTTCATTTTGCCAATGGTGTCCTTTGCTGTGCAAAAGCTTTCAAGTTTAATTAGGTCCCATTTGTTTATTTTTGCCTTTATTTTCATTAATCTAGGAGGTGGATCCAAAAAACTAATTCTACAATTCATGTGAGTGTTCTACCTATGTTTTCTTCTAGAAGTTTTATGGGTTTTGGTCTTACATTTAGGTTTATTTTGTGTTTGTTTTTTATATGGTTTGAGAAAATGTTCTAATTTTATTCTTTTACATGTATCTGTCCAGTTTTCCCACACCACTTCTTTAAAAGACTGTCTTTTCCCTATTATATATTCTTGCCTCTCCTGTCATGATTAATTGACCATATATGCGTGGGTTTATTTCTGGGCTCTCTATTCTGTCCCATTGATCTACATGTCTGTCTGCATCAGCATTATACTGTTTTGGTTACTGTAGCTTTGTAGTATAGTCTAAAGTCAGGGAGCATGATACTTCCAGCTCTGTTCTTTCTCCAGATTGTTTTGGCTATTCTGGGTCTTTTGCATTTCCATACAAAATTTAAAACTATTTGTTCTAGTTCTGTGAAAAATGCCATTGGTATTTTGATAAGGATTGCACTGAATCTGTAGATTGCCTTGGGTAGTATGGTCCTTTTAACATTATTTATTCTTCCAATACATGAACACGGCATATCTTTCCATCTGTTTGTGTCATCTTCAGTTTCTTTCATCAGTGTCCTATAGTTTTCCGAGTACAGGTCTTGTACCTCCTTAGTTAGATTTATTCTAGGTGTTTTATCCTTTTTGATGCAATTGTAAATGAGATTATTTCCTTAATTTCTCTTTCTGATAGATCATTGTTAATGTATAGAAATGCAACAGATTTCTGTATATTAATTTTGTATCCTGCAACTTTACCAAATTCATTGATGAGCTCTAGTAGTTTTTTTGTGACATCTTTAGAATTTTCTAAGTGTAATATCATGTCATCTGCAAATGGTGACAGTTTTACTCCTTCCTATCCCATTTGGATTTCTTTTTCTTATCTGATGGCTGTGGCTAGGACTTCCAATACCATGCTGAATAAAAGTGGTGAGAGTGGGCATCCTTGTCTTGTGCCTTATCTTAGTGGAAATGCTTTCAGTTTTTCACCATTGAGTATGATATATGGCCTTTATTACATTGAGGTATGTTCCCTCTATACCCACTTTGTGGAGAGTTTTTAATCACAAGTGGATGCTGAATTTTGTCAAAAGATTTTTCTGTATCTATTGAGATGATCATATAATTTTTATTCTTCAATTTGTTAATGTAGTGATTTGTGGATATTGAATCATCCTTGCATCCCTGGTATAAATCTCACTTGATTTATAAATCCCACGTTTAGATGTATGATCTATTTTCAGTTGATTTTTGAATAATATGTGAGGTAGGGGTCCAACTTCACTCTTTTACATGTGGATAGCTAGTTGTTCCAGAGCCATTTATTGAAAAGACTATTCTTTCCCCATTTAATTGTCTTGGTACCCTTGCTAAAATCAGTTGGCCGTAGATGTATGGATTTATTTCTGCACTCTCAATTCTTTGCCACTGATAATTTATGTCTATCTTTATGCCAGTACCACACTGTAGCTTCATAGAAAGTTCTCAGATTAGGAAGTTGAATTTGTACGTTCTCCACCTTTATTTTTCTTTTTCAATATCGTTTTGGCTATTCTTAGTCCCTTGCACTTCCATGTGAGTTTTAGGATCAGTTTGTCAATTTCTAAAAAAAAGTATTGGGATTTCACAGAGATCGCTTTGAATATGTAGATCAATTTGAGTGAGTACTGCCATCTTATCAACATTAAGTATTCCATGAACACAGGTTGTCTACATTTATTTAGGTCCTCTTTAATTTCTTTTCTTTCTTTTTTTTTTTTTAAAGATTTGGGTTTTTTTTTAAGCCATTGCTTTTTAAAAACAATTTTTATTTATTTATTTATTTGGCTGCATTGGGTCTTCGTTGCTGCACGCGGGCTTTCTCTAGTGTGGTGAGCAGGGGCTACCCTTTGTTGCAGTGTGTGGACTTCTCGTTGCAGTGGCTTTTCTCGTTGCGGAGCACAGGATCTAGGTGCGTGGGCTTCAGTACTTGTGGTTTGCAGGCTCTAGAGTACAGGCTCAGTAGTTGTGGCACACGGGCTTAGTTGCTCCACGGCATGTGGGATCTTTCCGGACCAGGGCTCGAACCCGTGTTCCCTGCATTGGCAGGTGGATTCTTAACCACTGTGCCACCATGGAAGTCCCTAGGTCTTCTTTAATTTCTTTCAGCAAGTTTTGCAGTTTTCAGTGTGCAAGTCTTACACTTCTCCTGTTAAATTTATTCCTGAGTATTTTATCCTTTTGGAAGCCATTATAAATGCAATTGTTTGCCTAATTTCTTTTTTGGATTGTTCATTGCTTGTGTATGGAAATACAATTGATTTTTGTATATTCATCTTGTATCTTATTCCTGCAACATTTCTATTGACGCTAATTTACAGATGAGAAAAGGGAACCAGATAGAGTGAGTGGCTGGCTTGAGACTACATGGCTGTTTGTCTTCCCAATCTCCCTTTCTTTGCAGAACCATTCTTCCCTGCTGTAAGGAAATCCTGCTCAGTCTATGTAGTGGGCTCATTCTACCTCCTCTCCCTCTCCCCAGAGGTGGGCCACAGCCATCTTTGCCCACCATCATGAAACCCTGCTGAGGAATGAAGTCAATAGACAGAGAGAAAGACAGCTCTGTCATCATTGAGCACCTGGATCCAGTCATCCCTAAAGCCAGGACCTCTATAATGTTTAGATACATTAGCTAATATTTCTTTTTAGCTTAAGCTCATTTGTATTGGGTTTCTGTCTCACGTCAATTTCTTTTAGTTCAAAGAATTTTGACTAACACAGCTAGTAAAGGTCAGTGTATGTGTTTGAAACCATACCTATATGATTCTAAAGCTGTGCTTACTCCGCTGTCCCTCCGTTAACTCTTCCTGACACTCAGACTGGTTGGGTGGTTGTTTGAGTTGCTTCTAGAGAGAAGTGGAGCTTGCAGTAGGTAAGCAACAAGGCGACTGGAGTTCAAGACCCCTGGGACCTTCAGGTGCAAGGAAAGTCTCAGCAAGCTAGGCAAAAGGACAGCTGGCATCAGAAGCAGACCCCAACTCTTCCTGCCTGTGGGGTCCTGACCAATCTCAGTCTCTCTGAGGCATGGTTTCCTGTGTTGGGACACCCTTTTCTGGCTGTTTTTCAGGTTCATCCCAGGCATCTCAGCCCCAGAAGAAATCGTGAAATGCCCATCATCTCATGTAATTCCCAGGAAAGCTCTGAGATGCCAGGAGGGTGAGACGATCCCAGCCATTGTATAGATGGGGAAACTGAGGCTAGGCAGTGCTCAATAACTTGTTTAAAGAGTCCCAGCTCCTGAAAGACTAAGTAGAGCCTAGCTCTTAACTCTTTGTGCCTAATATTCTCACCATAAACCAGGGGAAGCAGCAGTGCCTCTTTGGGATTTGCCTGGGGCCTGAGATTTCCCATAATCCAATTAATAAATTGTCCAAGATGGAGGGCCAGCTCCCAATTAGTTCTCCTCCCTCCCTGGTGTCTCTCTGAGCGTTGTGGGTAGCAACTCCCTGGAAAGGAAAGAGAAACCCCTACTCTGCACACTCCTTCCTTGGGAATCAGGGGTCTAGAAATTAGCTGATTCTTGATAAGCCCTAATTATAAATTAGGTCTTATTATCTGTGGCTCCTGAAACTACACTGGATGAATTAAAACTCTAGGAAAAGGAATATTTCAATTAACCATATGAACTCAGGTAATTGCCTACAGAGGAAAAGCCCTTATGAACGAGTCCTGGAGCAGTTATGAGGACATCAGAAGGGGAAGACAGGATCCAAAGCCTGTGTGGCCTGCATGAGACGGAAATGAGGCGTGGGCCCCTCTGGTGGCTGCTGTTTTCTGAGGACACAGTGCTGGAAATGGCAGGAGTTGTGGATGCATAGTCACCAGCACCTTAGTCTTGGAATCAGAGGACCAAGTTTGGAGTCCTCTCTCTGCCATCTACTGCTCCAGAGACGCTGCGCCTCAGTTTCCTCACCCTAAAATGGGCAGGTCAGATCAGATGATGGAAATGAAAGGGCTTTAGCAGCTAGAAAGTGTGGCATGCATATCAGACATTGTGGTTTTGGTGCAATTAGATGCTCTTAAAAGAGGAAGAGAGCGGGGAAGAAAGGAGTGGAAAACTCTGTCTTAACCGACTTCAGGTGTCAGGAAAGAGTGGTTTGAAAACAGTTCCAACCTCTTTTGACATTCATTCATTCATCCCAGAGACACTTCATGGATGCTTACCATGTGCCTGCCACTGGGCTGGGCAGATTAGGCACCAATCGTGGAGAGACACAGTCTAGTGGCAGAAGGATGGGAAACCAAATAGGCAGGATGCTCCTCAAGGATAAGGTCTTCCAGCACTGGCTCTCCATGGGGATATACTGAATGAGGGACACCAATGCCCATGATGGCACTGGGGTACCTGGAACAAAGGTCAGCATGGGGTCATGGAGATTCCCCCCAAATGAACCCTACTTTCCCTTTCAGTTTATACATGCAGCCAGGGACCCACAGAGAGTCCTAAACTTTCTCCAAGGAGTTCCAGGAATCCCTGGGTAGTTCTAAAACACCCTGACATTTGCTCAAATCTGATTCCTGATGTACAGAGGGAATCCTGTGTCAAGGTTATTTCTTGTAGTACACACTGAAAGGACTTACTCCACTGAGTCTTTCTTAGCTCTCCTGACCACTTGCCTTGGGAAAGCAAATGGGAAGAGCAACAAGTCTGAAGTTTAGAATTAGGTTAAAGACAATTCAGCTTCATTACTCTGAAGTATAAGCAATGACTCAGAAAACCCCATCACGTTGCCAAGCCTGCAGGAATGAGTGACTGGAGAACAGCAGAATGAATGAGTCAGCTCAGAAGAGCACATTGTCTGTTAGCAGGCAGGTGCCACTAAAATCCTGTGAATTGGTGACAAATTCCCCATACAACCTTCCTTGCAGGTCATGCTAAAAGAAGCTCCTGCGCGGGTCCTGTCCACAAATCCCTGTAACTTTATGAATATGAATCCCTTCTCTAATGTTGGAATCCCCTCTACAGCTCAGCAGTTTACAAGCCATATTTGAATACCACTAGCTATGGGGCACTCACTACCTAAAAAAAAGAAGTTGGGACTATTGCCAGATGACTGTAATCATCATGAAGTTCCTTTTTGCAATGGACTGAAATCTGAATCTCGCTGTATCTGTGGGTAGGGCAACAGGGCCAGGATCTTTGCTGGTTGAAGGTAGGAAGGTCCTTCCTATGTAGCGAAGGAAACTTCCTTCTTCTTATTTGCTGGTGCAACCAAACATTTAATTATAAAAGCTTCTCCAAGGCAATAGATGTTAAAAATTAAGATGAATGCTCTCATTTTGGCCAATAGCACAAACTGCTATTATTCTGAAAGTCCCAATTCATTACTGAATATTGTAACGGAACATTAACACTCGCATAACGTCCTCAAGACCTGTCTCGCATGAACAATCAGTAAGAAAGAAAAAAAAAAAACCCAGATGCCCTCGGAAAATTGCCTTTCCAGCAGAAAAAATGACAGACCTTTAATTACAATAGCTCAACACACGAAGCCTGATGCCACAACTCAATTCCTCGGCCCATCCATGTGACGGTGAGGATGGGGAGGGAAGCAGCGGAGAATCTGGGGGCCCCAAACCACCTGAATGCTCTCCCGCTGCTGTGCCCCCTCCATCCGCTAGGGGGTGCTTCAGTCTCCCCACCCCAGAGTGCCTGGGAGAGTTGGCCAAAAGTAAGGCAGGCACCCAGGGACCGTTCTCCGTGGACCCCCGTCCCCAACTACCCTACCCCCAAGAACATCCACGTACCTTGGCAACAAAGCAACTCTAGTGGACCCCATTGTCCCTGCTTGAAACCCTTCAAGGGCTCCCGTTGTCCTTGGGATGAAATCCCAAGTCCTGACAGAGGCTCACAGACCGTGTGGTTCAGTCCCAGCCTAGCTCTTCGGCCTCCTCCCTGCCACATGCTTCCCCTCCTGCCACTGTGGACTATCTTCTCCATCTCGCTAATCTCCCTCCTGGCTCAGGGACCACACCCTTCCTCTTACTCCTGGGCTGGCTAATTCCGCCTCCTTTATCAGGTCTCAGCTTGGAGGTTTCCTTAGAGATGAGGACCCTTCTGTTGGCTCCTGTCCTTTGTATAGGAGGGAGAGAGAGAAAGATTGATTGATTGTAAGGAATTGGTTCACATGATTATGGAGGCTGGCAAGCCCCAAATCTGTAGGGTGGGCTGGCAGCCTGGAAACTCCGGGATGAGCTGAGGTTTTAGCTAAGTCTGATGGCAGTCTGCTGGCAGAATGACCTCTTCTTCATGAGAGATCAGTCTTCTCCTATCGTGACCATCAACTGATAGGATGAGGCCCACCTACATCGTGGAGGATAATCTGCTTTACTCAAAGTCTGCTGATTTCAGTGTTAACCTCACCTAAAAAATACTTTCACAGAAACATCTAGCATCATGTTGGACCACATCTGGGTACATGACCAAGTCAAGTTGACATATAAAATGAACCATTGCAGGAAGTCACCTTCCTGGATTCCCCCAGGGAATGAGGGCACAGTTGTGAGTGGAGGGTCCCGTTCAGGTTGGCCTGTGAGAGCAAGGTTCAGGCTTCATGGAGGCTCTGTCTCAGCTGGTCCTCTGAAAGTCTTAAAGAGGTAATCACTGAAGGTGGGGCTTGGTCTTTCATTCCCAAGCACCCTGTTTCCCGAGCCCAACCTGCCTCTGGAAATTGAGGGCTGAGCAATGTTCCAAAACTGTGTAGAATCCTGTTATGGCCTAATGGTTGTGTGCCCCACAAATTTATATGTTGAAACCCTAAACTCCAGTGTGATGGTATTTGGGGTTGGGGCTTTGGGGAGGAAATTAGGGTTATATAAGATCATGAGGGTGGGACCCTCATAATGGCATTAGTGGTTTTATAACAAGAGATCTTCTTTTCTCTCTCCATGAGGATACAGAGAGAAGTTGGCCCACTGTAAGTCAGGAGGTGAGCCTTCACCAAGGGCCAAATCAACCAGCACCTTGATCTTAGACATCCTGGCCTCCAGAACTGTGAAAAATAAATCTCTGTTGTTTAGGCCACCTAGTCTATAGCATTTTGTTATGGCAGCCCAAGTCCAAGACAAATTCAACCCATAAGACAAATCCATCCAAAGAAGACATGCTGGCATCAGAGCCCAGCCTTGAGGAACTGCCACCTCCACGTGGCCAATGGGAGAGCTGGAGTGATGGGGACTCAGGGATGGGCCATGTCTCTCTCCAACCAGCTCTAAATCAAGACCTATCCATCTTGTTAAGTCAGCAGAGTGGCTAGGGAGCCAAGTCTTCTCCAACAAAAGAACTTTCTTAAAAACACAAAAACATAACCTCTTGTCCATCCTAATTTGTTAATGAGATGAAGTTGTGGGTGGCAGTGAAAACAGGTCCTCCCCAGCTCCCTGCCTCACAGTCCTGGGCCATGAAACAGGCCTGTGGTCATGGAGAGGTTGTTTTGTTTTAGTTGGGACAATATTTTAAAACAGAAATGAATATTGTAGACTAGTATTTCCATTTCCCACTTGACCTTTCCCTCATTTCAGTCAAGCAGGCCAGTGTTTTTCAGACTGTGAGGTATAACACATTAGCAACGAATGAAATCAGTGTAATGGCTGACAGTTAGGACTGAAAAATAAAAGGGTGGTGGGTGGTAAACCCCCAAAATGTGCAGGACATGAGCCAGTGGGTCCTGGGCTTCATACCCCAGGTGGAGCCTTGGTGGGGGCGCTGCTGGATCCCCAGAGAGGGGACCCAGGGCCTCAGCTGTCTCACCAAGGCCTCTGTGCCCAGCAAGGTTTGGCAAGGGAGGCACAAAAGAAATAACACCTGAAGGGTCCTTATAGAAGGAAAATGGAGAGGATTCAGTGGCCCCAGGCATGGGGCAGCAACTGAGGGGGGTGAACGGACAGCTGTCCCACCAAAGATCAGGTGCACCTAACACCTTAGCATGACATAAGAACCTTGAAACTTAGAAACAGTCTCAGAGAAAGGGGGTGGCAGGGAACTGATGGGGGCACAAAATAGGAACTAAAGATAGTGATAGAAAAATTATTGTTAATATACATATTTTTTCCACCAGAGTATTCATTGCTTTTTATTCAAGGGCCCTGTAATATTGTGTCCAGGGAGCCAGCTCCCCTTCCCCTGGAGCGCAAATTCCAAGTCCTTCCTCTGCTCTCAGCAAAGGCAGGGGGATGACAGTAGCCAACACTTACTGAGATTTCCGTGCTGAGCCCTGTTCTGTGAACTTCATCTGGATTTAACCCATTTAATTCTCCAACTACATCCTGATGGGCAGCTGTTATAATGATCTCCATTTTGCAGCAGGGGAAACTGAGGCCTGGGAGGTTAAGTGACTTACCCAAGGCCATACCACCAGCAAGCATCAGGGCTGGGACTTGAACCCACTACTCTGTTTCAGAACCTGGACTGGGAGCCACCAAGCTCCATTCCACATCCAGCCTCTTAGACTCCCCCTCCTACCAAAGGAGTCCTCCCACCCCCTGGGCGTAGACAAGGAAGAGCCTAGCATTGGGTCTCATCTCTACCATTAGTAGCAATATGACCTGGACAAATCACCTCGTCTTAATGCTCCAGTTTACCACTGTAACGTGGATGATAATTCCTACTTCTTAGGGCTGTTATGAGAATTTAGAGTTATCTTGGATATAAAACACTTAGAACGGTCCCTGGCAATATATAAATAGAGGTTATTAATAATCATAGCAATATTATTAATGGGTGTAAAGACCCTTTGTAAACTCTACAGTGCTCTTGGGACATGACCATGAAATCATTCAGGCCTGGTTTGAAATTAGGGTGACCCACTCCCTGGTTTGCCTAGGACTGTCCTGATTTTAGCACTGAAAAGTCCCATGTTCCTGACAACCCCTCACTCACAAGCAAACCAGGCCATCTGGCATTACAGGCCTTGCCCCTTTCTAGCTCTGTGAATGGGCATGTCACCTTACCTCTCAGAGTCTCAGCTTTCTCACTTGTAAAATGGGGATAATGTTATAAGCCAGTGGTCCCAGAGCCAGCGGCATCAGTATTGCCTGGGAACTTGCTGGAAATGCAAATTCTGCAGTCCTACCCCAGATCAATGAATCAGAAACTCTGGGGCTGTTTTACAAACGTTCCTGGTGAGTCTGATGTCTGCTAAAGTATAAGGGCCACTGATGTAAAGTACCTAGCAGGGGGTAGGAGGGCAAATTGGAACAGATGAGCACCTGGCATGCTGTGTGCACTCAGTGGCCAGTGGCCATCACCATCATCAGTACAAGGGAGATGGTGGAATCATGTCGGGGAGGAATGTGGGATGAACAGTAGGATCCACAGGGCCCCCAAAGTCTTTCCAACCAGGAGCCTGACAGATGTTTGGGTTTTGCGTTCTGTATGCTGGGATAACTTCCTGCCTTTAGAAAGCTCAACTCTGTCATTCCCATTTGGAGATGATGGGGACTGTTTGTGGACCCTTGGCCATCTGGGTGGTATCCCTTCTGAGCTCTGTTCCTGCTCTGTGGGTTAAGGTGGGTGCAATAATAATGATGACAGCTACGATTTCTTAGAGCTGTACCATTTTCCAGGTACTATGTAGTTATCCTGGGTCCTGGACCTGCCTCTGTCCACCATAGAATCCCCCTGCCCAGCCCAGTGCCTGGCGCCAAATTAGTGCTTAATACATAATTATTAAATAAATGATTCAATATTCTGAGTGCATAATACATGTCATCTTTTTTTTTCATGTCATCTTATTTAATTGTCATGATACCTCCATTAATTAGCTTCCTCAGGTAACACTCCATTCCTTTATTGTGCTCCTGGTAACATATTGCTTCACCCATGACTTTTTTTTAACATCTTTATTGGAGTATAATTGCTTTATAATGTGTTAGTTTCTGCTGTACAACAAAGTGAATCAGCTCTATGTATACACATATCCCCATATCCCCTCCCTCTTGCATCTCCCTCCCACCCTCCCTATCCCACCCCTCTAGGTGGTCACAAAGTACCCAGCTGATCTCCCTGTGCTCTGCGGCTGCTTCCCACTAGCTATCTATTTTACGTTTGATAGTGTATATAGGTTCATGTCACTCTCTCACTTCGTCCCAGCTTACCCTTCCCCTCCCCGTGTCCTCAAGTCCATTCTATACGCACCCATGACTTTTTAAAACAATGAAAATTAAACGGTCCAGCTTCAAGGAGAAAGATGAATGATTGGGACAGTTAAATTTGGTTTAGTATTCATTTCTAAGTAAATGGAGGAGTGTTGACATTACCCAGAGCGCCCTGAATACACATTCCTCTTTTTGCCCAAGATTTCAGGGAGCAGAATTGTTGAACAGCCCCCACCTGCCCTTGGTTGATTTAAAGGTTTTCCAATTTGTAAACAAATATATTTAGAAAAAGGCCCCCTCTCCCCACCGACCCAGTGGGAGAGCTAAGTCAAATTCCTTTTGTCAAGCAAACACTTGTCAGACATAATTTTCCTTGAATTTCCAAACCCAGACTATTAACCTTGGCTATCAAGATAGAGTAGCTATAAAGGAACGTGAACGTTCATGTTGAAAAATCCCAACCTCACCATCCTTGGAGAAGTTGGATTTGCCTGAATCACTTTTTCCCTTGTGTCACAGTTGTTACCGTACATGTGTTTCTTATCTTTCTAGACTGTCAGCCCCTTGAGAGAAGAGCCCATTAAAACAGTCATCTTTTACCCTCCCTATTCCCTAGTGCTGCCTGAGTCCCATATGCAGCCACAGCAAATAGGGGCCCCTTGGTGAGCAGGGTGGTCATGAGGGTGAAATGAGAAAGTCTACCCCAGACCCCTGGCAAAGACAGATTAGCTTGTATTAGTTCGGTGATGGGGAGAGTTAGAGTGACCAGCCATCCAGGTTTGCCTGGGACTGAGGGGGTTCTAAGGCTGGGAACCTGGCTAAATTTGGATGAGTTGGTCACCCTAGGGATGGTGTTGACTCTTGAGGGAGGACGACTTGTCAGGCAGGGTGCAGGGCAATTTATGTGGATTATCTCACTTAAATCTCACAAGGGCCCTGTGAGCTATTTGTGATTATTCTCGTTTTACAGAGTTGTAAATTAAAGTTTTAAGTCATATCCCTCCAGCTGCTAGCTCCTTCCCCATCAAATACTGATTTTTAAACAAGTAAATTACTTAACTGTTGTTTATTGCACTGCGGGAAATTGAATGCCTCTCTTCCTCATACCTCTTCACTTCTCTCTGCATCCACACCCTTGCCCTTGGCCTTGGGATTGGCCATGTGCCTTGGATTGGCCCTGTGACTTGGGATTGGCCATGTGCCTTGGATTAGCCCTGTGACTTGGGACTGGCCATGTAACTTGGGATTGGCCATGTGACTTGCTTTGGTCAATAACATGTGGATAGAAGTGACAGTGTACCAGAGCCAATCCCAGGCAGGACTCCCTTGCATGTTTCAGTTCACACTCTTGAGCCTCTAAAATCCCCATGAGACGATCATACCCCAGCCAACCGGCTGGTCCAAGGAGGCTGAGAGACATATGGAGCAGAGCTGCCTAGCTGAGTCACACATCTACAGTGAAAGAAGGGGTGCCCAGACAAGCTCAGCTGACCAGCAGATGGGTAAGTGATAATAAATCATTGTTTTTAAGCTCCTGAGTTTTGAGAAGGTTTGTTACACAGCAATAGCTAACTGATATATCCACCAACTTGTCATAATAATATGGATGAGTAGGTTGCTATTCTTTTCAGGGGTATTTCTGAAGGGTAAGATGAAGGGAAGAGGAAAGAGAGAGCTTACTGTGTGCCCAGGGCAGTGCTCAATGTTGTTAGATATTCGATTGTTTGGGTCAAGTTACAAGGAATCTGTTGACCCTGAAGCCGTCTCAGGCCTCCCTCTCCCTAGAAACAAGGACTTCAGAACTACAAGGCAATTCTAGGGGAGACAGAGTTACCTGAAGGACGCTCTTTGGTGGCCTTCCCCAGGCTTCATTTTCCATATACACCAATGGGCACTGTAGAAAGGGCCAGACAGTGAGAGGCAGGAGACTGGGATTCCACCCCACTCTGCCAGGGGCTTGCTGCCACCTTGGCAAGCCCCTCCCTCACTGGGCCTCGGCCTCCTCATTTGTTAATTAGTGTTTGGGGACTAGATGTGAACTCTGCCAGGCTGCTCTCACCAGGCAGTGCTGAGCAGCCGTGCGTCGGGTGGTTTTGCACAAAGATTTTGGAGTCAGACCTCATGTATATCCTGCTGCCCGCCTTGAGAGCTACGCGAGCTGCTTCACCTCCCTGACCTTAATTCCCCTCTCTGTAAGAGAGTCATTGTGTAACTTGGATGCAATAACGTATGGCCTGAGCTTGGCTTGGGGAGGCCCTCAACCAGTGACGTGTTATCACTAATATGGTCCAACTAGTGAGCCTTCGGAAATCAGTCATCTTAAAAGAACAATCACTTTCAACAGAGTAAATATTTTTCTTCTTCTGCATCATTTCAAGCATCCCCTCTTTAACTTTACAGTTGCATTTACAAAGAGTTATTTACAGTGCAGAGGGATGGGATGGGCTGCCTCCTTGAAATGGTTTCACAAATTCCCTCTGCTTCCTGCTAAGATATTAGTGCCCAGTGACTGTCACTCTATATAAATGTGGAGCCTCGGCTGTGAACGCACGCCCTGTAGTAATTGTGAGCTGTCTTGACGCTAATTACATAGGGGAGCCTGTTTAATTGCCAGTTAAATTGACTGTGTGCGTTTTCTCTAATCTGTGTTTCCGGGCAAGTTGGATGACATCAGCTCCTCATTGGCCTAAGCCTGAGTTTGGGAGACCCAAGGAGCCCGCATGGGAGGAATTGAAGCTGGTGGGGGGCAGGTCCAGAGCGTGGCAGCCAATGACAACACGATTGTGTATGGTTCAATGTGTGGTCACCGTGGGACCCAGCCTGGGGTGTCCTGGAAGCTGAGGAAAGGAAGATGATCTGGATGAAAATTGAGTGTAGCACAGGGTGGAATGATAGCTTGGATCTGTCATCAGGACCATGCTCAGCAGAGTCCCACCTGACAGCACCCAGATCTGCCACAGCATCCCTGTCATGGGTGCTCCCCCTCCAGGCCTCTGCTGATGCCGTTCCTTCTGCCTGGAGTGCGGGTCCCAGTCCTGGCTCCCCCGCCCTCTTAGCTCCACATCTGTAGCGTCGTTCAATGCCCAGCTACAATGTCACGTTTTCCACGAAGGATTTCTTGATTTCCCAGCTGGAGGAAAGGGTCTCCTCCAGTCCAAATCCCCAGAACTTCTCAGTGTTTCCTTGAGTCCATGTCCCTGTTCCTCCTTTGATTTGAACAAATTGAAAACCAAACCGTGAGCTCCCTGAAGAACAGGTCATGCCTCTTACAGGTTGAAGTGCTTGGTGACAGGAGGTGGGAATCAGGAAAGAGGAGAAGAGACAGAAGAAGAAGAGGAGGGGGAGGAGGGGGAGGAGGGGGAAGAGGGGGAGGGGAGGAAGAAGAGGAGGAAGGGGAGGAGGGGGAGGAGGAGGGGAGGAGGAGGAGGGGGAGGGGGAGGAAGAGGAGGGGGAGGGGGGGGGGGGAGGGGGGGGGGGAGGAAGAGGAAGAGGTGGTGGCAACAGAAGGAAGGAAAATTGAGGGATAAGATAGCAACTGACATATCTGGAGTGTTGTTGTTTTGTGTGTGTGTGTACATTCGTGTGCACTAAACACTGTCCTAAGTACTTCATCCTTGTTAATTCATTGAATCTGCCCCACAATCCTAAAGTAGGTACCATTCTCATCCCCATTTCACAGATGAGGAAACTGAGAACTTTGAGAGGCTAAGTAACTGGTTAACACAGCCTTCTGTGGTAGATCCAGGACCCTGAGCTTTCAACTACTGGGCTAAGCTATCTTGAAGGAAGGGAGGGAGGGTGGAAGGAGGAAGGTAAGGAGGGAGGGGGAGAGAGAGGAGGAGAGATGAATTCCATGGCATGAGTTCTCCTGATGTTTAAAAACCTCTCCAGCCTTCCACACACACTTTCTCCTTAGCTCAAAAGCTAAATTAGAGTGGATTGCACTCTCCTCACTTTAGTAATTTAGATAAAAGTAAAATTTTGTCTGAGAGCAGAAGCAATTATAGCGTGGGTTTCGTGATTAACTTGATTAACACTGTTTCACTCTAAAAATGATCCCCCTCCCTTGCCAGCAAACTAATCAGAGCCACATCTTTCAACTGTGCTCCAGCTGCTCTTCCTCCCCTCTACTCCCCAAAAAGGAGCTTGACATAAATGCTTATAGGGAGAACTCCAGTCTCTGGCTGGAACAGTGAGGCGAAGAGGGAGGAACTGCCTATCTCCACATTAGCTTCTGTAGCCGGTTAAAAGGCTGTCACCGGCTCCCCCGTTACTGACAAAGATCCCAGTTATGCAGCAATGAAATATACATACATGATACAGGAGGGCTTATACATTTTTAATGTTTTTTCAAAGAGAAAATGTTCAGAGAAAACTCTAATTAGAGATTTCGCTTCTTTATGGGGAAAATGATATGTGGTTTCATGAAAGATTCTTGGCGGTTATCATTGGGCAGTTGTGAATCTTTCCAACCCTGGCTTTTCTGGGGCTGACTAAGAAAGGGACTGGGGCTGACTGGGCACCTAGGGAAACGCTGAGGTCTGCCTGTAGAGTTTTGAGGTTTGAATCCCAGGTGGGTTTGAGGTTTGGGCTGCCTCCTCCCCTGGTCTGCTCCCGTGGACTCCTGGCACTCAGGCTCTCCTCTGCTCCCTCTGATTCAGAGACCAGCTTCCTACCATCTTTGCCTAGTCCTTCCTGACCATCAGCTTCTACTTCTGGAATCCCCACTACCAACCAGGTGCTTCACAGAATCCTCTGCTGAAGCAAACCTACCAGCCCAAAGGTAGGAATGACTACTGTACCATGATGGCAGATAAAGAAATTAGCTAGGCGGGTGCGGTGGGGGACAGGTCACTTGCCCATCCCACAGCTACTCAGTGGTGGAGCTGGATTTGATCCCACACACACCGGCTCCTGCCTGCTCTTACTTTCCACGCAGACACCTAGAGAATCACAGACCGTTAAAATTCAGAGGCACTGTGGAGAGCGGTGACCATCCCACTCAGCAGTGGAGGAAACTGAGGACCCAGGAGGGGAAGGACTTATCTAGGGTCACAGCGCCTCCACTCTGAGGTAGGCTACATGGCCTGATCCCTCCACCTGCTCCCAGCACCTCTGGGGTCAGGGAGGCTATGTCCAGCATCCCTCTGTACTGACCTCTGCAAATTGAATCGTGTCTCCCTCCACCCCCCCCCCCAATTCATATGTTGAAGCTCTAATCACCCATTGTGACTGTATTTGGAGGTAGAGCCTTAATGGAGGTAATTTAAGTTAAATTAGGTCATAAGGGTGGGGCCTTAATCCAACAGGACTGGTGTCCTTATAGGAAGAGGGAGAGACACCAGAAGTGGGCACATACAGAGGAGAGGTCAGGTGAGGACACAGCCAGAAGGATATCTGCAAGCCAGGAGGTGAGGCCACACCAGAAACCAGCTCTGCTGGCACCTTGATCCTGGGCTGTCAGTCTCCAGAACTGTGAGAACATAAGTTTCTGTTGTCTAGGCCCCCCAGCCTGTGGCATTCTGTACAGCAGCCCGAGCTGACCCAGACAGCCTCTAAGACTTGCTTGCTTTACTGTCAGGTGCTCAACGTGGATCAGAACACACAGAGGAAGGGGCTCCTTTTTCTGGCATCCACAGGCTTTTCTAAAGACTTTTTTGGGATGGCCAGCTTCTGGGTCATGTCTAGAGCCTTTCTGGGATCCTATGACACGCTGTATGTACAAAAGTCCCAAACAATTTCCCTCTTTCAAGGTCTCTACAGTTTATCGAGAGCTTCTCCACATCAGCCATTGAATCTGGAGATCTAGGGCTCTCTCTCTGCCTTTCTCACCCCCATGCACAGTGGCAGCATCTTCCCAGGGAAGGCCAAGCAGCAGTGATGTCATGACATGTCAGTGAGAGGAGCTCTGGGGCTAGACTGGGCTCAGATCCTGCCTTACTCCCCTTGTCAGCTGGGTGCCCCCCAGCAGGTTCCCTGACCTCTCTGGGCCTCAGTTTCTCCATCTACGAAACGAGGATGATAACTGTACAGCCTTCATGGGGCTGAAGTTAAATTGGTTACTGTGGGAGGCATGTAGACTGGAGCACACAGTAAACTCTCCACGTCATCACTACATGCGTGTATAGGCTGAGCCTGAGCCGTATGAATCGGTCCTTTTGTTGGGTAAAGCTGTTCACCTATCAGCAGTTGCGTACGTTCCAACCTCATTTCTATTGAGCAGTCAATAGATGTTAGATGCTGTGCTTCACAGGCTCATCTGGATAAGGGCATATGGATGGGGGTGCCAGGAGAGGGCAGGACCCACAGCAGGCAGAGAGCAGAGCAGGGATTCAAACCCAGGCCTCCTGGTTTTCAGCCTCCTGGACACACAGTCACCCGACAGTTGGAGCCACATCTCTGAACCCCAAGTCCAGCTCTGTCTGCACTGTACCTCCCTCCTCATGCCAAGATGGAGGCAGGCAGCCTGCAGCTGGAGAGATGGAGGCTGTCAGAATCCATCCTCTTCATCTATGTCCCAGCATCCTGGAGGAGCCCACAGGGGTCCACCTCCACCACAAGGGCCCTCTGGCTTCATCGGCCCCCTCCCATCCAGCCCTCAGCTGGCCTCCTGATTTCCCATCCTGTGCCACCAACCTCCTTCCTGCCTTTCCTGGGGCGGGCTCAGGCCTGGCACCACTCCAGAATGGCTTAATCAGAATAAATCCTGAGAAAGCGCATGTATTATTTATTCCAGCAAAGGTTAAATAATTTGATGAATTTCTCAGGACGCTGACGGAATGCTGATGGCCTCTTGGAAAAAATACACACACACACACACACACACACAAACAAACAAAAAACAGTAATAAATTTTTCTCTGTCTCTCTGCACGCGCGTGCACACACACACCCCCGCACAGAGTAGCTACTGTCCCTTGCCCCATGGCGCACACAGGAGATGGAGTGGGCAGCCCTCCATGACACTGGCACTGGGGCCCGGAAGGAGACATAGACTTTCCTCCTTGCTGACTGGAGATGACAGCTCCGCCCCTGGCCTCCCTGGCAGGATGCACTGTCTGGAGCTGACTATGCCTTTGACTTTGCAAATGGCCACGGAAAGCCTATTGATTTCCAGGCCCAAACGATGGCCTTGCCTCAAGCGGATTTGTTATGGAGCTCCTTGCACTTGGGGCTCTAGGGCTGTTGGGATCAAGGAAAGGGCTGTCAGGGAGACAGGAGGGCCTTCAGAGAAGCCCCTGCCTGGAGACTGTGGGTGACTGGGCCCTTCTAGCCCATGGCTGCCATGCCAGGTTGGCTCACCTAAGCCAAGTGGGGAAGGCCAGGTAAATAGAGGAGACTTGGAGGAGATAACGGCTGTCCTCCTCTTCCTCACCATCACTGTGGCTGCCATTCACCAAGCACTTACATGTGCCAAGCTTGAGGCTGCGTGTTTTACGTACCGAAAGTCTCCCAACAGCCCCAGTGAGCAGGGCACTTGCATTGAAATCTCCATTTAAGAGATAAATAGTCCCAGATAGGGTTAGTGAGTTGCCAAAGGGCACAGAGCTATTGGGTACAGCCCGACTTCTCTGCCTCTTGGGGCACCAGACCTGCATCCTCTCCACTCTGCCATGTGGACTGGAGTGGAAAGAGCTTGGGCTCTGAAGCTAGGTGACCGAGTGGGGAAGTTGGCTCTGCACGTGCAGCTGTGTGCTTCTGGGGAAGTTTCCCAACGCCCGGCGCCTGTGGAAGGAAGAAGCTCCTGGTCCCTCCCTCCCAGGGCTGGGTGAGGATTGAATGCACTCCTATCATGAATAGTACTCAGAGCAGTGCCTGGCACAGACTAAGAGTGGGAGCATGGTTTACCACCATCGTTCTCCCTGTACTGCTTCTAACTAGCAGCCACACCCCACTAACTTGGATAACGAGCCCCACTTGACAAATACTTCTTTGTCACATGGATTCATGCAATCCCTCATTCCCAAACAACCCGTTTCACAGACAGGGGAAAAGAAGTCGAACAGAGAGCTCTGGTGGAGGTTCTGCTGGTTTCAGAGCACCCCTTGGGGAGACAGCAGAAGAGGCAGTGAAGGGCACAGTCCTTGGGTCACACACACCTGGGCAGGAATCATGGCTCTGGTCAATTTGGGGCAGGACCAGGCACTTGAAGCTCTAGCTCTCTGACCTTTCATTTCTCATCTTCAGCGAAAAACAAATGGGGAAAATACTACCTATGTCATAGGGTTGCTCCTCCCAGCGACCCGGCACTAGACTAAACACTGCACAGATATTTTTAGGATTAATCTTGTGCATGGGGAGAGTCACGACGAGCCTGGTGTATGGTGCTCGGCACACAGTGCTCGCCAGCCTCCAGCGGGGCTCTCCTCCCTGCCCGTCATCTCTGCTGCCCTAAAAGGCAGCTCCCTCCCTCTGCCTCCTTTGGGCCCTGCCCCCTGTTTAACCCCCTCACCCCACTTTCCCTTCAAAAGGAAAACTTGTTCTAATTTTCTGCTCCAGTGTTGCCTCCTCTCTTTTACTTATTCAGCCCTTCGGATACAACCCTCAAGACTGTCCCTTTGTTTGGAGCCTGCTGTCCTCAGGGACACTGCCTTCTATTCCCCTCTGTTTAGTGTTCTGTTCCCTGGCAAAAGAAGGATGTGTCTTCCTTTGGTTTGCCTGCATGGCATGGGGGTGGAGGTCAACAGAGCTTCTGGGGACAGAAAGTGGAGGCTTCCTAAGCTTCCCCAAGACTGGATGTCACTGGAGGCAGACAAGGGGTCTATTCACCTCTGTGATTCCAGCACCCGTCGTAGGGCCCAGCACATAGTAGGCGTGCAGAAAATGTTTGCCCAGCCCCAAGCTAAGCCTGGATCTTGGGCCCCTGGCAGAATTCCTGCAACTGTTAATCTTCCCAAACATCCTGCCCTGAATTTAGGAGACATGATTCACAGAACTGAGAGCGTACCGAGGAGTAACTTCAGGATGTGACCGTTCTGTGTGTTTGTGTCAGTCATGAGTATTTCTGAGAGCCATGTGGGGCAGGGCTGAATGTTAATCTATTGATCATGCAATCAGGGCTGCAGCTCATGGAGAAACATCAAGACGCCTGTGGAGGCCTCTTCTCCATGCTCTCAGTCATCCATGAAAGCTGAGAGGAAATGGTGAGAAAGCTACCAAGATGGTTATGGGAACCCTAACTTTGGGTGAATAACATTATACTCAGCTTTCCATCCATCCACGCATCCATCCATCAGTTCATCTATCTATCCATCCATCCATCCATCCATCCATCCATCCATCCATCCATCCATCAGTTCATCTATCTATCCATCCATTCATCCACTCATTCATCCATCCATCCATTCTTAAGATGGATGATGGGTCAGCCACAGTCCCCACTTGACACAGTGCATTGACCTTAATGCTTCAAAAAGAATATAGCACACTTATATTAGTCATCTTGGGCTGTCATAACAAATACCATAGACTGAGTGACTTAAACAACAGAAAACTAGTTTTTCACAGTTCTGGAGGCTGGAAGTCTAGATCAGGGTGCCAGCAAGGTTGAGTTTGGGTTCTCTCTTCCTGGCTCACAGATAGCCACCTTCTCTTTGTGTGTTCACATGGCCTTTCCTCTGTGCATGTGTGTGGAGAGAGAGAAAGATCTCTTTCTCTTCCTCTTCTTATAAGGCCACCAAATCTATCGGATTAAGACCTCATCCTTATGGTCTTATTTAACCTTAAGTACCTCCTAAAACCTCTGTCTCCAAATACAGTCACACTGGTGATTAGGGCTTCAACATATGAATTTGGGGGAATACAATTCATAGCATAGCATCCATAGCAACCCTGAGGGACAGGAGCACCCTATTGGGTCCTCTTCTCCCACACTCATAGCCTAGCAGGATACCAGTGAAAACTCTCTGTTAGTCTACTATTTGGCCTTGACCAGTTCTATCCCAAATACTTACAACTGGGAGCAAGAAAGGCAGGATGGGCTATTTGAAGTCAGACATACAGATTTGATTCCAGGCTCTGTCACTCAACTGGGTGAGGGGTAGCATTTAAACTTCAAGGGCCTTAATTTCTCTGTGGGTGGAATGGAGATAATCACAATACCTGCTTGATGAGATTCTCCACATCGAGTGCACAGCAGAATTCCTGGAATAAGAATAGGTAAATAGTAAATAGGGTAGGTATTTAACAAATGGTAAATCTATTATTCGGGGGGCCCAGGTCTAGGGAAGAGCAGTTCATGAAGGGGAGAAACAGTTGAGTATAATGCTTAAGGGAGTGGGCTGCAGAGCCAGACTCCTGAGGCTTAAATCCTAGCTTTGTCTCTGTCTCGTTGAATGGGCTGGGGCCTGTGCCTCAGTTTTATCATCTGGAAAAGTGGATCCTAGAACAGCAGCTATATCTCATAGCACTGTTATGACTTAATACTTATTCTTATGACATAGGAAAAATTAAAATATTGACTATGATTATTTGGGAACAAAGGAATTGTGACTAATCTCCAGGAGCCATATGGCATCCCCTGAGATGCACTTGATTAATGTACCATAATTTTTATTAACTGACACCACTTGTTGTGAGAGATGGGGCTGGGTCCCTATGTCTTCCCTCCCTCCATGCTTTACCCAGGCGAGCTCTGCCTGGGACAGGAGCACAGGCCCCGGGCTGATCCCCTAAGCACCCTGGATCTCGCTGATCAGTGGGTCCAGGCCCCAGTGGGAAGATAAGATTGGAGAGACTGCATGCTGTTCCCCCTTTTTAATTACTGCTTCCTTAATTGAGTCACAAGTGGTGTATGTGTTGCCATCAAACCCACGAGGACCTTGTTGTTTATGTGAATGACTCTCAGTGGAGTGATAGCTCCGAAATGTGAGATGTTCTATTTGTACCAATTTGAATAAAGTGGCGGCCGTTGGCTACAGATTTCCTTCTTAACACATGGCCTGGGAGCTACTCAAAGGGGCTGGTCTTTCCTTTGCAAAGAATGACGTGAAACACAGACTAGAACCCTATTGTCTGTCACAGTACCCTGGAGCCGTGGAACCTTGGAGATTTTGAGCCATGGAGGGTCTCCCGTCTGCTGCTCTGATGTTCCTAGAGATGGTGAACCTTGTATCTTCTAAGCAGCCCATTCCCTGCTGAAGCCCCTGGTGGCTGGGAAGGCCTTCCTTGCTCATTAAGCTTCACTCTGCCTTTCACCGAAGACAGCTGAGTCCTCAGGAGTAGTCATAGCTGGAGAGGCAGCTGGAATGGGAGGGACCAGGATCCACTGAGACTTTAAATTCTCTTCCTTTCTGTTAAGTGAATAGCTAAATGTTGAGACTTCCTATGGGCCTGGGGCTTGTGCTGGCAGCTACAGAGAGGACAAGAAGAGGTTCCAACAGCCCTTTGTCCTTGAGAAGTTCGCCCTCAAGCTGGCAAAGGCTGCACTGTAGAACAATAGGGGTGGTACTGCAGAGAACCAGGTCCAGGGGCAAGTAGTCTACATACAACCAGGAAAAGATGTCAGGGAGGGCTTTCTGAAAGAGGAGGGGTCATGTGAACTGGACCAGGAGGGATGAGCACAGTGAGGAAGGATGGGGAGAGAGAGAAGCAAAGGGAATGGACAACACCTCCTGTCCTCAGTGCGTCAAACACAGCCATAGCTCTGTGAGGGGAGTTCTCTCTCCCCTCGCACATCCCTTAAGACCCTGGCCAGGCTGCAGCCCAGGAGGAGGCTGTGTCTGCAGAGCTTCCCACTTATTTATTTATTTTTTCCATTTATGAAAAGATAATTCAGGAGATATTATTTCAATCAGACCCCTACGCAGTTTAGGAATGTTAACGCTTCCTCTATTAAAAAGGTGTGGGATAATTAGGTTGCTGATGAAGGCTGGGGGCAAACTCTGGAGAAATCCATTACCCAGTGCTCAGTGCTTTTCCCGTCCCCTCCGTATCCCCGAGTGACAAATTAACACGTAACAGAACAACGGCTGCTAACACTCAGGGTGCATTTAGCTCAGATTGGAAGCTAGATTTTTTAGAAAATGAAGATTTTCATGGCTCAACGTTGGAACAATTTGGAATCACAGAAAGGAGTCAGGGAGGATGAGCAGAGTGTAGATCCGGGGTGAGGGGAGCCACAGAGCAGCAAGGCAGTACAACCGGCACTGGATTTGGAGGAAGAGGTCCAGGTTCTAATCCTGTGGACTTGCAGTGTGACCTTGGGATGCCACAGCCTATTTGGGGACAGTGAAAGAGTGAGCCTCATTGCAAGGAAGAAACAAAGAAAGACTTCAAAAAAACATAAAAATAATAGCAATTAACATTCACTGAATGCTTCTTATGAGTCGTTCAAAGGGTTTCCTTGTACAAATTCATTTAGCACTCACAACAATCCCTTTGAGGTAGGTACTATTATTATCCCATTTTAGAGATGAAGAAATCGAGACACAGAGGGCATAAGTGAGCTGTTAGATGGCAGAACAGAAATTTGAACTCAGACATAACTGTGGATGGCATCTGATGGTGTTGTAGCCAGCACTATGAAGGTACAAGCATGGTCTGGGGAACATCCAGGACAGGGAGTGTGGGCCCAGCTCATGAAGGACCTTAAAAGACAGGTGTTATGGGTTGAATTGTGTCCACCAAAGAGATGTTGCGGTCCTAACGCCTAGTACCTGTGAGTGTGACCTTATTTGGATACAGGGTCTTGGAAGACGATCAAGTTAAGACGAAGTCATGAAGGTCGGCCCTAATTCAATATGACTGGTGTCCTTACAGAAAGGGAAACTTTGGATGTGTAGAGAGAGGGTGATGGGAAGATGCAGGAAGAATGCTATCTTCAAGCCAAGGATTGCCTGAGGCTACTGAAGCTAGGAGAGCAGGACAGAACAGATTCTCCCACAGACTTTAGAAGAAACCAACTCTGCCAGCATCTTGATCTCGGACTTCTAGCCTCCAGAACCGTGAGATGATAAATTTCTTTTGTTGAAGCTGCCCAGCTTGTGGTACTTTGTAACGGCAGCCCCAGGAAACTAACACAACAGGGAAAGGAGATGGGTCTCAGGAACCAAGGCAATAGGGAGCTATTGCAGATTTCTGACCAAGAGAATCACATGTGATTGGCATCTTTAAAAGATGACTCCAGTGATGTGTATACCCAGGGTCTTGAAGGGTAGAAGTGCTGGAGGCACAAGAGCTGCCGTTATCATCTGTGAGATGATGTGAGAACGGGCTGGGGGCTGTGTGGGTTCCGTGGGGTAGGGGGTGGGGCAGGAACCGTGGGATTGTAACAGGAACAGGACAGTCTCCCCTTTCAGGACTGCAATAATAATGACGTTAAATAACTGTATTCACTAAATCAACTGCCCACTTTCATCGCTTCATCCCCGGGGGAGACTGAAATGCTCTGAGTTAATATCTAAAAGGAAAAAAAAATGGAACTCAGGGATCAAACAACTTTTTTGATGAGGGAAGTGTTATTTCTACCAAGCTAAGACATCAAAGCCTGTGAATGGTGCTTTTTAGGTAATATTAAAGTGGGCTCTAAATAATGTTTGAATATTTCTCTGCTTTTCCCAGGGATCACAGACAGTCTCTCTTAGAGGAAGAACACCAGCGATGCCCCAAGCCAGCCTCCTCTCCAGGAGGACCTGTGGGTTTTCCTGGGAATGTAGCACTTGTGTAAATATGGCTTAAATTTCTTTTTGCATTTAGCAGCCCCAGCATTAAAATTTATTGTTCTAGGCATAACGTGCATTTTTGCAGATTAAATTGGCTAAAATCCTGACAAACAATTCAGCTATGTTTTGACAGTTCTATTAACATGGATGGCCCTTGCATCAGGGGATATATTCGTATTATGGCAAAGTCATCTATTCAGTGAGTTTCTGAAAAGCGAATGCCACTTTTGCATGGATTCCTATTATTAATCGTAGATGACTTTTCCAATCTGCTTGTAATAGCTACCTTCTGCTGTGTAACAAACCACCCCAAGACCTAGTGGCTTATAACAACCATTTTATTATTGTTTATGAACCTGTGGACCAACCAGGCAGTTTTGCAGTTAGCTGGAGGGATGGCGGGGGTGCTGGAGGGCCTGGAATGGCCTCTGTCATATATTGGCCAAAATGAACAGGGGAAACTAGCTATGTGTCTCTGTCCATCCAGCAGGCTAGTCTGGGCTCACGTTGTCATAGTTTTAGGGTTCTCAGTTATCCTTTTCAAGTCCCCGCTTGTGCCACATTTGCCAGTGTCCACTGGGCAAAGCAAATCACATGACCACACCCAGATTGCCATGTGGAGAGAGAGAGTCTATCTCTGGGTGGGAGATGGGTATGCTTTGGAGATGGGTATGCTTACAGGGATGGGATGGGAGGGATCTGGGGCCAATCTTGTGGTCTATCATACCCCTCCTCCTCAAATAAAGAGGGCTAGAATATTTTAAATGGACTCTGTGCCTGGCACTGTGCTAGGATCTTTATAATTTTTTATCTCTTTTAATCAGAGAAATTACGTAAATTTCTCAAGGTCACACAGCTAGTCATTACTGAAGCCAAGGTCAGTCTCAAGACCGTCTGAGCCTAAATCTTACGCTATTTTCCACTACTCCTTTCTGTCTGCCAGCTACGGAGTTGAATTTGTCATTTGGGGGTTTGGAAAGCACATTGTTAAACTTTTCACTGTATTCTAGTCAGTTATTTCTATTCTGTTTTTGCCATTGTTAGTCATCCAACCTCCACTTGCCTACCTTTAGTGACAGGGAGCTCACTATCTATCTTGACAGCTTAATTAATGTTGAAAGCTCAATCTGTTACAAACTTATTTTAAGTCAAAATGAGATGCTGAAAAACCTGGATGGGAATGAGGGGAGTTGACAGGTGAAGTTTTGTTTAAGTTTTCTGTTCTGAAACCTACAGTTTATCTTTTTAAGTTGCCTTGTTTTGTAATTGTGGTTATCTTTTTTCTGTATCATTTGGAAATTGCCGTTTTCATGGAAAGAACCAACACAGGAAACTTTTGATTAACTAGGTGAAGATTTTTTTTCCTTAAAGAAACTGAAGATAAGAAAATAAATGTTTATATTTGCATTCAAACTATCCTAGCCTCGTATTCATATTTACCCTTTTCCTGTCTTCAACTTTGTATTATTTTGATATTCTACCATACCGTTTTATTTCTTCTACTGTATTTGTAAACACAAAAATGTTAATAGACACAGTTCTTTCCTAATGGACTTATTTTGCCCATATCCCATAAGAGACTATTAAAAAAAGCACACATTGGGTAGAGACATCAACTGACTTGAAGAATGCATCCTCAATAAAGATATTTTGAACCCCAAAGTAAAAAAAAAAAAAGAAATGGAAAATAAATGTTTAAAAAGCCTTATAAAGTAGGAGCAATGATAACAACCCCCCTGGAACTTGTAGGGCCATTCACACGTGGTTGTCTTTGATAGAATGTATTCTAGGAAGGCGGGGGCTGTGTGCAGAATATGATGTTCATGGAATCATTCATTCATTCATCAAACACTGAAAAGAGCTTTCAATACTCCAGACACTCCATTGAATAAACTAGGGGGGATAACTAATTTTACACAGCCCTTACTCAAGGCTTTCAGAGTCTAGAAGGGGAATAAGGTAGATGAATTTGACCTGAGGGAAAAAGTGCCAGGGGTCTGTTAAAGGTATGAAGTGCAGCAGGAGCCTGGGGTTGGGGGAGTTGGTAGTTGGGGGGTGGGAAGAGGGGAGTAATCACAGCTAGGGTGGGGTCCATTCTGGGTCCTTCCCCTTCTTCTGAAGGCAGAAAACTACTCATTAACACGCTGCATCAGAAATCATTAAACCTAGCTCTTCAGGGCTACCCTTCTCTGAAACCCCTCCAACAAAAAAAGCACACAATGTGAAATCTTGAAAGTCAAGGCTGTTCCTATGCAAATCCCAAACTCAAAAGGACCCAGAGAAGATGAGCAATGCTGTGGTCAGCCTCCCGTGGATGGAAGGAGCCGTTCTGGGTGGTGGCGTTGTCAGGAAAATCAGTAACAGAGCTGGGCACTCCTCAGGCTTCTATAACTTCCTCTCTGCAGATGGTTTCAGATGTTCTCTCAATAAAAATTACCACTGGGCAAACACAAATAAACTTAACGGATTTAACTGACAGAGTTAAACAAGCAGAAGATAGGATTTCTCTTAATGAGAATAAACTACTTGCATATGAAAAAGATTTAAAACTGAGGATCCAATAACTCACCAGAAACTTGGAACAGATTCACAGAACTGGGGGGGGGGGGGAAACAACCACCAGGCAGAAAAACTCTGTCTGGAAGCTGGGCGCTTCAGAACAGCCAGGCTGAAGCAGCTGGGGGGCAGTGGGAAAGGCACAGAGAGTGACGGGGAATGGTCCGGCACTGGACTCCAGCCCCTGCAACTGACTGGCAGACCAGTAGACACCAGTAAAGGGTTTTAAGCAGGGATGATTGAATTAAGTCTGTGCTTTTGAAAGATCGCTCTGATTCCCTGCATGAGTGAAGGCAAAAAGGGGGCTGGGAGGTGATACAAATCCAGGTTTTTGAATAACGTCAGAACCCGGTTGCTGCCACTCTCTAGCTAGGTGCATTTGACCCTTACCTTACCATTTGGCACTTTGGATAATAATGCCTCTCTATCAGAGTTTGTGTGAGGATTCTATGAGGCAATATTCATGTACTCTATTCATTTAGCAAATTTCCTGAGAATCTGCTATGAGCCCGGTGCTGTTCACAGCACTGGGGATGCAGCGGTGAACAAGACCGATACAGCCTGGCTCTTGCAGTTATGTTCTAGTGGACCTTAGATTCTAATGTAATTGTCTGACTTTTTTTGGTTGCAAAAAAGTTTTTTGTAATTGTTCGAATTTCTTTTTTCTGCAGGTAACAGAAACCCAACTTGTTTAAGGAATCGGTTAAGGAATTGCTTGGCTCCTATGGTTCTGTGAGTAACGATGTAGTCCACTGAAGCTGAGGAAGAGCTGTAGGGACCAGGGCCTGGGGACCTGGAACTGAGGACTAAATTCTGAACCACCATGACTCTCCCTCTGTATGTCTCTTGTCTCTGCTTGTCTCTGCCTTTCTGCGTGTGGGCTTCTTTCTCTCCTGTTGCAGAGAGGTCTTCCCAGTATGGTGGGGACAGGGCCACCACCAGCCTCAGGTTAGCAACTCCAAGAAAGAAAGTGCTTCCTTCTCCCAGCATCTGCATGGCAATCCCAGTGAAGGTCCCTCCAGACCCTGCTTGGGTCACCTTCCCACCTTTTGAACTAATTAATCATTGCTGCCAAAAAGATGGAGAAGCATGATTGGCCAGGCTGTGGCCAATGGCTAGAGTTTACTGTGTACTGCAATCAATGGCTCTACCAGAAACACATGAAGAGGAGCAGGAATGTTCCCCAATAGGAGAGAAGCAAGGAGACAAAAACAGCACATGTCCCACCATGAAAGGTGCTTAACCTAGAGCCTGGCAGGTAGTAAGTGTTATAAGGAGTAGCCAGAAGTCGTGATAGTACTCAATAAGCCCTGGGAGAAAACCCAGATTGTCTTTATTTGTTTTGCTTATGGGGAAACTGAAACCCAGAGAAGGAAAGGACCTATCTTAGAAACAGGGATGCAGTCTTCTATGGAAATTCCAGTTTATAATCTCAGATTTCCCTCTTTAACTAGCTGAGTTACCTGCAGTGAGCTGCCACTCTCTGGGTTTCTTTATCCCATCCCCAGATGGGGCCACCGATAGCCACCAGACAATGCTCACATGGACACCATAGGATTGAGTAAGATGATGACTACAGCACAAAAGAAAAAGGCAGAAAATGAGTCCTGGCAGCTGCGGCTGAGTCTGGTCCACAGATGTTTTGTTTGGCTCATCCAATGTTTTCAAAGAGTTGAGCCAACATTTAATAATTGGAAGATTTTACATTAAAAATGCAGATTTCTGGCTTCTCTTGAAAAAAAAATCAAGAGATCTGACAACAGCAGATGTGAATTCCCACATGGCAGCAATCAGGTGAAACTGAATAGCAACCACCCCTTTAAACAGGGCACATGCTCTCCATTGCTCCAGTTCACCGCAGTCCCCACCACTCCCTGTTGTCCCTGGTACTGATGCCAAAGTGCAGTCACCATTTATCACTGTGTTTGCACTGTTGTTTTTCCTATAGTAGAGAAATATTTCCCTGTGTTCGTTTCTCTTTCAAAATGGAAGATCAAATAGAATTGAGGTGGCTGGCACAAATTTTCTTATACCCAGCCCACTTTTACCTCCAGTCCCTGCAGGCATTTCAGCTTGTGAGTATTGTGGTTTAGGATTATTATTTTTTTATTAGGTCCTTATTTCCCAACCAAGAGAACACAAGGCAGGCATGGCAGTAACCTTTCTGGAAATAATAACAAGCAATTTCCCAGTATTTACTATATGCCAGATACCATATTAAGCCCTTTACATATAGCATTTCAATGAATCCTCAAAACAACCCTATGAAGTGGGTACTAGTAGTATTCTCACTTATAAATGAGGAAACTGAAGCACAGAGAGTTTAAGTAACTTGCCCAAGGTTAGCATTGTTGGGATTTGAACCTAGAGAGCCGGACTTCAGTGTCCAGGCTCTCAACCATTAACACTACTAAGATTGCTAGTACGTGTGTGGTGGTGGGTGAACACAGACAAGCATATATGTGTGTCTACACACGTATAAGCTATAACGCTGTGGTTTGTAAGGGTAAATTCACAGGATGACTGAATAGAAAGGACCAGGACATCATGAGGCTGAGAACTGAATTCTGCTCTGGACAGCAGAATGGCTGGGTCTTAGTCATGAATCTGCTGCTCACTTGGGCAACCTCTCCATCCCTGTGGTCCTCAAGTTGCCCATTTCTAAAATCAGGTGAAGGCCATGATCTCTAAATTGCCCCCACCCCCAACTCACCTGTTCTGTGGTTCTCTGACTTTCTCTCCTGTCTTTCAATCTGTTACCCGGAGTTGAACCATGGCCAAGTCAGAACCATGTACCAGCTTGGAAAAGGCAGGGAGGCTCTGTCCAAGCTGGTGTCTCCATTTAGGCTGTGCCAGTGACCAGAGTGTGCCATTCACTATGGGAGGGTGCTACCATTGCAAATTCTTAGCAGCTGGAGCCAAGTGACAGCTTGCCAAACTTCCAACTGGCTTGCCAGTTTCTCCCTTAGAATTCTCTTGGAAAGTTAGAAGGTGTGTTCCTTAGCTACTTGGCTTTTGGTTGCAGGGAATGGGAAGAGTAATGGCCTAGCCGTCTGGAGACCTGAGACCTATTTCTGGTCCTTGCAGGGTGACCTCATGCCCTGTCAATGCTCTTATTCCCCGTGTGACTTGCCCTCTTTGAGTCTAGTTTCCTCACCTATCTTGCTGTATCAGTTTGTAAGTACTCTACGAAAAGAAGAGATGATTGACATATTTGCAGAGAGGCTGATTTCCCCTGAAACTGTGGTTGGAACCATGGACCACAGAGAGAGCTCCACAGAGTGAGGAAGGATAAAACCAGAGGAGATGGAACACTGGGCCCCATGCTAGACCTTTTAGGAGGGACAGCAACGAGGAAGGCTGGATTCCTGGCATCACCCCTTGAAGAGGACAGAATGTTCCTCTTCCCCAACATGTCCATACTCTAATATCTAGTACCTGTGAATATGTTAGGTTACAGTGCAAAGGGTCATTATAGATGTAATTAAGATCACAAGCCTTAAAATAGGGAGGCTATCCTGGATTATTCACATGGCCCAATCTAATCACATGAGCCTTTAAAAGTTGAGAACTTTCTCTGGCTGGGCTGGGAGAAATGCAGCAGAAGGAGTCAGAGACATTGGTGGCGTGAGAGAGACTTGACCCACCGTTGCTGGAGGGGAACCACATGAGAGTAGCAAAAAGGAAGGTAGGCATCCTCTGACAGCAAAGACCAGGCTCTGGTTGACAGCCAGCAGGGAAATGGTGCCTCAGTCATACAACCACAAGGAACTGGATTCATCCAACAATGTGAATGGGCTTATAAGCAGAATCTGCCCCAGAGCTTCCGTTAAGAGCCAAGTCTAGCCCCTACCATGTGAGACCTTCAGCAGAGGCCCCAGCTGGGTATTGTGCCCAGACTTCTGGCTCACAGAACTGTGAGATAATAAATGGGCGTGCTTTTAAGCCACTAAGTGTGTGGTAATTTGTTATGGCAGCACTAGAAAACGAATACAAACCTCTTGTTGTAGGTTGAGACCAGTGAGAGAAAACGGCAGTATATGTGTGGCCTATGGCCTCGTGAGGTTCTACACTGTGTAGAGAAGTGCCTTACAGAAAAGGATGGCATCGACTTCATGGAGAGTGTTACTCAAAATCAGACCTTGAAGCATCAGTCAGATTTGGAGATGAAAGGGGAGGAAGTGTTCCCTCCACGGGGGGATTTTTCCAGTCCCCAGAGAGCACCTGTGTTAGTGCCAAGGAGAGCACTGGGAGGCTTGAAATGACTGCTGAGCAGACAGAGAGGGCACGTCATGAGAAAGCAATCTTTGCACTCTGGAAGCATCCCCAAGTTCATGAGCATTCCAGGGAATCAATACCCCTCTTCAATGAACATGATAAACTGTTGTATTAGTGTTTCACATTTTCATCCCATTACGTATTTCCTCCACATCTGAAAGGCCATAGAATCAAAATTGAGAATGTAAACGACCAGAAAAAGGGGATATTTGTAGCATGAAATTCTTCCTTCATAATCACAAAATTGTGATAAATCAAGCCCCTCTGTCAATTTCTCCTTTGTTGCATTTTTCTCCCACAAGTCTAGGCTGAAAGGGCTTTGAGGGAGCACAGGGATTATAGACTTCTGTGCTGACTCATTTCAGTCCAGCAAACGTTTACTACACACCCACTGTGTACCATGCACTATGCAAGGAAAGAGGAAGTGGGATAAGGGCGTTTAGAAAATCACGGCAGAGCTGAGGTTTTGTGTCAGTTCCATCATTGACTTGATCTCATCATGGTCAGTGTGTCTTCAAAATAGATTAGCAAGGGCTGAAACACACACTATACTTCCAAGCATTCATACCTTCATCTGTGCTGTTCCTGTCCTCGGGCATACGTTTCCACTTCTCATACCTTCAACTCCAGTTGAAATCAGATCTGTTGGAATTTGACAGTCTATTAGAATATCAAATGTGTCTCCTGAGTCTAAGCACCTGAAATTTGCATTTTTCTCAGAAATTTAAAGATATCTAATACCCAGGCATAGTTTTAAATATAAAGAAAGGCTTTAAGCTGAGTTTGCAGGGCAAAGCCATGGGCCAGGAGCACAGCCACAGGTGGTGCCCAGAATTGGGGAGGATGGAGTCATCTTCCCTATGGCTTCAGAGTTCATCAATGAAAAGGAAGAGAAACATTAAGCGTGGCGGCATCTCTGGTAGAGGAAATGCCACAAACTAATGGGTCCCCAGACTAAGCACATCTTCAGGGAAGACAATAGACTCAATTAAGAATGAGAGTCATAAAAGAAGGCAAATCTCCCAAACAAAACATAATTGAGCGGAGAGATGAGACCTGATCCCATAAATAACGCACCGTAATTAGAACATATCAACAGTTCCTATTAAAGAAACATCAGGCAGTCAAGTACTGGAAATCTGGGAAAATTGAGTTCTTAATTAAATCCTCATCAGAATTACTAGTACCCATATCTTCCACATTCCATTTCCCCAAGTCTCAAGTGTAGGTGTGTCAGGAAATGGCTTGGTTCCCTGTAGTCACATGAAATGAATTCTTTCTCCGTTCAGTCTTAACAAGGACTGATACAGAGGCACTGGGTCCTAATTCTTAAAACACTAACCTTCAAAGCTGAATCTCAGTATTCCCAGAGAGGAGCCATGCATGCAATCTTCCTTTTTTTAAAAAAACGAAATGTTTATCTTCTCTTAATTAGACTCCTCTATTCAACACCCTGCGTTGGTTCCCTAATGTCTACAGAATAGAGTAGGAATTCCTAGGACTTGGAATTCCACTCTCTTCCCCATTCTTTACACATGGTTTATTTTTCATTGGCCCCCTTTTTTGCTGATTCAGTCTTCTCAGCCTGGAGCGTCCTTTCTTTCATTCTCTGCCCACCAAAATCTCACTAGAATTCCACTATTTTACTGAAAATAATCTTTGTCAAGGTCACCAGCCATGCTCACTCTTCAGCCCTTCTCAGTAGAATTTGAACTGTTGGGTCAGTTGCCCCTTCTAAGAAGATGTTTTCCCTAGATTCTGTGACTCCAAACCCTCTTGGTCTTCCTCTAAATTCTCTGGCCACCTCTCCTCAGTCCCCTGTCAACTCTTCTTCCTCTCACCCAGTCTAAAGAGTTGTGCCTCCCCAGGTCCTTTCCTTCTCACCGCATCAATAACCTCCTCCACACTCCACCTCTACAGCAATGACTCCCAGTTCTGTATCTCCAGCCCCAATTTCTCTCCTTAGTTCCAGATCCATATATCCAACTGCTTAATGACATCACCAATTGGACATCTGGCTGCATCTCAAACTCAAAATAGCGAGAATCTTCTAGAATTTCCTGTCTGCCCCAACTCACCCCCTCCACCACAATGGCTCCTCCTTCTGTAGGCTCTGGCTCAGTGAGTACCATCCCCAAGCATTTCAGTACATCCTCAGGCTCAAAACCTTTTCTCTAGATATCTTTCTTGATACTTCCTTCACCCTCATCTCTCAAATCCACATCGTTCCAAATCAGGGGTCATCAAACTTTTTCGTAAAGGACCAAATAGCAAATATTTTAGGCTTTGAGGTCCACGTGGTTTCCAGTCGTGACTAAATACCGGGCTCTCTCTTGTTTTAAGGACCAGTGCTGGTCTGGTGCAGAGTGACTGTATTATACGTCATTTCAAACAGTTTATTTTAAAATACAGATGACAAATGCACATATGATTCCAAATTTTAAAACACACACAAATAAAAACCCTGCCCCCAGCCACTTAGCCCCTTTACCAGAAGACCGCTATTACCAGTTTCAAGTGTATCTCTGCAGAGATAATTTACGCATACATAAACGTATGCAAATGCTAGCATACGATACACATGGTTTTAAGCCTTGTTTTACATGGAGTCCTCTTCTTTTATCCTTACAATCTACATTGCAATCTTATATGAACATTTTATCTTCTCATCATTAAACCTTAGAGTTTCCCCCTTTTTCCTCTTATTATTTCAATTTAAAAATTAAAAAAATTTCCAACACCTACACAAAATTTTAAAAGTAATATCACATATATTCATACACCTACCAAGCAGCTTAAGAAATTAAATATTGCCAACACAGTTAAATCCCCTTGTTTATACCCTTTTGGAACCATCTCACCTTCACTTTCTCCTAGAGGAAGCCACCCTTACGAATTTGATATTTAGCATCTCCAAACAGTTCTTTATGCATTTGTTATATACGCTGTGTTCCTGAGCAATTGTATTTTTTGCATGTTTTAAAGAGTCATAGTATCAGTCTATGTATGTTCTTCTGCCATTTTCTTTTGTCATCTTAAAATTATGTTTGTTGGATTCATTCGCATCGATGTATGTAGCTACTGGTTCTCTAAAAGCCACTGCATAGTATTATATCGTGTGACTATTCTACTACTTCTTTATCCTTTTCCTATTGATATTTAGGTGGTTTCTAAGTTTTTGCTATTACAACACTGCTATGAAGATCACTTTTATAAGTGTCTCTTAATATACAGAAGCAGTTTTTCTAGGCTTATATCTAGGAATGGAATTGCTGGCTTGTGGACTATGCATGTTTCTAACTTTCTAAACGTTGCTCAGTTGTTCTCCGAAGTGTTTTACCACTTGACACTTCTGTAGCAATGTATGTATGGGTTCCTATGATTTCAACTTCTTGCCAGTACTTAGTGTATTAATAAAGCTGTCTTGACCGTGGAGAAGACACGCTCAAATGGGGTAATTAAGGAGAGTTTAATAAAGTGCGTAGGTATTTAGAATTATTTTGTTCTCCTTATGAATTGAGCTTTCTGGCATTGTGTTTTCATCCTTAATTTGACCTTCATAATTCTTTTTCCTAAAAGTCTCTCTTGTTTGATATTAATACAGTCTCTTCAGCTTTCTTTTGATTAGTATTTACCCGGTATATATTTATCCATCTCTTTGGTTTCAACTTTTCTGCATACTTAAATTCAGATATATTCAATACAGAGCATAGTGCCAAATTTTTAAAATCTTATATGACAGTCTCTGTCTCTTAACTTGTTTTTAATTCATTTTGATTACTTAGCATCTTATTTTTTTCCTGATTTTCCTTCTTTCACACATATTTTATTCTCCTTTTAAAATTTTTAAAAAGAGGTATATTGTGTTCCATTTTCCTTCTAATGATTTCAACTTGTGTGCACTACCTCTACTCTTGTATTGGTTATCCTTAAAATATTAATAGATAATAGACATAAAATCTAAAAATGTTCAATAGCTCTATCCTTCTCCTTCAAAATACCAAGAACCTCCCACATATTACATGTTATTGCTGTGAAATATTTTAACGTCTGTCTTGTAGCTCTACCCTCTAAATTAGGCATTATTATTTTTGTTGATTTATACAGCCAATTTTCAAAAACTATTTATTCACATATCTACCAATTTCTTGCTCACCTTTTCTTCCTGCATATCAGACCTTCTTTCTGGGGTCATTCTTCTCTTACCTGAACTACATCCTTTAAATTCCTTTAGTGAAGTCCTAACTCGTGGTAAACTCAGCCTCAAAATATCTTTATTTCATCCCTATTCTTGTACCATAGATTCACCAACAATGTAATTGTGAATTGATACTAAAGGTATTATTCCATTTTTTTCTGGTTTCTATTGATTTTGAGAGTCAATAGTTAATCTACTTATTTCTCCTTGGGAATATTGTGTATTTTTTCTCTGGCTTCTTCAAAAATATCTTTTGTTTTTGGTGTTCAGCACTTTCAAATTGCTGTGTCAAAGTGTAATTTCCTTTTTTGTCCTACATGGGATTAGTTGTACTTCCTGACCATGAAGAAAAGCTATTTGATCAATTCCAGAAAATTCTCAGCCATTGTTTTAAAAATTATATGGTGAATATTCTTTCTCTTCTTTCCTATAGAACTTCAATTGGACATATATTAGTTACTTATATTCGCTTTCATATTTTTCATGTCTTTGTACTACATTTTGGCTAATTTCTTCAACTCTATAGTCTACTCATTAATTCCCTCTTAACTGTATATAATCTGCTGTTTCATCCATCTATTGAATTTTTAATTTTACTAATTCTATTTTTCACTTCTAGGAGTTCTACTTGAATTTTTAAAAACATGGCACATTATTTTCACAGTTTCTGTTTTTAATTCTCTTCTATTTCTATAAATATTCTCTATTCATTTTATATTTGACATATCAAATATCTAAAGTACTCAGGGTACAAATACTGCTGCTTATGGTTACTGATGACCCTGGATCACGGTGGCTTTCTCATTTATTTGATCATTTTTAATTGGAGTCCTTATTTGGTTGAGTTTAACCTGTAGGCATCATGAGAGACTTGGATTGAGGATGTGCCGCTACAGAGGGGACTTGGTTTGCCCCTGCCAGACATCCTGGAGAACTATGAAACTGGATTTATTTTAACTTAACAGAAAGCTTGCTGTCTTTCTGCTCTGAGGCGACCACAGATACAACTTGGAGAATCCTGGAAAGGAAATAACTAGAGACAGGGAGCCCCAAATTTGATATACAAACTCTGCTCACATCTCTGACTGACCTTTGAACATATGCATGTAGGGTGTAGACTTCAACTAGCCCAACTAAAGATGACAGAACAGAAATGAGATTTGAGCTTCTATCCACTGAAGTTAATTGTCTGCTAAAATAGAAGCATGAACACTCCTAGGAGGACTCTAATAGTACCCAGGATCTCCACAGCGTAACGTTCATGATGTCCAGGATATAATCTAAAGTTACTCAATATACAATGAACCAGGAAACTGCAACCCATTTTTAAGGGAAAAGATGATCAAGAAAGAGCAAGATCAGGATGATCCAGATGATACAATTATCAAACAAGGATTGAAACATTAAAATTATGCACAATGTTATAAAGGAAATGTGTTCACAATGAATAAAAGGATAAAAAAATCTCATCAGAGAAATAGAAAATATAAAAAATATTAAAAAGAAGCAAATGGAATTCTAGAACTGAAAAACAAAATATCTGTATTTTTAAAAATTGTCCTTGCATGTCTTTTGCCCACATTTCTATTGGGTGGACAGTCATTTTCTTACTTATTTATAGAAACTTTTTAAACATTAAGGAAATTAGCCTATTGTCTGTTGTATATGTTGCAAAATTTTTGTTGTTGTTTACCTTCTGACTTTGTTTACAGGTTTTTCATGCAGCAATTTAAGATTTTTATTTAGTTGAATTTAAAAACTTTTTATGGCTTTTGACTTGTGTCATTTATAGAAAAAACTTCTGCCTGCTGAGGATCCAGACATAAAAACAGAAGGCTTGATGTGTAATTTAGAAACCGAGGAAGATACACAATATAATAAGGGAAATTTAGAATAACCTGACCAGAGTTTGGATGGCATTGCATTGTCCCTCAGAAATGCCAGTCACCCTGCTACCATAACCAGGCAAGTGCCAATGAGCATTCATAACCAATAGAGAAAAACATAGAATGTATCTATGCTTATTTCTTTTCTTTTTTACTGTATATTTTCACTTATATGTGGAATCTACAAAATATATGAATATAATAAAACAGAAACAGCTTCACAGATACAGAGGATAAACTTATAGTTACCAGTGTGGAGAGGGATGGTGGAGGGGCAAATAGGGGTAGGGGATTAAGAGATATAAACTATTAGGTATAAAATAAGTAAGATACAAGGGTGTGTTGTATAGCACAGGGAATATAGCCAATATTTTATAATTACTTTAAAATGATTATAATCTATAAATATCACTATTTTGTATACCTGAAACTAGTATAATATTGTAAGTCAACCATAATTTAATAGAAAAAAAGTCTCTTTCCCCAAGCAAACATCTTCTCTTGTTTTTCTGGTTCTGTTGAAGGAGTGATTTCTCTTAGTTATTTTTTGCAACATTTCTCTCCTATATAAAAGTATCTTCTATTCTTTACTCCCTCATATCCAGTGGATGTCAAATCCTATTGAATGACATTTGATACATTTTCTTCATACGTCTTGTCTTTCTCCTTTCAACTAAAGCAACCTTATTTCAACTCTTCTTTCCCTATACCTGACCATTAATGGAGCCTCTTAATTAATAGGTGCTTCAAATATCTATCTCAATCCATTCAGAAACATATTACAAATTTTCATTCAAGAAGCTAAACTCTTTTCTCTGATGTCATAATACAAAAAGTTGGTGATTGGTTTTAGAAAGGGAATCTGGTCAACTAATTAGGGTCCTCATATTTGTTGTTTTTAACGTCTTTATTGGAGTATAATTGCTTTACAATGTTGTGTTAGTTTCTGCTGTATAACAAAATGAATCAGTTATATGTATACATATATCCACATAACCCCTCCTTCTTGCATCTCCCTCCCACCTTCCCTATCCCACTCCCCTAGGTGATCACAAAGCACCGAACTGATCTCCCTATGCTATGCAGCTGCTTCCCACTAGCTATCTATTTGACATTTGGTAGTGTATATATGTCAATGCTACTCTCTCACTTCGTCCCAGCTTACCCTTCCCTCTCCCCATGTCCTCAAGTCCATTCTCTACATCTGCGTCTTTATTCCTCTCCTGCCCCTAGGTTCATCAGAACCATTTTTTTACTTTTTAGATTCCATATATATTTGTTAGCATACATTATTTGTTTTTCTGTTTCTGACTTCACTCTGTATGACAGATTCTAGGTCCATCCACCTCACTACAAATAACTCAATTTCATTTCTTTTTATGGCTGAGTAATATTCCATTGTATATATGTGCCACATCTTCTTTATCCATTCATCTGTCAATGGACACTTAGGTTGCTTCCATGTCCTGGCTATTGTAAATAGTGCTGCAGTGAACGTTGTGATACATGTCTCTTTCTGAATTATAGTTTTCTCAGGGTATATGACCAGTAGTGGGATTGCTGGGTCATATGGTAGTTCTATTTTTAGTTTTTTAAAGAACCTCCATACTGTTCTCCATAGTGGCTATATCAATTTACATTCCCACCAACAGTGCAAGAGCATTCCCTTTTCTCCCCACCCTCTCCAGCATTTATTGTTTGTAGATTTTTTGATGATGACCATTCTGACTGGTGTGAGGTGGTACCTCATTGTGGTTTTGATTTGCATTTCTCTAATGATTAGTGATGTTGAGCATCCTTTCATGTGTTTGTTGGCAATCTGTATATCTTCTCTGGAGAAACGTCTATTTAGATCTTCTGCTCATTTTTGGATTGAGTTTTTTTTTCCTGTCTAGTTTTCCCAGCACCATTTATTGAACAGGCTGTCTTTTCTCCATTGTATATTCTACTCTTTTATCAAAGATTAGGTGACCATATGTGCATGGGTTTATCTCTGGGCTTTCTATCCTGTTCCATTGATCTATATTTCTGTTTTTGTGTCAGTACCATACTGTCTTGATTACTGTAGCTTTGTAGTATAGTCCGGAGTCAGGGGGCCTGATTCCTCCAGCTCCATTTTTCTTTCTCAAGATTGCTCTAAGATCAGGAAGAAGACAAGGTTGCCCACTCTCACCACTATTTTTCAACATAGTTTTGGAAGTTTTAGCCACAGCAATCAGAGAAGAAAAAGAAATAAAAGGAATCCAAATCAGAAAAGAAGAAATAAAATTGTCACTGTTTGCAGATGACATGATACTATACATAGAGAATCCTAAAGATGCTACCAGAAAACTACTAGAGCTAATCAATGAACTTGGTAAAGTAGCAGGATACAAAATTAATGCACAGAAATCTCTCACATTCCTATACACTAATGATGAAAAATCTGAAAGAGAAATTTAGGAAACAATCCCATTTACCATTGCAACAAAAAGAATATAATGCCTAGGAATAAACCTTCCTAAGGAGACAAAAGAGCTGTATGCAGAAAACTATAAGACACTGATGAAAGAAATTAAAGACAATGCACACAGATGGAGAGATATACCATGTTCTTGGATTGGAAGAATCAACATTGTGAAAATGACTCTACTACCCAAAGCAATCTACAGATTCAATGCAATCCCTATCGAGCTACCAATGGCATTTTTCACAGAACTAGAACAAACATTTTACAATTTGTATGGAAACACAAAAGACCCTGAATAGCCAATGCTTATTTCTTTTTTAAAAAATTAATTAATTTATTTAAAAATTTTTGGCTGTGTTGGGTCTTCGTTGCTGCATGCAGGTTTTCTCTAGTTGTGGCAAGTGGGGGCTACTCTTAGTTGTGGTGCACAGACTTCTCATTGCGGTGGCTTCTCTTATTGCCGAGCATGGGCTCTAGGCATGTGGGCTTCAATAGCTGGCTCAGTAGTTGTGGCGCACGGGCTTAGATGCTCCGTGGCATGTAGGATCTTCCCAGACCAGGGCTAGAATCCCCTGCGTGGCAGGTGGATTCTTAACCACTGTGCCACCAGGGAAGCCCCCAATGCTTATTTCTTAAATATAACTTTTTACTGTGGAGATACGGAAGAACCAAAACTTTGATGTCTCCGGTGTGAGGGAAAATAAGACAAAACAAAAACCTAGCTGCAAGAAACCATCTTTCATCCAATGAAGTTTAAAAAGAAACTGTAGAAATTTTTGATGAAAATGAGTGCACACACACATACAGAGAGAGCAAGAGAGAGTTTGGCAGAGTAAAATGTAATATTAAAAACAAAGAGAGCAAATGATCTGTAGCTTCCTCCATAAGGCCAGATTCAAAGTTTCCATGTGTGGCTGATATTAGGTATTGGTTTCCCTAATACCTGTTCAACTTCCTTCTAGCAGACTTTCCCATATTATAGAAATCAGAAAGCTAAACGCTGCATTTCCCAGACTCCCTTGCAATAGGATTCTGAATGTGATTTAACTTTTGCTAATTAGATATATCTTATCAGGGCCAGCACTTTGGACACTTGCCTTGGGCCCCCAGTTTAAGGGGGCACCAAAATAGTAATGAAAGTAAATAATATTTTAACAGAGTTGTTTTTTTAATTCAATATTAAAACAAAAATTCATGATGAACAAAATACCAAAACTTTCAACAAAGGCAAGATCAGTAATAGTGCCATGGCAAGCCATATTAGAGCCTGAGGCAAAAGAAAAAATTAGTAATACTGACCTTGTCTTCCTTGTATGGTCCTAGACTTGATTTAGGAACCACGTTAAATGTGGAGAAGAGCAGGTGCCAGGCATCTATTCTTCACTGGTCAGATCCTTCTTCACTGGTGCAGATTTGAGCAGAGGCGAGATAGGTCTAGAGCAGCTTTTCAATTTAGCAGAAACAGCTTCCTGCTTGTAGCCCAGGTAGCATGTTTCTGAAGCATGTCTCTAAACTTGCTTCCTGTAGTGACAAGAGCAACAGCTCCCTTGGTGGCCCAATTCTGCCATCTGGCTTTGGTTGTTGCTTTTGGAGGCTCATCCTAGGGTTTGTATCCTCGGATTTCTCAATTAACTCTGTACCAAGCTCTTTCTGTTTACAACTGGCTAGAAAGGATTTTGTTCTCTGAAGACAGACCCACCTTAGACGTCTTAGAGAGCAAATTCTACACCCCTGGCTGTAGATAAAGTCAAATCTTTTAGGGTTAAACAGAAACCAAAAGATGCTGCTATGGAATGACGTCATTAATATAACGAATGTACTTGGACAGTGGGTTGAAAGATTGAGGACACTTAATCTCACTAGCCTCAGTTTCCTTATTTATAAAATGGGGGGTGACAATTCTGGTTTCATAGGGTTTTTATAAGTATTACATGAAATAATATATACTTAGTCTAGGATCTGATCCAGAGTAGGTGCTCAGTAAGATTTTTAGGAATTATCAATATTTATTTCCCTTACATTTGGGTAATATTTTAGGTGTTAAAAATTTAGTCATTTAAAAAAAAGTTTTTGGCCGCATGGCATGCAGGATCTTAGTTCCCTGACCAAGGATCAAACCCGCTTCCCCTGCGGTGGCAGCACGGAGTCTTCACTACTGGACTGTCAGGGAAGTCCCAATAATTTAGCCATCTTATTCATCTTTTGTCCCTTTATTTATAATGGTTCTCGGTAAAATTTCTGGATGGTAAGATAACTACTGACAAATTTTCAGTATTACCTGATCATTTTTTAAAATCAGGATAGTATGCACTAGAAAAAAATCAAGAGTATTTGTGAAGATGGGATCAATTCTATAGTGGTCAAAGCTTAAGTGGGAGATCGCTTATCAAAGCCGGCAAAACATGAGTGCAGCAGTAGCTACTGCATCAGTCACTAATGATATTTTGCCTAGAAGTGTTTTCCGCTCAATTTTTTCAGTATGTTGGTGAGGCATTAAAAAAAAAAGCAACTTTTGCCAAAAATAGCAAAGTTTGATTCATCATCTTTTTAGCCAAATATGTAATGAAACAGGAAGTAACTTTGAAAGCCCTCTTAACTGCACTGATATACATTTGTTTTAGCTATGGTGGGGGAGGGTGCTAGATTTTAAAAAGGAAATTTACTAAAAAAATATTGGGTAAGCCCACAGAATCTCAGGAAGACCTGAAGAAAGGCTCAGAGTGCATGCAGCTCAAAGCAGCACCCCAAGTCAGGTTGTAGAAAGGGTCTATGGAGACATTAACAATACAGCTTCTCCACAGACACTATGGCTTGTACCACTGACCCCAGTGGCACTGGACCCTCACACTGCTGTCACTGTGCCCCTAGAAACTGGATACGGCTACTGTGGCTGCTACCAATGGTAGCCGTATTGGATTTTTTTGAAGTCCCTAATTCTTTATATTGCTGGTTTCTAATTCTAAGTCTGGGGTTGTGTATCTGATCATCAAAAGCTGGGTAACATACCTATACCCTAGCTGCAAGGGAGGCTGGGAAAGTGAGTTTCTGCCACTCATCTTTTTATAGTGGGAGGCAGACTCTGTCTCATAAAGATGAAGCTCTCCGACTATGTATAACAGGATGTAGAGTGTGATTAGGACCCTAAACTGAGCATGAAGAGTTAGCACTAAGCACCCTGAATTCTAAAGAGCCAGGAACAACTGGGATGGGACACCCCAATCAGGGTTTTTTGAAGAGGCAGCTGGACAGGTTCAACCTCACCCTCATCTAAGCAGCCTTGGAAGGTGTACGTAAAGGAAATTATTGAAATATGTATTTTTGACCTAGTGGGAAGGACAGTGTTTTGGCCCCTTCTGTCCACTCTGTAGGAGAGAACAGGATGCTACTCTTCCATCCCCAAGGCAAACGGTAAGGAAGGGCACCAAGAGGCACACTCATAAAGAGTGAGGGTGCCTGCAAAGTAAGACCAGCGTTTCATTTCCCCACTTGATATTTACTCAGTCAGAAGACTTGCTCTTCTGTCCTTTGATCCTATTTGAGCAGGAAGAAGAGAAGAGAATTAGGGTGGAGAGAAACAGCTTCAGAATTTCCAGTGGATCATGTAGATGTTGTGGGTGGTGGCCAGGGTCTTGCCATCTTGCAAGGATCCCACCTGAGAGGAATGCCTACCAGGCAAGAGGACCCTAGAAGCAGCAGCAGGAGGTTGTGGAGTGTACCACCAGTGGGCATTGACCTTCATCATGGTCACCGAGAGAAGCAAGAACAATCAACCAAGAAAGGACCATAGCCAAGATAATTAGGGAAAGAGAAGGTTCTCTCATCTCTGGTTCTCCTCTCTGTCCACAGTACCAGAGGAATCAGGTCCAAAAGGAGAGCAGGAGGAAGTATCCAGAAGTGGTCCTTGACCCTCCTCCCCATACTCCAATGCTGGAGCATGAGGAGGAGGAGAAAGCAGACCACGCCTGCCCACTTCAGGTTCCCAGGTCCCAGGTCTGGCTGCTATGAGGTGGGGGAAACATTGACTCAGAAGTGGGCTTGGACTTGGACTGACTTCTAACAGCCACAGGAGGGACTTTCTGAGATGACAGTAAGGGATCTGCTACCAGGGGCAGAAATAGGGGGGAAATAAACCTCTTCACATCTTAGTCCGGCAGATTCACACTGCTCCACACACCTGCTACACATCGCAGGGGCTTCAGATGCTGGAAGGCAAAACCAATGAAAACTGTCCCCCACAGTCTTGAATTATTAGTTTTCTCTATGGACAGACATAAGATCAGAAGGAGAAGGGATAGAACTTTGGGAAATGGGGTTCCCAGATACATATTATCTAAAAATATCTAAATAGTTTTAGATAATAAGTATTATCATCTAAAAGCAGATTTTTTTTCCAAGCAGATCACTCTCAGACAACAACTACAAAGCAAAGGGAATTATCTACTGCCCAGAACAAGTCTGAGAACTAGATGAAGAAGGTTGACAGTGGGGAGGAATATCACGCAGTGAAAATTACAGCATTAATGGTAAAATAGAGACCTTCAGCCCCAATCAGATTTCTTAACTGGGACCGTCCTCTGCTGAGCTTTGCCCTGAGAGAGGAGGAGGGGATGACCAAGGGTCAGTGAGGCGAGTGACCTGAACTTTTGGCAGGATGGGGCCCTAACTGAGAATTTTCCGAGGTCCCCCTGAGAACACTGCACCACAACACCTCTTTAACCACTTTCTGAGCCTCTCCCCTTGCAAATCACTGATGAGGCTCTTTAAATAAACTTAAAAAGGAATCCTTGAATCCACATAGTAGTGTAAGTCTGGATCCTTAAAATACTGTGACTCTAAGACAGAGAAGAGAACTGCGCTGGACTTTAACCCGGTGGGGTGTCACCGCACTTCACATCAGCCGTTGTCCCTGGCGCTGCTGGACTCAAGCTGTAACGTGCACTGTCTCCACGCTTAGGGTATGGAGCCACACAGGCTTGATTTCGAGTCCTACTTTGCCACTTTCTAGTTGTGTGACCTTGGGCAGGCTACTTAATCTCTCCAAATAAAAGAATATTTGGCTAGCTCTTGGCATGATGCCTGGCATAGAGGAAATGCCCAGTAAGTATCAGATATGGTTGTCATCGAGAACGACTCTCCCATTAACAGATGGGACAGGTAGGAAGCCTTCTGTTGTTGATTTTAGGTTTTCCCCCAGTGGGGAATCATTTTAAGCACTTTTCTATTATAAACACAGAATAATATGGAGTAAGATACAAATTGCATTAATGTTTAGTGTCAAGCACAAAACTACAAAGGCATTTCTGCTCTGTGGGCATTGCCCCTACTGGAGAGGTGAGGGTGAAGAGGACAGCTGTGTGGGTCAAGTTCATGCTCACTTCCCTCAATCATTAGGGAGATTTGGGAGACAGGTTTGTAGAGCACAGATGGAATCCTTACGGTGACCTGTTATCATAGCCTCCATTTTAACGACGTGGAACCATGGATACTGAGAGTTCAAGGTCATCCAGCTTTAAATCCTTTTGGTCTATCCCAAAACGCAGTGCCTTTGCCTCTGTACCGTGTTTGGATCCTCTGCCACCCCTGCCAGGGCCAGCTCCAAAACTGTTAAGAACAAAGGTGATTCTTTGGTCAAAGTTTACCAAATGCTTTTCTTTGCGTGTCTAAGATTTTCAACCTCAGTACCCTCCTTTCCTTGAACATTCATTCTTTTTTCTTGCAAATAAGCAAAAAGCACTCTTTTCCTTAAAATTCTGCATGTTCAGCTGGATATTTTGGGGCACTTGGGTGGATTGTAATGCAAATGCCCTTGATTTTCTTGGGACTCTCTTTTTCTTGCAAATTTCAGTGAGTGATAGGCCCCCTTGAAATATATGCACTTTTGATAGATGAAAATTCCCTTTTCCCTTGTGAAATGTGCTTGGCAACAGCTACTTCCGTTTGGTGGGATTTGCTTATTAACTCAGTGTCTTGCAGGGCTCAGCTGAGCAGACCTGTAAGATGAAGTGAGGACCCGGGGCTGGGGCCTGGAGACGGCCATGGGATGAGGGTCCCAGAGGAGGAGAGGGACCAAGATAAGGGAGCTAGAAACTGGGGTCTCCACTTCAATCAGGAAGCGAGAACCGGGGTGACCTGGAGGTGAATAAATAAGCACAGAGCCCAGGTAAACAAGGGTGGGAGACGGGGGTACAGACGAGCAGAAGTCAGAATCGGGACTGATAACAGGGCATCTGCTGCTTATTCTGTCCATTATGTTGAAGCAGCTGCTCCCACAGAAGCCAGTACATTTAGAACCACACTTGCTTATCTGTCAGGGTCCTTGGTGGAGAGCAACCTGTGGCCACCTCCACTGGAATTCTTGGGGGCATGAACCAGCTCCATGCAATGGTTTTCTGCTCCCAAGAGAAATGTATTTAGGATTGTGGTTGAGCCAGCGGCCCCTTCCAGCATCATGGACCTCTCCCAGTGTCGTCATGTTCAGGGGACTTGGAGGATGTTCACCCAGAGAAGGATAAGACAAGAAGAAAAAGCAGAGCTGCTTTGAGTGGAGACTGCAGAAAGGCAGCTCTCCATTCTTTATAAGGAAGAATTCTCTAGTCAGAGCAAGGTGGGCTCTGAAGGAGAGAGGAGCTTCCTGTCACCAGAGGGGTGCAACCTCCAGCAGGGTTTCCTCTGCAGAGCGGTGGTTGGACCAGATCACTGCTGGGGTCCTTTCGTCACTCAGAGGCTGTGAGTCATGTCCGCCCACGTCACACCCTTGAGGGACACTCTTCCATGGTTCCTACTGCACTTGGGGTCACACCCTGACTCCTCCATTCCTAAAATAAGAGACATGAATTTACATAATGGAAAGGTTCCCTTTTTGCCTGGGGAAAAGTCAACACTAAGACATGTCTTAGTGAAAATATTAGATGTTCAAGTAAAAGAAAATACCTTCCGAGCTTTCAGATATAGAGACAAAAGAAAGAAAATAATCTTGCCATCAACAGCAATGTATAAGGCTAGTTATTACTAGAGTAACACATCCAGGGAACTCAAGTATATAAAAGTATGGAAAGAAGGAATTTCATCTGTCCTTCAATATGAAGTCTAAGAAAAATAGTTCTACACAGTAATCTTGCAAAAATTTATAGAATATGGTATTCATGAGTCCTTCCTGAAGAATATACTAGAGGAATAACTTTAATCAACCAGGGGATGATTGAGAAACATTGGTCAAAAGACTCATTTTGATCATTGAATTATTTAACCATGGATCTATGACTAAAACTTAGATTTCCACAAAAGTGGAAGAATAGTGTGTAAATATCCTATATTCTGAGAAAGTTGAAATTATATAACTAAAAAGGGGGACAGAGGACTTCCCTGGTGGTCCAGCAGTTAAGATTCCGAGCTCCGAACGCAGAGGGCCTGGGTTCAATCCCTGGTCAGGGAACTAGATCCCTTAGTGTGGTAACTAAGAGCCCACATACCGCAACTAAAGAGCCCACATCCTGCACGTGGCAACGAAGATCCTGCATGCTGCAACTAAGACCCAGCGCAGACAAATAAATAAATATTTTTTATAAAGGGTGGGGGGACAGGAGAGAGAAAAAAGAAAGTAGAATAAGTTCATTATTGCTGCATAGCTAGTAAGAAGCAAAGAATATCATTTAAAGTCAACAAATCAAACAGCAGTAAACACAAGTAAAGAAAGGGGGACTAAGGACACCAAGTATTAGTATGAACATAACCACTAAAACAAAAACACAAACCTTCCTAAACACCAGAAGAAATGCAAACACAAAATGAAACAAAATTCAAGTAAAGAAAATAGAATACATAGCAAAAGCACACAATAAACATAAAGTAATGTAACAGAACTATTACTAAACTTAAATCATTAATAAGTGTAAATAGGCATACAAAATGTAATCGTATTAAATATGCTATTTTGTAATGTACTTTCTTCACCTAATAATATACTGTAAAATTTTACCCATGTAGATGAATAATCTTCTATGATATCGTTTAAAATTACAATTTAGTCCCTTTTTGTTGGACATTCGATTTGTTTACAATTTTTTAATTATAAATCATGCTATAATAAACACCATTGAACTCAAATCTTTTTGTGAATTTTGGCTATTCCATAGAAAAATAACTTTTAAAGATGGAAAATCATGTGTTTTTCCTTCTCTGTGAGTCATGTTGTCCTGTAACTCCCCACCCATTATCAATGGCCTTTATTGCTTCGGTGGGGGCAGGGGGCATTGGTACCATCTAGAGTCTAGACCAATCAGTCATTGACCAACTTTAAGTCAAACTAGAGTTTTGAGGTCATAGCAAGATAGTAACCTTGAAAGACAGGCTTTGTTGAGAAAAATTAAAGTTTTACGATCTTAAATGCTTCATTACTGTTAAGAACAGAGCCTGGAAGTATCCAATTATGAATTTTTCCATAAAGTCATATTATAGAAAAGATGATGGGTATCGATAAGGTAAGTCCCCATCAGGGAGAAAGGGAGGAAAGAAGAGAAGAGAGGAGGATATATATGGAGGAGAGAGTCAAGTGTCCTGGCTCCTCCTTCAGTGTGTAAGCCCCAGGATGGGGGCTGGGAAGGAACAGGTGGTAGAAAGATCCCATATGTTATCGGTTGAAAGATGAAGCAAAGTGCATGTAGGCCTGTTGTACTTTTTATTGCTCTGGGAACAACACCCTTATAGGGCAACCCTCCACCAAAACGGGTAGCTGCAAGGAATTCTGGTGTGGTATAATTAGGCAGAGAGAGAGGCCAGTTCCCTTGGTTTATCGTGTAGGGGATCCAGAAGTTCCCATGTCCTAGAAGGGAACACAGCTGAGGGTACCGGGGTATAAGCTCACCACTGGTGCCCACAATGAGGGGCTACAGCAGGCGGGCTACAGGATGAACCACTAAATCTGGAGATTAAATAGTATTTGGGCTAAAATAGAGGGAGTGTAGTACCAGTTGGAGTCACTGAAGTAGGAATCTGGTTAGCAGGAGAAAATGGTGGAACTTCCTGGGAGCAGCCATGAAACATTTCCAGGGCACTATCCTCTGTATGGAGGTGGCTTGTCCCTCCTGTCCTTGAAGCACCAGTCACCGTCCTTACCATTTTTTAAATTGAGATTTAATTGACCTATAACATTGTGCAGGTGTAAGGTGTACAACATATTGATCTGATACATTAATAGCCATTGTAGCGTTAGCTAACGCCTCCGTCACATCACATAATTATAATTTTTTCTAGTCCTTAGCTCTAAAGGTGCTCTGTCCGATGGAACTCAGGGTCTGAACTTTTGACACTGGAAATGCATCTACCACATACCAATGGATGATTTCCTTGCCACTGGAGACCATCATAGGAAAGAGAGGAGAGAAGTGATGAGAAACTCGCTGCCCCCAGAGAAATTTACTCTACCTGTGCTTATAACAAAATGATTTTTCTTAATATTAATGGGCTTTCCATTGGCCTATCCCTGTGTTCTAGACAAAGTCTTACAAATATGTTTTATCTCACGTGTCAGTTCCATTCAATTGGTGGGGAGAGTTTGAGGCACTGTGTTGAGAAGGATTCTGAGGCTCGGTCTGGCTTTCTATATAGGAGGGTGTCTGTGATCAATTAGTGATGTTGTCATGGACTTGAGAGGAGTGTATGATAGCACTTGGGCCAGTTATCCCCCCTCCCTACTCTAAAGCCACATAAAATAAAAGTAACCCAGCTTTTACATACTGGTCCTGCAGTTATGGAGACTGGGCTTATTTTCATCCTGCCCTCTGTTCAGTAAAACATCCCTGTTTTTTAACTTGTCCCTTAAGCTATGTGGTTTCCAGACTCCTTGTTAGCACTGGACAGTTTATTATTGCCCCCTTCCCCCTACCATAAAACAGGGCACACAGAAACATATTCAAGCCCTAATTCAGTGCTGTTTACACACTCACTAAGTGTTTGTGAGCACCCAGCATGTTCCGGATTCTCTCTTTGGCACCAGTGTGAACAAAGAGGGAGATCACAGCCCTGACCTGTTTCAGAGTAGTTTGACCAGCGAGGGTTAGTGTGAGATTGCCACCTTCCCTACTTCAGTCATGAGGAATCTGTTAAAATATTCTGAATGCTCATCTGATGAAACCCCTGAGGTCTTTGCATGTCTGCTACTGCGGAGCCCCGTCACCCCGACCCTGGACCTCTCCACTGTGCTGGAACTCGGGACAGGGCATCCCTTTCAATCCCTGTCAATTCCATCTTTTCAGCCTGGCCCATCTCTCCTGGCTACTGAGGCTCCTCTGACTCCAGATGCTGCCATCTACCATATGCATTCTCAGGCCAGTCCTCATGGACAGAAAGGGACTCAATGTGGCTCCTATTTCTAACAAGATGGAAAGGCAAAGCCAGCCTCACCACCAGAGGGGCCTCACTGCAGTGAGTATACACTTCGTCATCCTTGGTCATCCATCTCACACACCCTCTGAGGGTCCAGCAAGGTTGGGAACCCACAAGCATGTGATAAATTCCATATTCTTCAGAGTTACTGCACATCTGCTGTGTGCCAGGCATACATATGAGTGTACAAAGATCTTAGACCTGTGGAACTTACGTTTTAGTAGGGGCAGTGGGGGTAGGCAGACAGAAAAGAACCTAATAAATTATATGGTGTGTGAAATGGCAATAAGGACATGAAAAAAGAAACTGTAGACTGGGGTGCCAATGGAGAGATTGCAGTGTTCAGTATGGTGGTCTGGGCAGGCATTATTGAGAAGGTGACATTGGAGCAAAGACTTGGAGAGTGTGAGGGGCTGAGTCATGCAGATATATGGAGTGGGTCGCGGGGATGATCCAGACAGAGGGAACAGCAAGGAGGACAGTGTGGCTGGAATGAAGCCAGTGACTGGGAGAATGGTGGAAGATAATGTCAGAAAGGCAATGAGGGCTGATCATGCAGGGTGTGTGGCCCATGGAAGGATATGGAACCTTCTCAGGATAAGATGGGCAGCCATTCTGGGCATGATGTGGTCTGCCTTACATATTTAAGGGACTAGGGTGAAAGCAGAAGGCTAAGTCAGGGAAACTGGAACTGGAGCCCAGAGCCAGGCATGACCTGTCCAAGGTCACACAGGAAGTAGAGGACAGAAGCAGGAAGGGGACCAGTTCTCGAGACTGTTGCTACCCAGGGCTCTTCCCCTTGCCCTTTGCCACATCAGGTACCCCAGCCTCCAGATCAATAGTCCAGCTGGTCAGAGGAACTTCAAGCCAGTCCCCAAACCCTGAGTAAGACTTTCATGAAGAAATGGTGAGAGCAGCTCTGTGATTACAGCCTTAATTTTGCTCTGATTCAATACAGCTCTCCCCTCCGGCATGATTAGTCAGGTACTATTACCATTTTGTAATGAGATTAATGAGAGAATTCATTCAGAAGTCATTATCTTACCTAATAATGACCTTACTGATTACTGTATCTCCTTCAACTAGGTTACTGATTTTGATGAAAATATAATAAATATAGCTTGCAGCACCTGGAAATTTGTTCTCTGCCTGGAATAGTTCTGAGGTGAAGACTTATTTTTAAGAATTTCTTGAAAGTGATTAAATATTTTGGTTCTCCTGAGGCGGTATTTCTGTGTTTTCACAGATGACATTTTTGAAATGTATGAAATATTTGATGATAAAATATTTAATAAGCCTGGCGTTCATATTTTTCAGACATCTGTTTCTACTTTGAGACTGTCTGAATGTGATTTTACATGAAATTTCTATTTGCATGTCGTGTTGGTTTAAGAAAAGGGCTTGTGCTATGCATGACATATGCATCTCATAAAATAATGAATGCCTGTGCCTTGCAGTCCAGAAGATATTGTACAAGAAGCATTGTGGTCTGAATATTAAAATGCATCTAAGAAAATCATTAAATAAAAACAGAACCATTTCCAGGGGGGAATAATGCAACTCAACTCTTATTAATTGAGAACCTATTAGGTACAAAGGTCCTATAGAAAATAAAGCGTTGATAAAAACTGAGTCTTGTCCTCAAGGTTCAGATTCAGTAAAGGTTTATTAAGCTCCTACTCATTGCCTGCTGCTTTTAGACCCGTCATCTCATTTATGAGAGTGGTACAAGGACTTAGGTTTCTGGACTCAAACATAGGGGTTCGAAGCCCTGCTTTATCTCTTCATAGTCATGTCACCTTGGGCAAGTCACTTAACCTCTCTATGCCTCAGTTTCCACATCTGTAAAATGGGGATAATAACTAACTCCTTGGTTTGTTGCAAGGATGATCGTAAAATGAGAAAACAGAGTCTAAGGGTTAAAATGTTTGCTCAAGATCACAAGTCTAACACCATTGTAAAGCAATTATACCCCAATAAAGATGTTAAAAAAAAATGATCACAAGTCTAGTAAGTAGTGAAGCTGGGAGTCCCAGGTCCTCAGACTTTGAGTTTCGAGGCTGTTCTGTTGTGACACCCTGTCTCTTATCCCTGAAGTTCAACCTTGCTGTGACGACAGAGCAAGCTTCAGTTTTGGAACTTGATGTAAGCGCTTATGGGATTTTCGTAAATCTAAATAGCTGTTGTATGATACCCGCTTCGCTCCCTGTTCATCTCAGTCCACGCGTCACCTGTAAAGATGGATGAGTAATTTGGAGGCTTGATTGATGTGGGTTTTGCCCTACGACTTTCCTCGAAGTTAATGAGAGCCAAGCGGTCCCAGATCCATGAATCACACCAGCTGAAAATGCTCCATTTAGAGGTAAAGAGAGAACAAAAGATCAACAGGATGCTGGGAAAACAGTCACACTCAGGGCTGTGCATTGGCTCCACAGTGAAACTCCACATTTGGAAGTATGTTGGGGAGCATACTTGGAGTCAGATCTGGTCCCTTCTGTGCCACCAGTCTTGTTGTGGGATCTTGAATGCAAGTCATCTCTCCTTGTGCATCTCTGGTTCCTTAACTTCCCCACAGGACTGAGCAATTAGAACATTGCTGATTATTGAGTGCCTACTATGTGTCAGGCTTATTCTAAGTGCCTCACTAGAACACACACATCTCATTTAATCTTCACAAAAGGACCTTATGAAGCATCATTAGCCACATTTTGCAAATGAGGAAACTGAGGCACAGAGAGGTTAAGTAACTTACCCAAGGCCACCCAGCTAAAAAGTAGCAGAGGCAGGATTTGAATGCAAGCAGGCAGACTCTGGAGCCCTGGCCTATAGCCTCTACCTATATTGTCTTACAGGTATTAAAGCGCTTTATGCACATGTGAGGTTGCCATTACTATTATCATATCACTCACTGTATTTATATATTTATTTATTTATTTGCGGTACGCAGGCCTCTCACTGTTGTGGCCTCTCCCGTTGCGGAGCACAGGCTCTGGACGCGCAGGCTCAGCGGCCATGGCTCACGGGCCTAGCGGAGCGGCATGTGGGATCTTCCCGGACCGGGGCACGAACCCGTGTCCCCTGCATCGGCAAGCGGACTCTCAACCACTGCGCTACCAGGGAAGCCCACTCACTGTATTTTGATTGAGGTTCTCAATGAGAAAGGAGATCAAAGAAAATGAAATTACTTTATATGACAGTGAAAGACAACTCGGAGGACGGATGTGACAGACACAGGCATCAACACACTGCCTCATAGTTGTCCAAATAGGGAAAAAGAAAGAGATGAGATGTAACAAAGCCAGGGAAAGGGGCCCTGCAGAAACAATTTATAAAAGCTAAGAGACAAAGCTCTAAGGAGATATTGATCAACCTCCATCCTTGAGTTTCTCTGACTACACCCCCATAGGCAAAACTGAGTGGGAAAACTCCTGGATGGGACAAGTAGGTAACATCGTGCCATTTGAAATGTGGAATGTCAACAAACAGTGACATTGCTCAGGGCTTGTTAAAAATGCAGAATCTCAGGTTCAACTCCCCAAACCTACAGAATTATAATCTGCATTTTCGCAAGATGCCCAGGTGATTCCTTTGCACATTACAGCTGGAGAAACCGCACTCTAAAGCCACATGCCAACAACTTGGGGGACCATGCTGCTGAGCCAGAAGTTAGAAATTGTGACCTAGGAAGCAGGTGAGAGATGCCTAGTTTATGTTGTTTCAAAGGCAAAGGATGCAAAATCATGGAAATTAAATCACAGATAGTATGGGGACATGTAGTAGATACACACATATGGGGTGAGTCCTGGCATTTTTACCAGGGTAATGAGAAGTCTGAGCGCAGAGGCCCCAGTAGGATTCAGACTGACTGGGATCTCATCTAAACCCGGACACTGCTGCCCTGTGGGACTTTGGAAAAAGCCAGATTAAGGAGTGGACAGCTGGACAACTGCCCAGCGCACAAATCCTTGAGGAAAGCTAACGGATCGCTGGAATAAATTGGTGAAATGGAACGTGGTTCCACTTCCACCAAAGTAGACAGCACCCCCCAGTGGAAAATAAAAACAAAACATTCCTCTGAAGCACAGTCCTGTTTTCAGCGGACAGGTCACAGTGGCCTACAATTTTGTAAAAGTCCTTTCCGTAAAATCGGGCTGTTTTCTGGAAACAAACGGCTTATTTCGTTATCTAAATATAAAACACCTACCAAAAAGTTGTACAGTTTAGCAAATCGCAAAAGAAAACTGAAGAGAGTGTAAGAACCACACAAAAGTGGGGAATATTTGGAATGCTTGGCAGGTATTTTTCAGAATGTTGACACCACTTCTGCCTGAGGAAACAAATAAGTAAGTAAATTTCTTTGTACAATTTCTATTAATATGAAGCAAATCTCTCTTCCCCTCTTGAAACAGATGTTAGGTAAATATTTAAGGGCATTGGTTTGGAGGGTTACTAACTAAACCACCAGCCTGGACCACTGATGGCCCTCCATCCCTCTCTGCCCTTTGCTGAATCTCTTCCCCACCCTGTCCTTCCTTCCTCACGGGTAGTAGGGGGCTTAAGCGAGAAAGTGGATTTCGAAAAAGTACAACAAAGTACCTCAAACTATAAACCCAACAAAAGAACAACCAGAGTCAAAAAAAAAAAAAGGTCCCCAGGCAGCATCACTGGGTCCTGCTCCTGGGGAATTGTCCTGGTCAAGAAACTTGGCTGAACATGAAACAAGGAAGCAACAAACTGGACCAGAACCCCCAGGCCTTTACATTAAACCCTGCCATGAGTCTTTTAATAAATACTTTGTTAGGTGCTGCTGAAAATGTGGAGATATTTATTGTAATGTCTCCCCCCAAAAAGCTTATAAGCTGCTAGAGCTAGTGACTAAAAGCCTGAGTTTGGAACTAGACAGACTTGGTTCCAAAGTACTCTGCCATCTAATACGTGGGTGACCCTAGCAAGTCGTGGTACTTCTCACGGTGCTGGCTTCCTGGTCTGTAACGCGGGCGAAACAACTGCTCTGGTTAGGAATTGTTATGGCAGAACCTTCGTTCCTCCCACCACGTTTCCATGTGGACGGAACACCAGGGGAGTAACAATCTTGACCCGTCTCTTCCTCTTCCAGGGGAGGGCCCGGGAGGAATGCATTACCGGATGTGGAGCAACAGCCTCTGGACCGGGTTGTCAGAGGGTGGAGCTAATTTATTCAAAAGTTGCATGCTTGAAGATATTCCCTTTTTTTGTCCCCTTGCTCCACAGCAGTGAAAGGCAGAAGTGCTGAGTAAGTAGGTGACTCTAGGGCCCAAACTCACCCCCGGCTGGGCTGTTCCAAGGTCTAAATTGTAAAAGGGGAGTGAAGGGAGGTTTCTTAGCAAGCTCTTTGACTGGAGGTATAAAGACACATTCTCCAGTTTATCAATAAGAAGCTAACATTGGTCTCCCTTGGCCTGTCTCCTGGATCTTGTTTCTCAACTGGTCCTCGTTTTGAATGTGAAAGAGGGAAGTGTTTTTTATTGAATCCCTAAAAGTCCGCTAAGGGCATTGTGGGAAGAAAATGAGATATGTATGGAAAGCATCTGCCTATCAGAGGCATCAGTAAAAGATTATTATATCATTTTGGCCCAGTTCGTAGCCCAGAGACGAGGCTCTCCATTTACACTTGAGAAAGATTCAAGTTGCCGGTAGAGGCTTCCATGGGGAGATCAAGCATACATGGAGCCTCCAGAGATGAGCAAAGAAATGTTAGGGCATTTTGGACAATAAGACTTAACATGAGTAAAGGTATGGATGTGGGAACATTTTCCAGTTCGTTGTAACCTGGCTTCTACTTCTCATCTCCTCAATATGGCTTCTACTTCTCATCTCCTCAATATTCCTTGCAATGTTGAGCGATAGCACCTTCTCCCTTATCGGAGTGGTCAAGTCTTCACCTTCATGCACCCTGGCTGGTCTTTCTGTTCTCACAGCCATCATTCACATCCAGCCACTCCCCAATATCAGGTCTCCTGTTCTGTCTCATGATAATAGAGGCTTCCCAGAATGAGGGTGACACTTCACTGCCTCCCTTGCTGCTGGGTGTTACCATGTGAGTCAGTCCCAACTAAGAGGATATGAATGAAAGTCAGGTGTGCAACTTCTAGCTCAGGCCCTTAAAGAGTGATACCTGCCCTTCCTGCTCGCCTGTCCTTTCCATGTTGGAGGTCTCATCCCTGCCGACCCTCCTGGGAGATTTCCCTCACATAACAGAAACAAACAGTGAGCCATCTTGGACCATGGAGACAAAGGATGTGTCCTCCGGATGTAGAACAATCCAGAAGGAATCAATACCCCAGGCAACTTTGTAAAGCAGAGCCTCTATACCAGCTAGGACTTTTAGGTGGGAAAGGTAACTGTTATCTTATGTAAGCTGTTATTTGGTCTCTTCATATGCTGCCAGAATGATCTGAATCAATACGAGCTGCTTATCACTGTTATGTGGCGGAAGGCTTCCTGGAGGAGGGAAGGGCGGGGATGCATCTCCAGGTAGAGGGGACAGCATAGATACAGGCATGGAAGCTGGATGAATTCACAGACCTGCAAGTAGCTGGGTATGTCTGGGGCCAAGCTCGGGGTGGAGGAAGAGTGGTGAGAGGTAAAGTAAACAAGGCTGGCAGAGTCCAGACCATGCAGGGTTTTTTATGGAGGTCACAGAATTTGCCTTATGCTGAAGGCAATGGAAAGTCATGGAAGTGTTTCAACAGGTGAATGGCTTGGTTGTAAAAGCAACACTTGCCTCAATACACAGGGAGTTGGAAGAGCTAGACTGGAGCCTCCATGGCTGGTCTTCTGATCCCCAAGCTGGAATTGCCCACCTCCCCTAGAAGGGACATCTCACACTCTTCTCCAAGATCCACCCCTTAATGAGAGAGAACCCACAGACTGAAGAGGAGATTTGATTTCATCTGTTTGTTAGAAAGAGGTTTTTCTGGAACTATGTCTGCAGCCTCTCTAGATAGCAACATTAAAATAACTGGATTTCTGTGCTCTTCAGAACTATGTCCTTAGTCAATTGACTATTATTATTTCTACCTCTGGAACTTTGAGTTGATCCGTAAAAAGCCTATGGGAAAATTTCAGATAAAGCCATTAATAGTTTCCCCATCATTGGGCCTTTGACAATATGGTGAAGTTTATTCTTAAACATTCAGGTGTCATCGGAGGCACCTGATCCTCAGGCCTGCACTCAGAAACAACTTCAGTAAGAGTCGTAAGCATGGATCACAGTGCATACGCTCTAATTATTAAGTTCCCCGCCCCCTCTCCTGGAGAACAAGAATAGTATTCATTCATTTCTGTAATCCATGCATTGCCTAGGGTTACAAATTGCACCTTGTAGACGTTTGGCAAAATTTGGTCAAATTGGATCAGGCTAATCTCTTCCTTAAACTTGTAGTGAGTGAAGTGTTTCTCAGTTGGACATTATGGTTTTTTCATCCGTGTTTGTATATATGCCTACAAATATAATTGGATGGAATCGTGGTTTTTCTGGGAATTATTGTTATCCTCCACAGAGCCACTTCTTCACTCTCATAAAACATGCTTGAAAAAAGAAAAGGAAAAATTCCTTTTTATGATGATTGGTGCCTTATTCCTGTGCTTTCCTGGAAAGTAAAATCAAGATACATGCTTGGCGTATTTATTTCTGAAATCAGTAGCAGTAGTTTTGTCAGAGAAACAGACTCATGAGTACTACCTGCAGTTTTTGAGCATGCCATAGGTATGTATTGTCATTTTTAATCATTTTAGGCTAATTTTCTCGTATATCAGGGCAGAGAGTCAATAGATACCCTCTCAGGTTGAAAATAGTTAAAAATTTTAAATGATGCTAGATCTTACACACCGTATAGTCAAGACGACTTTGTTCACTCATGCCTTGTCTACCGCCACAACCCCTAGTCTTCATGCTCCAAACTCACAGCAACAATAAATAAAATATAAGAGAGAAAGTTTAAAAGACATTAAGCCTGCTCAAAATCAAGAGTAACATCTCCATGGACCAGAAATGAAAAGTGGTAAGAATCGGTCACAGTGAGCCTCCAGGGCTCCAGGTTGGGAAGCTAGCAGAGCGGTGGGAATTTGGATCCTAAAATGTAAGAGCAAGTAACAGCCTCCAACATGAGGTGGGGCACAAGAGCCAGGCTCTTTGCTCCACAGCAGGAGTTTGAATGGGTACCCTCTACTCTTGAAAAGAAGCTGAAAAAGTCTGCTGACAGCTTCAGGGGTTGCATTTCATATGAAACTGTAAGCTCAGGGATGCAGGGGAAGAACAGAGACTTACAACCGGGAACTCAATCAAGCTGCTGACTCAGTGGAAGCCTCTGAAATATCCCCAATGCCATCCCCAGGCTGCTAATGTAAAGAGGTAGTTCTGAACTAAGGGTCTCAAAGGGTAAGGTGGAGACAGCCACACAATTGCTAGGCAGGGAGGAGTATTGCAGACAGAAAGATCTACTCAAGAAGAACCTGTAAACCGAAATTAAAAAAAAAAAAAAAGCACGAAAAAGTGATATCAGTGAAAATGGCAGAGTGAGGGCTTCCAAAAGTTTTCTCTTCCATAAAAGCAACAAGAAAACTGACAAAAATTTCAAACTCGACTTTTTCGGAAGTCTGGAAGTTAATCAAAGGCTTGCAGCATTTCTTCTAGAAAAACAGCCTAATCTTGGTAAGGACAGCAAGTGTTGTGGCATTAAAATTTGCCCTATTCCCATCTCACACTCTGCAGCTCCACAGTTACCTTGAAAATCAACCGCCTATGGTCATAGTAATCACCAGAAGCCTGACAGCCACCGGGACAGAAGAACAGGGTTGAAGCTTCTTCAGATCCCAGAGGATTGTCATCATTTGACCTGTCTGGTTGTTGCCCAAAAGATTCCACTTAAAAGGCTGCCTTTATTTGACCTGGCTCAAAGCTCACATAGCGCTGAGGAAAATAGCTACCTACCCCTAGATTTCTATACTCAGCTAAACTGTCATTCCAGGGGGAGGGCAAAATACAGATGTTCTCCCCAGATGTACCATTTACTACCCATTGACCTTTGCATCAGGAAGAAGTTTAAAATCAAAGAGGAGAATTCAGAGAAGACAATGAACACAGAAGTTGGTAAAACATGTTAGCAAATTTAGTTAACTATTGACTGCATAATAATCATCACACCATTTCTTGTATTTAAACAGAAGTGAAAGTAAGTATCTAGACTGTGGTGATAAGGAGATTGGCAGATCAATGTGAAAAAGTGTGCCAACATCCTTGACTTTCCCAAAAGATGAGTAGAGATACTGAATGATTTTAGATTGTACTAGAGAAATTAGTCTTTAAATATACACATTAAGTTTTTAAAGGTAACCACTAAAGGAATATAAATAAAATCTATGCTTCCTAGTCAACAGGGGCAAAAGGGGGAACAATATATAGAAGACCTTACAGAATAAAAGCAGGAAAGAAAAAAGAAAAAGGATAAAAAGGAAAAAAAAGATGTAAGTAAGTCCAAAAACTAGGGATCAAATAAATATAAACAAATTAAATTGACATTAACAGCAGAGACTATCAGATTTAATTAAAAGAAAATAACATAGGTTCTGACAATTTAAAGTTTTTCATGCCTTTCATCTCTTTAGAGGAATCTTTAGCAATGAATATTGCTTTTTTTGAGAAAATATTTATCTAACGTTCCATCCCATTTCTTTCTCTTTTGTTAAATTTAAGTATAATTACATTTCATACTTCAATTTTAAACTAGCATGGACAGTATAAAGTTTTTCTTATAAAATGTTTCCTTTCTTTCTTTTCTCTCTTTCTCCCTCATTTCTTCCCTCCTTTCTCCTTTTTGGTATGTTCACACGCAGATGTTCAGATAGTCGGACGTAACCCATATGTCGCCTGCTCTTATAGAAAGCCCTGATTTTTGCACTGGGCCAATCTTGACGTAAGACCCAAAAGTTCAAGGTTTATCATTAGAAATTCCACTTATTCCAAAGGATTTGTGAGCCAAGCAGACGTTGCTGACGATTTGGTAGGAGAAAGAGCGGCAGTGCTTGCTGTGCACTGTACAGCTAACAGCTTAACAAATCCCTATAGACGCCGCCCCCCCCCAAGTTCTTCTTCAGTGTCATGATCAACTAGGAAGGGTTGCCATTTCCCTGGATCCTTTCCTTCACTCTCAACCTTCTCAGCATCTGACTCTAGCTCCCTGACTCCTATACTCTTAACCTCTTTCCCTTTCTTATGCAGGGCAATTTAGCTTTGTCGCAGCCATTCCAAAATTCTCGTTAGCTATATCCACCATCCCGCTCAACAAAGTAACCAACTCTGCTCCTAGTACCAGGATGCCCCCTCATTAGAAAGTAACAAGGACTATGAATAACAGCTGACCTCTGTCTTTTCACACAAGAAATGGCTTAAGTGAACGCAAAACTCGTCATAAGTTCTCATCTTCAGTGTTTACAATGAAATCATACTGCTGAAAGAAAAATTAAAATAAGATACCCAGATGCTTTCAGAGAGGAATAGAGGAAAAATAATCAAAATTAAAGAGAATTTTCAATAAAAACACCAAAATTCCACCACCCTAACACAGCATTATTATTATTATTACTGTTATTATTATTTCAATTTCCCTTGGGTTTTATGTCAGTTTATTTATAGCCATTCCCTTAAGATGAACTCACCTACATTTTGATGCTGTGTTAAATCCATCTGGGTATCTTATTCTTTCTTGCCATCTTTTTGACATTTTACACTGATTAAATCATCAGCATTTCATAAATGATATTTTTATATTTTAAGACATTCATATCTTGCTTGATCCATAAGCTTGGTGATGGGATTCTAGTGAAGGATCAAGTCAAAAGGAGGCTTTATAATTTATTACACTTAGTGTCTTGGGTACCATTGGAAAGTGCGTTCGAAATGTTAAATTTTGAAGAAAGGATCTTTAACAAACATCCTAATAAGTCCTTAAATTGTTCAAAAGTAAATTAAAAAGGAACAAATTACACACACAAGGATAAAAACAATCCCATAATCAAGGGATGTTTAAAATAACTCTTAGAAATATAAAATTATGAGAAGTACCTGTAGACAATTGGATAACAAATACTTAATATGTCAAAAGATGATAAAATGAAAAATAATATGATAATTGAATAGATATTAAAAACACCTAAAGGCAGAGGGGTGAATTTTCAGAGAATTGGTTATTAGATGAATTGATAATTAGGCAAAGTGGTTTTCAGAGATTTGATCTGTTACCATTTCAACTTAGTTGCAATCTGAATATTCATTTCATGTGCTGTTTCCTTCTCATTTCACATTATAACTAAAGCATTTTCTTTTGTCACATATTCTTTATAAAATTAATTGCTATCTCAATGATGTTTGTTTTTTTCTGATTATCAAAGTAATATGTGTTCATTATAGAAAATTTGAAAAATACACAAAAGCATAAAGGAGAAAACAAAAATCAACCATAAGCCCATCACCTGGAAATAATCAGTTTCATTTTAATGAGCGTCATCCCAGTCTTGGTGGTATTGGGTTGAGATGGTGGTGGGGGACCTATAAATGGCAATTACTATTTTTGTCAGTTTATTATTCTGTTATAGTTGTTCCATAATCCTATCAGCTATTTCCAATTCATGGGTAATTTTTTTTTTAACTTCTGCTTTCTTGCCTGTATAGATGGTATTGTGTTGAACAGTTTTAGGCATATAATTTTCTGCCTTGGTTGAATGTTTTTACCCCCAGGAAAATTTCCTTAGAATGGGATTATGGGATCAAAAGTTCTTATTACATAAAATTTCAACCCCCAGACAGTTCAGAAGAGAAGATTGAGGCCCAGAAAGGAGAAGGGACTTACCTACAGTTATTTAGCCTTGGAGTAGCCTACATCCAGGTCTCCCAACTCCCGGGTACTGGGATCTCGCGCTATTTAGGGTAGCCTACTTAGGGTAAGAAGACATTCCAGATAACAGGAATCCATTATTGTTGGAAGCCATTCAGTTTGTTATTCTTCTCCCATTAAATTTAAAGAGACTATAAAAGTTTTCTAATAACCAAATCCTTCAAAATGAACTGTTGGAAGGCTCTGAAGTGTCACCCTGGGGCAAGACATTTATAAGGCTCAAATAAATCTCCACAAAGCCTTTACAGGAACTTTAAAACCCAGTTCCACAACAAAATGTGTGTTTTTATTATAAATTGAGTTTTCATTATCAGCACGAATGCTAACGGTGCTGCTGACGTGGTAAACAGAAAGCACACGAGCAATCATAAATATTCACACACCTTTGGCAGAAGTAATTGTTACCGAGGATGACAGCTCTGGCCAAATTCTGATGGGCTCTCGCAGAGAAATGGAGGATTCAAAATGTGAGACAATCCCCCCACGCCTGCCCAGCCACACACACACAGGAAAGGGCGGAGAGGGGCAAAGATCACCGCAGCTGCAAGTCTGAAGGCCTGGGTGGCTGCTCTGTGAGAAACGTGAAAGACCTGGGCTGGAAGGATCCTGTCTGCGTGGGACTCACTTGTGCAGCTGGGAGGCAGGATGGGAAGACTGAGATCACCAGACACCACAGGCGGACACACGCTACTTCCTTTTTGTTTTGATTGAGGTAAAATTCACATGACAGTCACCATTTTAAAGTGTATAGTTTAGTAGCATTTAGTACATTCACAATATTGTACAACCATCACCTCTATCTAGTTCCAAAACACTTTCATCACCAAAAAGGGAAACCCTGTACCCATTAAGCAATCACTTCCCATCCCCATCCTCCCCTTTCTCCTGTCCTTGGCAATCATTCATATGCTTTTTGTCCCTATGGACTTGTCTATTCTCAATATTTCGTATTTATGGAATATATAATATGTGGCCCTTTGTGTCTGGCTTTGTTCACTTAGCATAATATTTTCAAGGTCCATCCGTGTTGAAACATGTGTCAGTACTTCACTCCTTTTTATGGTTGAATAATATTCCACTGTATGGATCTGACACATTTTGTTTATCCATTCATCAGTTGATGGACATTGGCATTGTTTCTACCTTTTGGCATTTGTGAATGGTACTGCAATGGACATATGTACAAATTGTAAAAATATCTATTTTCAATTCTTTTGGACATATTCCTAGGAGTGGAATTGCTGGGTCATACGGTAGTTCTGTGTTTAACTTTTTGATGAACTGCTAAGCTATTTTCCACAGAGGCTGTACCATTTTACATTTCAACCAGCAATGTACAAATGTTCCAATTTCTCTACATCCTTGCCAGCACTTGCTATTTTCCATTATTATTACTATTATTATTATTGCCACTCTATCGAGTGTAAAATAATCTCTCATTGTGGTTTTGATTTGCATTTTTTAAATAAAATTATTTATTTTATTTTTGGCTGTGTTGGGTCTTCATTGCACGGGCTTTCACTAGTTGAGGTGAGCAGGGGCTACCCTTCGTTGTGGTGCACGAGCTTCTCATTGTGGTGGCCTCTCTTGTTGTGGAGCACGAGCTCTAGGTGCACAGGCTTCAGTAGTTGTGGCTCATGGGCTCTGGAGCACAGGCTTCAGTAGTTGTGGCGCACCAGCTTAGTTGCTCCACAGCATATGGGATCTTCCCGGACCAGGGCTCAAACCTATGTCCCCTGCATTGGCAGGCGGATTCTCAACCACTGTGCCACCAGGGAAGCCCTGATTTGCATTTTTAAATAACTAATGATGTTGAGCATCTTTTCATGTGCTTTTTGTCCATTTGTATATCTTCTTTGGAGAACTGTCTATTCAAGTCCCCTGCCTATTTTTAAACTGGGTTATTTGTCTTCTTGTTGTTGAGTTTTAGGATTTGTATATTCTAGGTATGATTCTCTTTGTATATTCTAGGTATGATTTCCTTATCAGATATATTATTTGTAAATATTCTCTCCCAGTTTATAGGTTGTATTTTCACTTTCTAGGTAGTGTTCTTTGATATATGAAAGTTTTAAATTTAGATTAAGTCCAACTTATCTATTTTTCTTTTGTTGCTTCTTTTTTTTTTTTTTTGGCGTTATATCTAAGATTTATTACCAAATCCAAGGTCATGAAGATTTAACCCTCTGTTTTCTTTGAAAAGTTACAGTTTTAGCACTTACATGTAGGTCTTTGACCTGTTTTTGAGTTAATTTTTGCATATGGTGTAAAAAAGGGTCTAACTTCATCCTTTTACATTTTGAGACCAGTTGTCCCAGCACCATTTGTTGAAGAGACTGTTCTTTCCCTCAGAAAGGTGGTCTTGGCACTCTTGTCAAAAATCAACTGACCATAGATGTGTGGGTTTATTTCTGGGCTCGCAATTCTCATTTAACTATATTTCTATCCTTTTGCTAGTAAGACACTGTTTTGATTATGGTAGCTTTGTAATACCTTTTGAAATTGAGGTGTGAGTTCTCCAACTTTGTTCTTCTTTTTGAAAACTGCTTTAGCTCTTCAGGGTCCCTTGAAATTCCATATGGATTTGAGGATAAGCTTTTCCATTTCTTCAAAGAAAAGAAAAGGCCATTGGTATTTTGGTAGGAATTGCATTGAATCATTAGGTCACTTCAAGGAGTATTGACATTTTAACAATATTAAATCTTTGAATCCATAAAAGTGGATGTCTTATTACTAAGCCATAAAAAGGAATGAAATTGAGTCATTTGTAGAGATGTGGATGGACCTAGAGATTGTCATACAGAGTGAAGTAAGTCAGAAAGAGAAAAATATTGTATATTAACGTGTATTTGTGGAATCTAGAAAAATGGTACAGATGAAGCAATTTGCAAGGCAGAAATAGAGACACAGATGTAGAGAACAAACATATGGACACCAAGGAGGTCAAGGAGGGGTGGGATGAATTGGGAGATTGGGATTAACATATATACACTAATATGTGTAAAATAGATAACTAATGAGAACCTGCTGTATAGCACAGGAAACTCCACTTTGCTGTACAGTAGAAACTAACACAACATTGTAAAACAACCCCAATTTGAAAAAAAAAGTGATGTCTTTCTGTTTATTTATATCTTTAATTTCTTTCAGCAATGTTTTACAGTTTTCAGTGTATAAGTCTTTACAACTCTTTAGTTAAATTTATTCCTAAATATTTTATTCTTTTTGATAGTATTTTTAATGAAATTGTTCTCTTGATTTCCTTTTGGATTATTCATTGCTAGTATATAGAAATATAACTGATCCTTGTATGATGATTTTTTATTTTATAACTTTGCTGAGTTTATTTATTAGCTGTAATAGTTTTGGGTTGATTCTTTAGGCTTTTCTATATATGACATTATGTCATCTGTGAATAGAAATAGTTTTACTTCTTTTTCTCCAATCTGGATGCCTTTTATTTCATTTAAGACATTGCCCTGATTGCTCTGGCTATAACTTCCAGTACACTGTTGAATATAAATGAACAGAGTGGGTATTCTTATCTTGTTCCTGATCTTAGGGAGAAAATATCTTTCTCTTTCCCCAGTGAGTATGTTAGTTGTGGAGTTTTCACAAATGACCTTCAGTATCCTCAGTTTGCTGTGTATCTTTATCATGACCACCATATTGCTTATTCATTCATTTCACAGCATTTCACAACACCTACTGACATACCCCTGTGCTGTGTGCTGGGAAGCGACAGTCATGGTCCCTTCTCTTTCCTAGCTCACACTGACACAGGGGAGATGGACACACAGACAGACAATTATAACACAGAACCATAAGAATGCAGGGGCATCTACTCCTGTCTGGGTTAGAGAAGACGTTTCTTGGTTTGGGTCCCCTGAAAACAGAGCCTGAGGCAAGGACCTGGGAGCAGAGAGTTTGTTTAGGTCATGATCTGAGGGTGTAGGAGGAAAGAGGGAAAGCCAGTGAGGGTGTGGAATGGGCACATTTGAGGGTAACCAGGGATCCATTCTAGGGAATTCTCTGAAGAACTGAAAAGAATATGCCTCAGAACTGTCCTTCCAAAGGATGGGAGGGTGGAGCCGAAACATCAGAGAGTCCCAGCAGGCCCTCGAGGTGGAAGCTGGTGGTAGGACCTGGCGACGGGCTGGGGAAGTGCCCACCCCAGCTACAGCTGCAAGCGGAGGTGAGGGAGGGGAGGTGGCATGAAGACTAATGGCATCTCCTGTGTGGGTTCAGGGGGGCTCACCAGGAGAGGCAGCTGCTATGGCATCAAAAATGGAGAGAAATTAGCTGTGTGGAGCTGGCAGGGGAGATCGTTCAGGGCTTTGGACACTTTGTCCTGAGAGCAGTGGGAGATCAGCCAATGAAGGATTTTAAGTCTGGAAGTGCCGTGATCAGCTTGATCCTTTTGACCGACCGATACCTCCAATTTCAGCGCAGAGAATGGACAGGAAGGAAGCGAAAGTGAAAGCATAGACACCAGCGGGAGGCTACTGTAGAGGGCCAGGCCAGAGGCCATGGGTCCTTCCCATGAGCACAGCAGGGAAATCAAGAGCAGTGGACAGATGTGGAGCTGTTCAGAGGGGCAGCTCCACAGGAAAGGCCGCAGAGCTGGGTGCCGGGAGTGAGGGACAGAGAAGTCAGGGATGTTGCCTAAATTTTCGGCTTGAGCGGTTGGGTTTCTGTGGTGTCATTCATGGGAACAGGGAATCCAAAAGCACGAGCTAAACCTGATGAGGTCAGTGTTAGACACGCACAAGTGGACACGAACCTGGGGAACTTCCCAGGGGTGAGAGGTCCCACAAGACGGCTCCAGCCTTATTTCACCACCCGTTAGAGCCAAGCTGATGTGTCTCCCTTCCTGTGAATGGCCTGGCCTCAGTACTCACGAGCGTTTGTGGATTGAATAAATGAGCAGCTGACTGCTGGTCCCCCCACACACCTCGCTCACTTTGCTCTCTTCCTTATTTCCTCCCTTTACCTCTTTAAATCTTGCCCATCCCACCAAGCCACATCCTCCAGGAGTCACACCTTTGCGGCCAGTCTGCAGACCCCAGGGCAGGAGCCATGAGGAGCCCTGGGGGTCGGGATGGGGTTGACACACACGCAGCTCCTTCACTGGAAGCAGCCTGCGGAGCCCAGAACAATCATATCCTCTGCCCTGGCCTATACACGGGGATGGTGGAGGGCCTCCAGAGTGGGCTCCGGGCTCCGAGGAAACCTCAGTGGAGAGGGCCAGACAGGCTCGGTAGATCAGGGAGCACGGAGCTCTCTGGCTGGGGTGGGTTCCTGCCTGCCTGCCCAAGCGTAAGACTTGGTGACAGCAGCCATGAAGCCAGCAGGCCCTGCCAAGGTGGCTGGAAAGGAGCGTGCAGTTGCCTGTGATGTGGGTCAGTGTGTCAGGCGCCAAAGCCAGAGGACCCAAGGCGGAACCACACATCCTGGCTCCCAGGGCGAAGGAACAAGCAGTGATGCAGGGGCAGTGGATGGCAGCTCGGCCACCCGGCCAGGTTCCCGGTTCCTCACGTGTGCCTCTGCGCAGGTGGCTCACCGTCCCCGTTGAACCCAGAGCACAGCATGCTCAAGCCCAGCCTCCTCGCCTTTGCTTCTGCAGGACCACGATGCCTTCTCCAATTCTCTCCGCCCATCCACATCCTACTCCATGTTCAGAGCCTCAGTCAAGTGGATGCTCAGTCCTTCTTAGCTGTCACTTCCCCTTTGATTCAGTGCCACCTCCCCCAGGGAGCCTTCCCTGAGTAATCCTTCATTAGAGGCAGCCGGTAAAGTTCAGAGGTTATAAGCCTACCAGCCTGCCCAGCAGATTTTGCGCATGCCAGCCTCCATAATCTTGTGAGCCAATTCCTTAAAATCAATCTGTCTATATCTATAAAACACACACACACACACACACACACACACACACACACACCCTATTGGTTCTGTTTCATTGGAGAACCCTGACTCACTCATACACTTAGGAACCCTGCAAAGTGCCTGAGGGAAGCCCTCCCCAGATGGTTGTTTATATTAATTCTATGAAGAGTTGAGGGGGTCTGTGTGTCTCATCTGTAAGCGGAGACCCCCATCTTCGCAGCCTCTATCAGCTCCACACCCTGTGCCTCCATGCGGTGCTCCTGGCTGGGCTGAAATGGGAGGAGAGAATAAGACCCAAGAGTCTTGACTCAGGTTCCCTGCAATTAGATGAGCTTTGGGGAAAAATTTAAATCCAGAGGCCCTAACTCATGTTCTCCCTTTGATTTCCCTTCTGGTACTGTATTTTGAAACTAATCTTTGTTAAATAAAAATGGTTGATGACAAATTAATATCTCCCTCCCAGCAAATACAGTGTGGTGGGCAGTCATCTACACGCTTAGGTAACATCTGATCACCATCACTGGGTTTTGGTGTCTACAATAGTTTCCTATAAATAGATGTTAAAAAAGACATACTTTAAGACTTACTCTGCAGTTATGATTATGAACATCTGTTAATGTTTACAGAAGTCCCAGACTAACTTAGATAATGTCAGAGCAAAGAATGTACACGGAAACTCCCACACCCTTCAGGTTTTACTTTTATCCACAAACGTGTTGGGAGACTCAGGGCACAGCGCTTCTCAGGGGGCAAGTTCATGGTCATTAAAGCATGAAGGAGCCCATAATATCAGTTGCGCTCAACACAGGGTCTTTCCAGGAGAAGAAGGCTCGCTTTTAAAGGCTGGAACTTCACCAGAACTTAAGTGTGCCTGGACACACAAGCCTCGCCTAGAAGCATGCTCCAAGGTGTTAAACCTCACTGAGCAAAAGAGACCACACATAACCCAAGAGGCCCTGGGGGAGCCTGCACCCCAGCAATGGCGGAGCTCGTTTGTGCCTTGGAAGAAAATTGCAGCCTCTGTCAAATGTCATCTCACCCCGCAATCCTGACACGTCTTAAATAATATTTTGAGGCTGATCTTGACATGCTTGATCGAGCTTCTGGCAGAAGTTTCTCTTTCTATTTATTTATTTGAGTAATTTTTACTTTGTCAAGAGCTGACTCAGAACAATTGGACAGGAGAGCTGGTTCATTCTGCCTGGGCTCCCTTGGTGACTGATTTTTGACCTACGAATGAAGTACGTCTTTGGATGCCCATTGTAGTTTATCTATTTGTAGAAAACGAGGCATTTTCATTAGTATTATTTTTAATATAAGACTATGAAACTGTGCATGGCTCTTCCTTACCTGTGTTGATCTCCTTTATTCGGGTGGTTATGCTTATTTCTCATTTTAATTGTGTCTCCTTTTTCCATTGATTAGATTTGCCAGAAGTTTGCATTTTATTCATCTTTTTAAAGAGCTAGCTCATGGTTTTATTTATTAATTCCACTGGGGTTTTTGTTGTTGTTTTTCTCTATTTAATTTTAATCTTTATTATTTTATTATTCTTACCATGTTCCTCTGGGTTGTTTTTGTTCCTTTTCTGGTACATAAAGTTGGTTGCTCTTCTCTTTTTTAAAGATAACATTGTTTAAAGTTGTGAAGTTCCCTGTAAGTTCTGCTATGTCTACATCCTGGAAAATCATCTATTTATCACTTTCATTGGTTTAGATATGTTTTTATAGACAAATGAAATATTTTAGAGGAAAAATAAATCATAAGCAACAAAACAAACAAACAAAAAACCCTGAAATCACCAGAAATCCCATTTCCCAGAAAGATATATTGACATTTTAGTATACATTTTCTAGATTTCTCCTTTGCAAATTTATACATATAGATTTTTAAGGTTTTACAAAATGGCGTCACACTTAAATGTTTTATTTATCTAAATAATAAAATTAAAACATCTTTCCTCGTTATTAAGGCTAAATTTACACTGTCAGTTTTAATGGCTGTTGAAGATTTATTCTGTTGTACAGATATCCCATAATTTACACTACCAATTACCTATTATTAGACATTTAGGTTGTTTTCATTTATCTTGTCATCATAAAAAAAAAAAAAGCAACCACACTGCAATGTATATTCTTGTTGCTGAATATTTGCATACCTCCATGATTATTTCCTCAGGATAAAGTTGTAGTAATAGAATTGTTGGCTGAAAGGAGTTGGTATGGCTTTAAGACTTTTGATGTATTTCTTTCATTTCTCCCCAGAACAGGTGTACCAGTGATTTGCTCTCAGCCTGGAAGCTCCTGTTTCCATCTACCCTCATCAATACTGAGCGTGTTTAATTTGGGACTATTGGTGGGAGAAGAAAAGGTTCTTTTAATCTGAATGTATTTTGTTTTTAGAAGGGGTGAATATTTTTGTACATTTATTTACCACATAGTTTTTGGATCACTTTTTCACATCCCTTACCCTTTCATCTTTATTCTTATTAATTTACAAGGTCTTTTTGCTGTTTGTCATACATATTACAAATACTTTGGCCATTTTATTGTTGGACTTTCAAATTTGCTTAAGTATTCTTGTCTTACGGAATTTGTAAAGTTTTATTCAGTTAAATATATCAATCTTTTCTCTTTCATGGTTTTTGTTTTTGCATATATGCTTAGAAAGATCTTACTTACACAATGAAGATCAAATGATTATGCATTTCTTCTTATTTATTTGTTTACATTTAAATCTTATAAGCATCTGGATTTATTTTAGTGTGTGATAGAAACTGATTTTATTTCTTCCCAGTAGCCAGTTGGTCTCAGTCATACCCTACCCTTTGCCCATGGAAATGACAGTTGTCATATAAAAATTGTATACTGGCATACCTTGTTTTATTGCACTTTGCTTTATTGTGCTTTGCAGATTTTGCATTTTTTACAAATTGAAAGTTTGTGGCAACTCTGTGTCAAGCAAGTCTGTTGGCGCCATTTTTCCACCAGCAGTATTTTTAAATTAAGGTATGTACATTGTTCCTTTTCATATAATGCTATTGCACACTTATTATATTAAATACTATAGAGTAAACATAACTTTTATTTGCACTGAGAAACCAAAATTAATTCACTTTATTGCCATATTCGCTTTATTGTGATGTTCCGGAACCAAACCTGCAATATTTCCGAGTTATGCCTGTTACAGACATGTACAAAATCACACCCTTGTGTCTGTTTCTGGCTTTCTATTTTTGGAGCTTTGAGTGTCCATTCACAGAGCCAGCTCCAGTCACTGTAGTGGCTGAAAGGGCCAGCTCTGGAATCATTCTGCTGACACTTGAGCCTGTTCCCCTCACTGACAAGCTCTCTGACTTGGACAATTCACTGAAACTCTGAGGGTGGTTGTGAGGGTCTAGAGGAAGGATACGTATAGAGTTCTTGACTCGGTACCTGACACATTCAAGGATTCCATAATGTACGTATTACTGCCACTGACACATATCCACCAGTGGAACCCGATGTCAGCGGCATCCCCCTTACCCCTCAGGGTACAGTTGGCTTCATCCCCCAAAGCGGGTAGAAGGAGCGAGCTGTGCAAGCCCAGAGCCAGCTCAAGATTCTAGTGAGTTCTGGGGCCGTCCCTGCTGCCTCTGCTGATCTTCACCCCTTACCCTGGTTGTGAAAGTCTGTCCCTGCTCAGAGTTCCAGCCTCCCAGCTCTGATGATCGCAGTAGATGTTCCTAAGTCCAGGAAGTGGTGGGGGCGGGGACAAAGAAGGCACTTAAGTGGAAGACAGATGAGCATATAAAAGTGGAGTGGGAGGCCTCCCCATCAGGACCACTGGTCCAGACACCCCGACAGTGGGTTTCACTAGGCTTCCCTTAACTGTCTTAGCACCTCTCCCCCTCTGTGTCCCCTCCCTTCTCTCACTCTCCCTCCTGTCCCTCCCTCCTCGTCCCTCCCCTGGAGTCAAAACCACATATGCCTTCTCATGCCTCCAACAGAGCAGCTGCCCCGTCTTCTGTCACCTTGGCCCCTGCCTAGTCCACACCCACAGGCTTTCCTCCTCCCTGAGAGGCCCTCGCAGGGCATTTTCCCAAACAAAGACAGTTCCTCCCCTAAGAGGGGTTTGGTACCGGTTGTCAAGATGCTAAAATAGTCTTCACCTTGTCATGTTACCAATAATAATAATAATAATAGCGCCCACAGTTATTCAATGCATACGATAAGCCAGACACATACTCTATATTATGTCTTTTAAACTCCACGACAATTCTACAAGGCAGCCACTGGGGGACAAATATTACAGAAGAAACATGACTGGGGTTCAGAGAGCTGATGTGACCAGATCAGGCCACAGGTAAGTATCAGAGGAGGGCTTTGAGTGTCAAGGTGTCTGACTGCAGAATCTGGGCTCTTATCTACACCCTATACACCTGCCATTTTAAGCCTCTTGATAAATATTTCTAACTTGTTCTTCTGAAAGATCTTACCAGCCTTCTGGTTTCAGGCAGGGGAATGTGGCATAAAAGCTAAATGCACTTGCTGAGTAATAGCCATGGGGGAAACAGGCATTGTTATATCTACTTTACAACTGAGAGGGACTGGGAGGTACAGAGAGGTTAAGTGACCAGGCCAAGTCCTCACAGCAAGTCTCTGGCACAGCTGGGATTAAAATCCAGACCTCCCATCACTGGGTCTGGCGGCCTCCCCCGGCCCCCGCCATGAACACTGCTTCCAGCCATCTGTCCTCACACCTGCCTTTGGCCCCCCAGGCTCTGCTTCCAACAAGTCCCCTGTGTCCTTTCTGCCAGGAGTGCTGATCTGGCTTCTCTCAGTTACACTGAGTCTGTTCAGGTCCCCCTACGTCCTTGGGGGCTGAACTGCTCAAACCCTCCCAACCCTTATACGGTCAGGCTCTGTGCTGATCACTTTATAGCTACTGGTCACTGGCTCCTCAAGAGCATTTTGTAAGAGGGAAAGTACCACCATCTGCATGGGGACTGCCCCACCCAACAGCCAAGCTTCCCCTCCACACGGCCTGCTGGGAACAGACACAGGTGCTCCTTTGTACGGGGCCTCCACTGACTAGTCCAGGCAGGCATGTGGCTATGGAGGGCCCACTCGTAGGCTGGATACCTGTGATATGGCAAGCCCAAGGGGTTCATCCTGGAGCTTCTTCAAATCCCGATGCCCTCCCAGTCCATACATATCCTCACAATAAACCTCCTTTTCTCAAGATGGCATGGGGGTATCTAGTCCTTGCAATCAAGATGTTAACACACCCCATTGACAAATGAGAAAGCACAGGCTCTGAGAGGTTTCAGAACAATGTCGCACAGGTGGGAAGTGGCAGAGCTGAGACCCAAACTCAGAACCCTCTGATTCTAGAAGCCATGATCTTTCTGGGGATCAACACAGGGTTTACCAGCTACCCAAAGAGGCTACTGCCAACCGCAGAGACTAGCTCCTCCTCTCTTGGGTCAGTCTAGCCTCCTGGACCAGGCCACTGCCATTATCTACCCTTCCTGGGGTGTGAACCACATGACAAAGCGCCTTTCCCTCTGCACATGGTTTTATCCTTTAAGGTAGGTACTATTAGCCCAATTTTACAGGTAAGTAAACCAGATTTGAGAGAAGTGAAGTGACTTACCAAAGTCACAGAGCAAGAGATGATGGTACCAAGACTTAAGCCCAGGGTGGTCTACCCAGGGCCTCTGCTCTTAACTCCTGCAGAGTATTCCAGCAGCAGAGGACCAGACAACAGCTTCCATGCTGTTCCCTAGGCACATCAATGCACACACACATTCTCTCACGCTGTTCCCAGTTTTCCTGTCCACATTCTTCCTGCCTCTCAGAATCCATTACAACTTCCCCTCCTCCAGGAAGTCCTCCCTGATAGCCCTGCAGACAGTTCTCTATCCCTCTGCATCCCACAGTTCACTCTCCTGCCTTGGGTGGTGGGTCACCTCTTTCTTTGACGGGCTCCCCAGCAATGAGAGGGCAGGATCTCTTGTGTGTACCTCTGAGAACCCGGCCCCTGGTATGTTACAGTTTACAGAGCACCCTCAAGTCCATCCTCTCTCTCAGTCTATAACATTGCCCAAGAGTCAGCAGGGCTGGGATAACTATCCCATCCCAGCCGAGAGAACTGAGGCTGCAGGAGGGGTGGTGCCAGCCAGGCCCGGGCCACACTGGCCTGATTAAAAAGCCCCGTTCTTTGGACATGGTTTTGCAATGCAGATTTCATGCAAAGGCCGGGCAGTGAGTGACTCCAAATACATATTTACAGGTTCGTCAAGTGTTGCGGTGAGCCCACAGATTCTCCAGCTCCCTGCATAAAGAGACCTCATGAAAACCAATGAAGTCACACCCCCTGCACCCAGAGCCCCTGCCCGCAGCTCCAGCGCGGTCCCTGCCGGGGTGAGTCCCCGTGGAATATATTCACATCACCTGAGTGTTGGCAGCAAGCCAGGGGCCCACCATCTCGTGCTCCTAGAGGGGCCAGTGGACCCCCATGTGGCCATTGAGGAAGCTGAGGAAGAGGAGTGAGGGCTGCTCTGGGTCTTGGAGCAGGCTTGTGGCAGCGCCTTGCTCGGTCCCTGGGGAAAACTGGAAGTGGGTTTCTGAGCAGGTTGCAGCTGCAGCTCCCGTGGCCTTTTGCTCTTTCTGTATTAGTCAGGATCATGGGTTAAGCAGTAACCAATAATCCCCAAATCTCTGTGCCTTGATACTGCACGGTCTATTCACTCACGAAAATCCTCTGTGGTCCCAGGGGAGTGACTCGGTGATACAGGCTGCTTTGATCTCATAGTTCCCATGTCCGTCTGAGCCAGCCCCCACCCCACGATCCCTGCCACAGAGGGAGAGAGAACCATGAACTGTACCAGAATTGCTCTGCATAGCCTGAAAGCGCCACCTGGCACTTCCACTCATGTTTCATAAGCCAGAAATAGTTACATGGTCCTGACAACTCAGGAAAGCTGGGAAGTTTCCTGTATGCCAAGGTGAAAAGGTCACTCCGCTAGACACTAATAACTGTCCGTGACACTTTTTCCAGGGACCCAAATATTGTGGTCTCTCCATTTCTCCTGAGCTTGAACCATCTTTAAAGATACTCGTTTAGGGAAGTGTGTTAGTCATCAATTGCTGTGCCAATGCTGCGTAACCGATCACTCGAAAACTCAGCAGTTTACAACAGCAGCGTTCACTTTTCTTGTTCACAAATCACAGATTGACTGGTATGGCTGTACTCCAGGTTTCAGGTTGGCCTGGCTTGGCTGCAGGCAGCGGGTTGGATTCAGTCTTCTCTTTGGATCAGCAGCTGTTCTGGGTGTCTTCTTCTCAGGGCAGATCAGAGGAGCACAAGAGGCCAAACCATGTCAGCATATTCAAGGCCTCTGCACAAATCACATCTGCTAACATTCCATTGGCCAAACCAAGTCACGTGGCCAAACCCAAAGCCAGAGATGGGGCGGTGCCCTCTGCCCACCACCACAAAGCCATGCAGACATGAAGATGTATAATTCTATTAAGGGAAGGAGTAAAGATTTGGGAGCAATGACCCAATCACCACGAGAGCTTTTTGGGAAAAGCGTGGGACTCAGAGTCCCACCGATGGTGGCTGGAATCCCAGCTCTACCCTCAAGCCTCTCTACCCCTCTGAGCTTCAGCAGCACCTTCTATAAAGTGGGGCTAATCCCTTCTCTCAGGATTCCTGTGCTACTCAAAAATCACAAGTAACAGTTGAGTTCCCACCACATCAAGCACCAGGGGAAATGCTTTATGTCCACCATGAGCTCGTCATCCCTTGAAGGTACACTTCTCATAATTAGCATGTGGAGTAGACCCCAACTGGAGAATAGATTTAAGACCTGGGAACCCAGGGATCCACCAGGGTAGAAAGAAGGATGCTGAAAGAAAAGCAAAAGTCAAAGTCTCCAATTTCCAGAGCCTGTGAATGCTGCCCTCAGGGCTTTGGAAGAGCTGAGGGCTCAGGGGTATGGCTTTGCCACAGGGGTCCCTTCTCACTCAGGCATTCCTTCCTTCCACAAATACTGATTGAATGCCAGCCCTGCACTAGGCTCTAAGGATGGGGAAACTGAGGTACAGAGAGATTTCCCTGTTCTCCCTGAACTTACAGCCTGTATTAGTCAGGGTGCTCCAGAGAAACAGAACCATTCGGAGGTATCTATACATACAAACAGTCCCCAACTTAAGGTTAAACTTATAATGTTTTGACTTTATGGTGGTACAAAAGCGATACGCATTCAATAGAAACCTTACTTTGAATTCTGAATGTTGATCTTTTTCTGGACTAGTGATGTGTGATGTGATCCTCTCTCCTGATGCAGGGCAGCGGCAGCCACAGCTCCCAGTCAGCGATCATGAGGGCAAAAAACAACTAGTGTGTACCCAGACAAGCACTCTGTTTTTCACTTTCAGTGCAGTATTCAATAAATTACATGAGACACTTTATTATAAAACAGGCTTTATGTTAGATGATTTTGCCCAGCTATGGGCCAGTGTAAGGGTTCTGAGCCTATTTAAGGTAGGCTAGGCTAAGCCGTGATGTTCGGTAGGTTAGGTGTATTAAATGCATTTTTGACTTAATGATATTTTCAACGTATGATGGGCTTATGGGATCGAGGAAGATGTATATATAAAAAGATTTATTATAAGAAATGGGCTCAAGTGATTATGGAGACTGAGAAGTCCCAAGACCTGTAGACAGACAAGCTGGAGACCCAGGGGAGACAATGGTATAAGTTCCATTCTGAAAGCCAAGGGCAGGAAGAAAAAACCAATGTCCCAACTCAGGCATTCAGGCAGGAGTAGCTCCCCCTTCCTCAAGGAGGGTCAGACTTTTTGTTCTATTCAGTCCTTCAACAGATTGCCTAAGGCCCATCCACACTAGGGAGGGCAATCAGCTCTTCCCCTTCTACCAGTTCAGATGTTCCGCTCACCCAGAAACACCTTCACAGACACACCCAGAGGAACGTTTGACTAAATATCTAGGCATCCTGTAGCCCACTCAGGTTGACACATAAATTTACTATACACAGCCTAACAGGGAAGGCAGAAACTGAAGAAGTAAATACAAGTGGGATGAGGGTAAGAGAGCAGAAAAATAAGGCTGTGTGAGAGCTCACAGCAAGTGGTCCTTGCCTGGCGTGGGAATACTTAACTATGCTTCAAGGGTGGAAGGAGAGGCAGAGGCACTGAGTGGGGTTTCCAGCGCCCACGAGCAGGTGGAGGGGGCATTTTTGGAGCCAGAGAACTTTCTCTCTGCACACGAATTACATAGTGATGATCAAGGCTATCAAGTTCTCCATGGTGCTTGGAGGGGAAGGCAGGCGTCTTAAGATTTCTCATCAAAATCAAAAGTCTTATAGGTAGGGGAATTTGAGTTAATGTGGCCCAATCTGTTGAAAGATCACTGAGATTCAGTAGCCATAAGTCACCTCAAGGGAGGGTCCCTGGCATGAGATTTTGCTAGTCTTTGGCTTAATTTTTAAAAATAGTGCCGATTTCTTTTAATCTTTTTTTTTTAATTAATGTATTTGATCTTCACAACAATTCTGTAAGGGAGGTATTGTTATTTCTATTCCCATTCTTACAGATAACACAGAGAGGTTAAGTAACTTGCCCAAGATTGCACAGCCAGGCAGCCTGGCCTCAGGGTCTATGCTTTAACACCAAGCTGTTGTCTCACCTGTTTTTGTCCAACCAGAATTTCCATGTTTGTTTCTAAACAGCCGGGTGACCGATGTCCTCAAGAGGATCCACTCTGGGGCAACCTTCTGAACACGGCTGGGTCCATCGTGAATTTGGAACAATCCAAATTCATTCAGCAGACCATTTCCTTACTTGGTCAGCACCATGCTGGACACACAAACACATGAGGAGGTCCCTGCCTTCAAGAACTCCACAGATCCCTGGAATTCCACACTTCCAGCTTCCTTCCTTTGGCTAAAGGACTCTTCCTGAGAAAAGACCACTTTACCTGCAGAGTGTTCCTTTGCCCGACTAGCTACAGTACAAAGACCCCAACTCACGGGTCCTGCCATGGCTCCATCTTGCATTTGAGCACCCATTGCAGTTTTCCTGCAACAGGAATGGGCCCGAGGTCATTCTGGTTAAGGGTAAACCAATATTTGCTCTTGATTTTGAAAAAGGGAGGGGATTCAATGGCCTGTCCCAGCCATGACTGGCAGAGGCTGTGAGAAGGTGACTTTTCCATTAAAAGCCCAGCTCATGTTTTATGTATTTCTAAAGAGCCACAGTGTGAACTTAATTCCTCCTCTCTTTAAGACAAGAACCCCAAAGTTAGTATTTAAAATGTCACATGCAGCCAGAGGCCTCCGTGGGTCATGGAGGGCTGGGCAATTTATACTAGGAAGTCATAAAATTGATGCCGAATGATTTCAAGACCCAGAGAGTTGCCTAAGAGGTCGAGAATAGAAAATTTGAAACCAACCCATGAATAAATCTTAGGAAAGCTGATAGCAGAGCTTTAAAAAAGGAAGCTGGTAAATAGGCTGAGTTTAAACTTTGAATTCCCATTAGGAGGGTTAGTGAAAGGAAGTGACCCTTAGATTGGCAGTGAATAGTGTGGAGAGTCACTGTGTGCATGCAGTACCAAGGTCACCTCAGCTGAAGCAGTGTCCTTATTAACCAACAGGACAACAGAGACACTGGGGCACAGCGCTAGTGAGTGGCAAAGCTGGGATTTGAACCTGAGCCTGCCTGGACTGATGCATGTGAAAGACTTAGAACAGTGCTGGGCACACAGGAAGCACAGTATCCATGGTATTGTTCATCGTCATCGTCATTATTTCAAAGCCTAAAGACATAAGCTTTAGGGGCTCGTGGGTCTCATGGTGTGATCCCTTCAAAAAAGACTCTTCCTGGCTGTCACCCAAAGGGAAGAGATATGGGAACATATGTGTATGTATAACTGATTCACCTCAGTTATTCTGGAAACTCACACTGATGTGTTGCCGAAAGTGGATCACGGTAGAAACTGTTAACCATCATTGACTAATCCCAGCGCCCACTGCTGCCCCAAAACATTATGTGTAGGAATGGCTTTTTATTACCCATCTTGTCTTGCGATTGCTTTTTTACCAACATACTGTAGATCTTTCTATATCAGTACACAGTGTGGCAGCCTAAGGCCGTGGCTAGCTGCAGGTGGAGGTCCCTGGCAAAGCCGGGTCCAGGAAAGGTGCCCGGTGCTGTGACGGATTTTTTTGTTGCTTATCATTTCTCCCTATGACCAAACCTAATTATTAATTACCATCCTTCAAATTAATTCCCTGAGACTGATCAGTTTGATCATGAAGGTTGAGCATTTCTGTGAACTGACTCAGTGATCACACACACCAGAGCACAGAAAGCAGGGCCACTCCCTTTGTTCTGTTGTTTGGTTTGGTTTGGTTTGGTTTAAGCACCTACACCCCCAAAGCAATTCTTTTCCATTTTTTCTCCACAGATCACCCACCTCGGGCCGGCACAGCCCACCCTTCCCCTCCCCAGCCTTTCACTGCCTAGCAGAATCCTGGTCCTCCATCTAATCCTGCGACATTCAACGGGGCTGCACATTTGAACCACCTAGGGAGGAGGGTGGGAGGGAGGGAGACGCAAGAGGGAAGAGATATGGGAACATATGTGTATGTATAACTGATTCACTTTGTTATAAAGCAGAAACTAACACACCACTGTAAAGCAATTATACTCCAATAAAGATGTAAAAAAAAAAAAAAGATTAAAAAAAAAAATCCTGAGGCCTAGGCTACGCCCCCAACCAATTCAACAGGCAGCTGCGGGAGCAGGGCCCAGGCACCCGGAGTTCTAAAGCTCATAGGTGACTCCAGTGTGCTGGGGATGGGAACCACCCAATTCTATGCCAAGCCCAAAGGCTTCTGTTTTGTGAAGCGGCCTCTAATTTCATCTGCTCCCACCCTAACGTACACATACACCACAATTATTTTTCTTTTAAATAAAAACATTATTTGTGAACCTTTATTCGTTCACTTTGGAGTAGGTAGTATATTCAAAATTTTAAAGGTACCCAAGGGTAGTGGGAAAAATCTTCCTCCCACTTGGCAGCTCCCCTCGGCAGAAGGAAAGTTCTTCACCCTCTGCTCTCTGAGGGCACCGTGACTGAGGGAACTGGCACAGTCTTTAGGTCACTGAGGCCTGCGTTTGAATCCTGCTTCTGCCATTGACTTCCCATATGGCCTCGGATTAGTCATTTCAGGTCTCCGATCCTTGGTTTCCTATCAATAAAGTGGAGATAACAGCCCCTGCCTCTTGGAGATGTGAAGGAGGATGAAAGAGGCGTTGGGTTCTCTGCCGCAGACTAGCAAATGATCCCAACATTTAGAAGCTTATAAAGCAACCGTTTTATTTGCTCAAGATTCTGTGGGCCAGGAATTCAGGCCTGGGCGGTCCTGGTCCATGAGGGGTCCCCTGGGGTCATTCTCCTCACTAATGGCTGGACTGGACTAGAAGATCTGAGACAGCTCCGCTCACATGACTGTCTCCCTGGGGCCCCTCTGCTTGGCCTCTCCCCCATGACTAGCGTGAGCTTCCTTGCAGCATGGTCTCTGGTGGTCAGACGTAGATGGCTCTCCCTCAAGAAGACTGTAAAACAGGAAAGTGGACGTGCTGCCGATGCCCTAAGGCTCAGTCTCAGAAGCTACATGATCCACCCAGATTCAAGAGGAGAAGAATAAAAACACCAATTTGTGATGGGAAAGTGCTATGGTCACATTGCAAAAGAGCATGTGGGGTGGGGTATCGCTGTGGTATCTTTGGAAACACAATCCACTGCGAGGGGACTGAATGCAAGTGCCCACATAAGGCAGGTGCCCAACAAATGATAGATCCCATCCTTCTCAGCACACGGTTCTTATGTCTTTTACTATAGTTCACTGTTTAAATATATCTTTTAAGCTCCATCCCCAGTGCCTGGCCAAGAGCTTGGCACAGAATAGATGACCAGTAAGTGTTTCTCTGAAATCTCAGAGGTGGCCTTGAAGCCACTATTCGTCCAGGCCTGTGACTGCTAACAGGGTGGATTCCTAAAATGTGAAGTCACGAGAGGCCTCTCCTGACCTCCCCCTCCCCCCACCCTCTTACATGCCGGTCACTCTGGTCTGCTGTGTCCACAACCTGAAAGGCCCTCCTTCTTTCTTGTCATCACCGCATTTTCCTGTCCAAATTCTCCACGTTCACCACCATGAAATCACTTGACCCAGAAACCTTCCTCAATCTCCTGAGCAGGAAGACGCAGCACATATGTTTGAGCATCTACTGTGTCACGGGTACATTGTCAGACTCTCAGGATGAGCACGACGAGGACAGGTGAAGGGTGGAGATGCATGAGGACCGGCGGGGAACCAGGAGCCGAGGTGGAAGACGTGAGAAAGGCATATGACACGGTTCCCATCCGGAAGGACAGCAAGGTGAGTGAGAAGGGATTTGGCGACCAGACCAAGCAAGGTCTCAAATGCCCTGTGATGGGTTGGAGCTTCATTCTCCAGGCCAAAGGGACCCATAGCAGGCATTTTTAGGATTAGGGTTAGGGTTAGGGTTAGGGTTAGAGACATAACTAGACATGTGGGCAGATCAACAGAGGGCAAAGAACCGATGTTTCATCATGTGGCATCTTGGTACTCAGAGTTCTGAACCCTAAACAGTCAGAGCAAGGCTCTCTACTGCAAATCCCCGCCCCCGCCCAGGTAAAAAGGAGGGGAAGGGGACTGTCCACAGTGAGGGCCACGAGCCTTTGGCCATGCCGCTGGATTCCAGAAAACATGTCTGCCAGACGTGTGTCTGACATTGAGAAATGTCTTAGTGGCACAGGGGGTAATGATTGATAGGTCTGACGTATGCATTCCCATTATTATTGAAATTTATACACATTCTACTGATCGAAGACTCTCTCGGTGCATGAGTCTCATTTAATATTCACAGCTGTTGTTTTTCAACTGGAAACCTAAGCGTCCGGCCCCTGGATTGACACAGCTGAAATCTGAGCACCTTCCAGAAAGCAAATTCTGGATGTAAAGCTCTCATTTGGAAAGTGCCCTCTGCCACTAATTTACATGTGACCTGGGCACCCGGCCACTGAATCTGAGCCATAGTCTAGGAGAATGAATCAGGTCACAGACAAACTGATCCAGCCCAGACCCTCACATACACGGGAAGGCTCCAGTTCCCTCTGACTATTCATTTAATCGTTCATTCGTTACCAGATATTTTGAAACACCTACTATTTGCCAGGCTCTGCAGTAGGTACTAAGGATACAGCAAAATCACCGTAGCAAGGATCCTGCTCTCCTATACCTTACTGTCATGTGGAGCATATAGATTTTCGGGAAGCCTGTTGTTCAGCCTGGCAGGCAAAGTGGGCTCTGGCAGCCTTAGAAAGCTTCGGGGAAGCAGTGCAGATTCTCGACGTTGGGATGTATGTACTGCAGGGGTCCCGGCAAGGAGCTATGGACGGGCTGCAACAGAGCCCAGTGCAGAGGTACTGCGTGAGTAGAGACACAGTCAGGTGAGCTTGGGGGCAGCAGCTCTAATCTAGAGGGGCTAAAGAAGAGCAGTGCAAGATGAAACATCATGCTGATCCCAGGTCATGGGGGCCTTGAATGCCAGGCTAAGGAATTGGGACTTCATTCTGTGGGCAGCAGGCAGCCCCTGGAGGTGTTTGAGGAGGGGAGTGATGCAGAGTTGTACTGAAGATAAGAAACAACAGAATCCTTAAGATGTGGGTCTACCCCACCCCCAAGTGTCCCTGGAACATGCTGCCCCTGCCCCTGCTATGCTCAGTCCACAGCCCAGCCAGGTGGTTTCCTAAAGACACAAACTCTAAGAGCAGCTTAGAAGGAATACTCTGAGAAATCACTTGGGTGGGGATGGCGCTCCCAGGGACGTTCTCACGTAAGAGCAGTGTCAATCACCACGTGCAACGGTGTTAACGGGCTGGAAGAGTTAGATATGCAAGTTTGGACCAGAGCTGAATTCCTCAGTGCAGTAGTCCAAGGCTTCCAACAGAGGGTCTGCTCTGGCCCTCACCCAGGCCGCCCTTTCCCTCCTCTGAACAAATGGTCAAACAAATATTAAGACCATTGTTTGAAAGGATGGCCACACAGCTAGCATTCCCAAGGCATTCAGGTCTCATCCCAGCCCTGGCACTGCCAGAGGGGGGCAGGCACTGTGCTGGGTCCCGCTCAACGCTCTCCATCACTGGGCAGGATGGAGGGTATCATCTCCATCATCCAGAGGTGAAAATGCAGGCTATGAGACATTAGAAATTTGTCCCAGTAGCAGAGCTAGGATTATAACTGGAGGGCTTTGAATATTCTGGATTAAGATGTCCAGATTTACAAAAACCCTGTGGTCAAGCGTCAAGAAGGTGATTTCATCAGAGTAGGAAACCCTGCAGAGAAGACCTGCCATCAGATCAGACTTGAAGTGAAGGAGGGGAAGGAAATGTGCCCAGAAGTTAGTGAGCTTCTGAATTTATAGGCAAGACACCAAGTTGGGAGAAAGGAAACGAGACAAACCACATTAGAAAGAAATGCCCTGCTTGGTGCATGTATAACCTGGATGCCTGCAATAACACCTAGAAAAAAATGCAGAATGCCAACACTCTTAGGAAAAGATACATTTTGCTGACATGAGTAAATCAGAGCCAGGGAAGAATGATAGAAGGGGAAGCCACGTGGATGAGCGGGCTTGCTGTTCAGAAAGCTAGAGCTCCCAGGCATGCCTACAGAGCTCCCAGAGGCAGCAGAAGGGATCCCATGCCCCATTCTGGATGTGTGTGTGAGTGTGTGCACGCACGTGTGGACTCACATGTGTCTGCGTGTGTGTACATGTGGGAGCCATGTGCGAGACTGTGTGAGTTTATGTGTGTGCACGGTATGCGTGTGTGTGCCTATGTGAGTATGCATCTATGCTAATACGGTCTGTGCGTGTGCACGTTTGCATGGGTATGTGTGCACATGTCCGTGTGTGTGCAACTGTGCACGCGCAGGTGCGCAAGCACATGGGAAAGTTTATGAGCGCTTGTGCGTTCACACATGCACATGCATTTTAGGGGAGTTTGTCATCACGTTGGTCTGCCCTGCCCCCACCAATGCAAGTGGCTGGCAGGTGTAGGTGCAGAACACACATCTCATAATCTTGGAATCTGGGCTACTGTTGCACACAGTAGTTGCTAATATGTACCTAAGCCAAGCCTAAGAACTTGGGTTCTTGCCCAGGGCACCCACTGTTTGATTCCCCTGAAGACATGAAGAGTTTAGGTGGAGGGACTGAAAGTGGGTTCCATGTTCTGCCAGTAGAGTGGGAACTGATTTCCTTCTCTTGTCCTACCTGCCCGTGATTCCTCTCCCGCCTCATTCCCGGCCCTCCTGCTTCATTCCAGCCATGCTCCCCTTCCTTCAGCTCTAGGATCCATTCTCCCCCCAGCTTGGGACCTTTGCCAGGTGCTCTTCCTTCTCAAAGCACTCACTCATTCTCCATGCTTCTCGGTGACCCCAACACCAAACCCAAACTTCACCTCCCTCCCTTCTACTCACACCTCAGGGCTCAGCCCAGACATCATGATTTCCTGGAAAAGTTCATTTTTCCATAGTTGGGGTTTTTTTAAACTTTTTTTTTAAAAAGAAGCTCTATTGATATATTCATGTGCCCTACAATTCACGCATTGAAAATGAACAATTCAATGGCTTTAGTACCACTGCCACAATTTAATTTTAGGACGTTTTCATCTCCCCCAAAAGAATCCCCAGAACCATTAACAGTCACTCTCCATTCTCTCCTCCCCCAGCCGCTAATCTACTTTCTGTCTCTATGCATTTGCCTATTCGGGGCATTTCACATAAGTGGGATCCTGGAATGTACTGTTTTTTGTGACCAGCTTCTTTCACTTAGCATCATGTTTTCAAAATTCATCCATGTTGTAACATGTATCAATACTGCATTCCTTTTTATTGACAAATAACATTTAGCATGTAGTGTGAATATACCACATCTTATTTATCTACTCATTGGTTGATGAACATTTGGGTAGTTTCCATCTTCTTTTTTGGCTATTATGAATAATGCTGCTGTGAACATTGGTGTACAAGTTTTTGTGTGGGCGTGTTTTCAGTTCTCTTGGGTATGGACCTAGGAGTGAAATTGCCGGATCATATGGTAACTCAATGTTTAATTTTCTAAGGAGCTGCCAAACTGTTTTCCAAAGTGGAAAAGTAGCTGTCCCATCTTAAATTCCCACCAGCAATTATGAGGAGTTCAACTCCTTCACATATCCTCATTATCACTAGTTACTGTCTGACTTTTTGATTCTAGCCATCCTAGTGGGTGTGGAGTAGTATCTCATTGTGGTTTTTTTTTTTTATAATAGTGTTTATTTATTTTTACTTGTTGACAGTCTGCTTTATTTATTTATTTATGGCTGTATTGGGTCTTCGTTTCCGTGCGAGGACTTTCTCTAGTTGTGGCAAGCGGGGGTCATTCTTCATCGCGGTGCGCGGGCCTCTCACTATCGCGGCCTCTCTTCTTGTGGAGCACAGGCTCCAGACGCGCAGGCTCAGTAATTGTGGCTCACGGGCCCAGTTGCTCCGCGGCATGTGGGATCTTCCCAGACCAGGGCTTGAACCCGTGTCCCCTGCATTGGCAGGCGGATTCTCAACCACTGCACCACCAGGGAAGCCCTCTCATTGTGGTTTTGATTTGCATTCTCTGATAACTAATGGCAACTTACCATTAGTAACTTTTCAGTACTTATTGCCATTTGTGTATCTTCTTTGGAGTAACGTCTATTCAAATCCTTTGTCTATTTTTTACAATCATTTGTCTTTTGGTATTTGAGTTCTTTATATATTTATAAATACTAGGCCCTCATCAGATATATGATTTGCAAATATTTTCTTCCATTCTATAGGTTGTCTTTTCACTTTCCTGATGGTGTCCTTTGAAGGAAAAAGAATTTTTTTATTTTGATGTAGTCCAGGTGTATCTATTCTTCTTTTGTTGCTTGTGCCCATGGTGTCATATCTAAGAAACAAGTACCTAACCCAAGGTCACAAAAATTTACCCCTACGTTTTCTTCTAAAAGTTTTTTAGTTTAAACTCTTACATCTAGATCTGTGATTCATTCTGAGCCTTCAACAATTATTTGTTGGGCAGCTACTATGTGCCAGTCACTGATCTAGGGCTGGATAAACCTCAACACATCAGTGAGCAAAACAGGCAGCCGACCATTCTGGAAAAGCCGACATCCCAGTGGAGGAAACAGACAGTAATCAAGAAAACAAACAGGATCAATTGAACTGGTGTTGAGCCCTGGATAATGAAACCACATGACATATTCAGGAAACCAGGTAGTTCCATGAGCCTGGAGCCCTGAGCAGGTGTTGAGGGCTTCAGTGGGAGGTGGGACACAGGGGCTGGCTAAAGGGCCCTCCTAACTCTTTCCTTGTTTACAAATGGCAGACTGAGGTCCAAGAAGGTGAGGTCAGCGGTCCAGCACTGCATGACCAGGCAGTAGCAGCCCTCAGACAAGGCTTTCATTTCCTAGGGTTCCTGGCCCCATGTCCATCACCCCCCTGGGATTGGCAGCCAGGCTGTCACTGGAGGAACACGGTGCATTTTCTACACAGCAAGGTTTGGGTTTCTTGCTAACATGATGGGTAGAAAGGAGCAGAAAGTGCTCTGATAGTACCTGAGCAGTGTCTTGCTTGAAGTACTAAAACCCTCTTAGATTAGATAATCCATATGATGATTTTTATGGGCAATCCCCTCACTGCGAAAGTTCTGCTTTTAGACAGGTTATTTCTGCCTTCCGTTTTGATAAGATAATATCTCAGTTAATCCATTTCTCTGTTGTGCTCTGCTGAAACTTCTCCCTTAATCTTCATTATCTCTCACCATGTGCTCTTGTTGGGACTTCACTGGACCAGATTCACCCCCAGGCTCCGTGCAGTTGTAAGAAGAGGAGATAACATTCAGAACAACTCAGAGCTTTGCCTGTCTAGGGCCCATGTTGGCTGTCACTCACCTGAAGTTTCACCCACTGGACTCCCAGGTTCCCAGGTCACAGGAAAAATCCCTTATTCTGACACATCTTCCTTGTCGGGAGGTCTGTGGCTACTTTGTGGGACTCTCCTGGCAACAGAAAGGAACAAAAATCTAATTATCAGTCTGCCAAATGGGGCACTTGCACCAGGAATCAGCATTTCAGAGTTTTAACAGTAATTAGAGTCTCAGTCTGAGACTGCGGACAGGGTTCATCCTGCAGGTCACCTCTGACCTTGTCCCCAGGGAGAGGGAGAATCAATTAGCCTACCATGACTGGGGGGACCCTCTTTGCTGGTGGAGACAGCTCTCCACCAGGAATCAGGAGACCCGGCTCATGTGTCATTGGGCGAGTTATGTCACCCTTTCTGGGTCTCGATTTTTTCTATAAAAAATGTCAGATTCGGCTTTGTCTCTAAGGTTCCTGGGCTCTAAGCCAGCTTCGTGAACTTGTATATAGTTGGGCAACAGTGACTGCTTGGTGCCAAAGTGTTGACTTTGATGAGGGTGTTGGGGGAGAGGGTGAAGAGATTTACTTCTTAAAGGAGATCATTGCTGTATGCTTAAATGTGTCAAGTCCACCCTAGCACGAGCAACATTTCAGGAGTCTTGGACAGTGAAGATTGAAAATATTTCTATCTTTGCTGAAAGTTCTAACTGACAGCACTGGTGTAGATAGCATTTTCTCATGAATCATCTTGAATTTTACAATAATTCAGTAAGATGAGGGGGAGAGGACTAAAAAGATTGAGAGGTTCAGTTCTACCCTGTGCTTCCCAGGTATAGCTTTTGCATACACGTTGCATGTAATCCGCTCAACATCTTGTCAAAGAAGATGTCGTTATTTCCTTTTTTAAATAGGAAAACTATGGCCAGGGAAGCAAAGTAATTTACCCAAAGTTACTCAGGTGGAAACTGACCCCACCGCCCTGCACAGTGGCAGCCAGACAGGGGCGGCATTGGATTCTCCAGATGAAGAGACGGAGGCTCAGGGAGGTCACATGGCTTGGGCAGGGGTCCCTGCTCTGGAGGGGCTCAGCAAGGCCTCTCCCCACTCTAGCCAGCAGGGACCCACGAAGCAGGGACTTCCAGCCACTGGTCCTAGATTCTAAAAGGAACACTTTCTGTCTGGAAAATAACAAATCAAGAGAAAATTCAGTACTTCCTTGGTGGCATAGTGGTTAAGAATCTGCCTGCCAACGCAGGGGACACGGGTTCTATCCCTGGTCTGGGAAGATCCCACATGCTGCGGAGCAACTGAGCCCGTGTGCCACAACTACGGAGCCTGCGCTCTAGAGCCTGGGAGTCACAACTACTGAAGCCCGCGCACCTAGAGCCCGCGCTCCGCATCAAGAGGAGCCACCGCTCGCCACAACTAGAGAGGGCCTGCGTGCAGCAACGAAGACCCAACACAGCCAAAAATAAATAAATAAATTTACAAAAAGAGAGAGAAAATTCATGTTCTTGCAGTGATGAAAATGAAAATTTCCAATTTGCTAGTCAAAAAGCATTTCCCTGTTTAGAGATAAGAGTAAATTTGAGTCTGTTATCCGTGATTAATTCATTACAGCGCAGAGTCTCCCTGCGGTATCCGGCCCCCCTGCGTGGTTTAGGAAGCCCATGTACCTGGCTGTAGCAGCTGGCCAATCCCCAAACTCCCTTTTGCCTGATCTCCTTGCCAACACTGCTCAGTGATTCTTTTTAAGTTTTAAGGGAAGTCTGCCATGGAGAAAGGGTGTGCGCGCGCGCGTGTGTGTGTGTGTGCGCGCGCGCACACGTGTCACAGTGTCTGGGGCTGTCTCATTAGGTTAGAGAAATGAGGGGACCTTTCAACTGAGCAGGCTTGTAACTGATGTCTGCACTCAGACCGCTGGACTGGGTGGACGTCAGGAGACCCAGGCCCCGAGCCTAGCTTGCCTCTTCTTCCTTGAGCCTTTCAATTTAATTTAATAAGAATTTATTGTTGTCAGGAAAGCCAGGGAAGTAAAATGGGTTTCAGCTTTCATGCCAACATCAGTTGATTGGTAGCCACTGCCTCCGGTGCTAGATGGAGAAGGACGCTGAGGCTCAGTGGGCCAGAACACCTTGATTGACTATTCATGTCTGCCAGGACCCAGGAGTGGGGAGGGGCCGCATCCTACACCAAGATGAGATAAATAGTAATGATGATACAAATAATAATCACAGTAATTAGAAGAAAACCTTCCTGGTCAGGTCGTTGGGGATAACAAGTGAGATCTTAGATGTGAAGGTACATTGTGACCTGGACAGATGGACCCATGATGTCTGGGCTCTTATTAATGCTTTGCTTGTGAATCATGATTTCCTTGTTCATGCAACCTGATCCTCCCCACCCCGCCTCCCCAGTGTTGCCAGGCCTTGTCATAAGCCTGGACGCAGCAGCGATATGGAAGGAGATCCGTGGGTAAATGCTCATTCATTCGTTCATTCAGGCACTCAGCATTCTTAGCTCTGTTCATTTCACTCAGGATACATTTCAAAGAGTCTTTAAAGATCCAGGTAGTCCAGGTGTCTGTCCCCTCAGCGCTCCTGGAATAGTTGTCCTTTGGACTTGACCTTCAGGGAAGGGAGGAGATTTGTATTCCACCCAGGGCTGGATGATGACCACCCTGCCAGGACCACTGAGGGACACTCCAAGCTCCAGAGCTGAGCGCACAGTTTATTTGGTAGGTGATCCCGGGAAGCACCACTAAGGGGCAGGGACATGACTCGGGGTAGGGAAGGAAGCCAATTCAGGGGACATGAAGAGCAGGTCGCTTCTGTGGGCAACTGGGGCTCCCTCCGGCTGGGCAACAGGGGGAGGCATAATATCGAAAGGTCTCAGAGTTGCCCACCCGGGACTGAGGAAGTTGGGGTATTTGTCCACCAGCTCTCAGCCACCAGTGCTTGAGGGCTGCTCCTGGGGCATTAACTCCCTGACTTTTCTGGCCATTCCCGCCTGCAGGCCAAGCTTGCTCCTGCAGCAACCAGAGAAAACTCTAGGGCAGAGTTCCAGGGGCTTGAATTAGGAAGCCTTGGTGCGTACAGATCCGACAAATGCCAGGTGGACATGGGCAGGTCACCGCCAGCATCTTCCCTCTCCATAAGAAACACAGTTTAGATCTTCTGCAGCATTAAAGATCTGATCAGCCATCTCATTACCAGGCTGGGGAAAATGAAGCTCAGAGAAGGTAGGATACACACACAAGCTCACAGAGCAAGTCTCCAGCAATGATAATAACCCTAATGCCAGTTACCACGTCGTGGGTGTCAGGCAGGATGGCAGGGTCTTTGCATAATAATCTCTAAGCTTTGCCTTTTCCCCCACAAGGTAGATGTTACTGTTTCATTTACAGTTAAGAAAACTGGGCTCTGAGAGGGGAAGTATTTGCCCAAGGACACCAAGCATAAGTGGTGGAGAGCGAATTCAAACCCAGGTGTGTCTGCCTCCACAGCCTGGGATCTTTTCATCCTTCCACAAAGCCAGCAGGAGCCTCCAGGGATAGTTCAGAGCCCAGGGTTCTCCCCACTGCCCCCCCACAGTCAAGACAAGGGGCGTCCTCTAGGTCAAGGGCCTGAACCTGGCAGGTTGCCTTAAACTCCCTCAAGAGCTCAGAGCTAGCCCACCGCTGGGCATCTCTGCTTCTCACAGGGGCTGTGCGTCATTCTCAGTAGAGCAACCTGGAGATGACACAGGGGTGGGCTGGAAGCAGAGATCAACAGGGGAGCAAAACAGGGAATCCCAGTGAGTGAGACTGACCCCACGCAGGAGCTGCAGAAGGAGTCGGCCATCAACTGTGCACCCTGAGGAAAGGCACCGGAACGGGCGCCTTGCTACCCTCACCTGCAAAACAGGGTGATAGTAACAAGAGCTAACACTTAATGGGCACTTGTTGTACCAGTCACTCTTCCAGGTGCTTCACATGAATGAACACATAGAATTTTCAAACTGAGGCGGTGCTACTAACATCATCCCCAATTCACATAGGAGCACACTGAGGCCCTGAAAAAACGGAGTGACCCGCCAAGGTCATTCAGCGCAGGCGGCTTGATTCCAAATCTGTCATCTTAGCCACTCTGGCGCAAGTCTAGAAAGGGAGCCCCCGCCCCCAATATATAGTACATAACCCTTGCTTACAAAGCGGTTTTGGCCAGCATGCAATCACTCTCATCTATTATGATCTCCATATTTTACTAAAGAGGAAACAGATTCGAGAAGGTCCAGGGTCAACAGCAAGTCAGGTGGAAAGGGAGTGTCAGTGCGCTCGCCCAGGTTGGAGGGCGCGGGTGGAACCAGGGGTCCCAGCGATGGCTGGGGCGTGGGTGCAGGCTGCCCGGCATCCTCCCCCAACCCCTCTGAGCCTCGCCCAACCCCGTGTCCCCCGACCCAGCCCGCAGGGCCCAGCGCGGGGGGGGGCAGCGCTGACTCGGCCCCTGCACAAGCCTGTATCCTGGAGCAGAGAGCTAGGCACCGCTGCCTGGGGACGTCCCCAGTGGCACCTGCCGCTGGCAGAAGGAGAGCGAGACCCTCCGGGAGAGTTTAGAAGGGAGCCTGGGGCGGGAGAGCTAATTGTAGAGGCTCCCTTGGGGCCCAGAGAAGGAAGCAGGATTGGGGGATGAGGAAGAAGGGTGAAGGGAGGAGGGAGGATGGGCACAGAATTACCAGAAGCCAGAAGACGGTGGTCCACCAGAGGATCCCCCAGGACCCTGACTTCTGTCTATAGGAGGCATTTCTCACTGTGCCTACCACACACTCCCACCACACACAGAGAGCAAGAACCCCCAGACTAGGAAGCAGGGGACGGAGGATTTAGAAAAACCAACAGAAAGGGCTGGAAGAGGACTTCTGGTCCAAGCCCACCTGCCCAGAAGGAGAAACTGAGACCCCCGGAAGGAAAGACCCAAGTGTCCTCATGGCCTGGCCAGGGGGTTAGTCCTCACTGTAAAAGGTGGTGCAGGCCAAGTCCCGCCATGCCTTCTCCCTCCTCTGGCCCTTCCCCAGCCCCGCTCCCCGGCCCCCTCCCTCCTGCCCTCACCTCCTCAGCCACTGCCTTCACAGCAGGCCCCGGTCCCCACCTCTGGGAAGGTCCCAGTTTCCCCAAGACCCGCAGGGACTCCCCTTTTCAAATGCTGGCTCCATCCCTTGGTAGAGAGGGGTGGCCTTGGGAAGCCTCTGTGGGCGTCTGGACCAGGGTGGGAGGCTGGCCTGGGGCTTCCCTCCCCACCAGGGACTCTGCGCTTCCAGCCTCCAACCGCAAAGGTAAGTCACTCCCGGTGGGACTGACTCTCGGTCCCTTCCTCTGGGTGGGGAATAATGATAACACCACCATGCAGAGCAACGCCCCGCTGCCCCGGGCAGCCCAGCAGATCTAGGTCCTGCTGCTCCAGCTACCCCGCACTTCCCCTCACGCCCCAGCTCCAGCCCCGCCAACCCTCTTCCAGCTACCTATTGCACCTGCTGTGCCCTCTACCTGGAATGCACCCCCCTCCCCCCGCAGAGTGATGGCAAATGAAAGAAAAGAAATCTTAGGGCCCCCTCAGAGCTGGGGGCAAAGTAGGCCTTTGTCAGGGTCTGGCCATTTTGCAGGGGTCTTTCACACCAAGCCCCCCAGGGCAGGGGCTTTCCGTGGGCTCCTCTGCAAGGATGGGGAGGGAGAGAGGAAAGTATGGAAACTTCCACGTCTCCGGCCTCTGTCAGCCACACTCCCACCCCGAGGCCTTGGCCCTTGCCCTTCTCCCAGCCTGGCCTGCTTCTCCCCAGATCTCTGCAGGCCGCAGCTCAAATGCCACCTCCAGGAAGAGGCCGTCCTGGCCACATGTCACCCAGCCTTATTGTCTTCATATGAACTGACATCTTTGACATGCTTGTGTACCCACGGTCTATCAGCCACCCCTCACCCTTCTGCCAGGGACCTTGCCCAGGTGGCTCACTGAGGACCCCCAGCACCTCAAGAGGCTGCTCCGTAGTAGGTGCTCAAGACCTATTTGTCAAATACTGAAAGGGCCTCCACGCCCCTCTGCATCTCGTACATCTGTTTGAAGTTGCAGTATAGACCCAGATGTGTTATTTCCCCTTGTTAATTACCGCACAGTAATTATAGTAAGAACTGTGAGTACAGAATGCATTAATGGGGAAAAACATAAAGGATTTCATGCACCAGCTCACAGAACACTTGAACCAGCGATGGCCTCCCTGCAGCCTGCTAGGACCTGGAGTGGGTAATTTGGCCTCCTGAGTCAGGAGCTTGAGTCCTAACCCACCCCTGCTTTTTCACCCCTTCTCTGGAAAGTCACTCCCAGGCCTGGATCTGCCTCAACAGAGGCAATGGTGAGGGTGGTGAAGCCTGGGCTCTTTCGGGGTTAAAATCTTACTTCCATGTGTCTGAAGTGCTGGAGGGAAGGGGGATGTTGGGCAGATGACTTATTAACTTCTCTAAGCCTCAGTTTTCCCATCTGTAAAGTAGGGATAGTGATACCTCCCTCCCAGAATTGTTGCGGGCCCTAAAAGAGATGACATGAGCAAAGTGCCCACAGTGGGTTTCAGCCAAGTTGACTCAGTGTCGTAGAGAAAAGACAGCCTCTCTGCTTTCCCACCTCGGGCCCCCCTGCGACTCTCCTCTTCAGGAGAAATGGTGCAAGGCTGTTGTCTGTTCATTGGTTTCTCTCCTCTACTCTCAAAAGCCAAGTTGACTTTGACAAGGTTAGTGAAAAATGTCCTTGGTATGGTTGTTGTAGACCCAGAGTTTTAACAAGGGGGTGCTATTTGTGGGAAGGCCATATCTTCATGAATGGATTCCCAGGTGTACTGCCAGCTGTTACAGCGTGTGGAGCCTGTTTACACCTCTGCTTGCCCTGGACACACACACACACACACACACACACACACACACGCACACTAAATGCTAGCAGTGCCCCCACTAGGCAAAGAGAGAACCACAAATGCCCCAGGGGTGGAAACCCTTGTGGGCTCAACTGACAAGGGGAGGAGAAAGAGCCTAATGTAAACTGTAAAGTGCTGGAGAGGCAGTGTCGTGGTTGATGTTCCAGAACCAGGTCTTCTGTCCTTCGCAACCGCTGGGGTGGATATTGGGCTTGAGCTTTGCCTTCCTGGTGACCCTGTACGCCCTCTTGTGGGCATCAGTGGTAGCAGCAGGTTTTCCACTTGTTCTGCCTTGTATCAGGTGGAGTCCTGTTTCCTTTTCTTTTTCTTTTCTTATTCTTTTAAAAAAGTACTCTTTAATTCAGTGCCACAGTTCTTATGAATATATGACCCCCAATCGCCACTTTGCTGTTTTCCAAAGCATTGAAGGATGAAGATCCAGTCTCATTATTGATCCTACCTTAAAACAAGTAAGCATTTAATTTACTTTTAAAAAAATCATTATACAAAATTTTGGAAATATTGAAAAGCACAAAGAAAAAAGTAAAACTCAAGAGTAAGCTTTCTAACTATATCACAGCCAGCAGGAGAAGGGAATGAGGTCACAGTCCTCCTGGTTTACCAGGAGTTTATTTAGAGAAAGTAGAAGCCTTTCGACAGAACGTTTTGCCCATTTGAGCTCAATTCCAAGCTTGTGAAATAGGGTGGGCATCTGGGTTTGGGAGCCGAGTCAGTTCACGTTGCTCACCCTGTAAATAAAGACTGTTTCTGAGAACTTCTCCTCACACCCGCTTTTTTCCTTCCAACCGAGACCCCCGCGCAGTTAGCTCACTGGATAGAATGAGCTCTGGGGTGTTGCACTCATACAACCATTTGACAATGTTTATTGATCACTATTTTGGGCCAGACCCTGTGCAGGCCCCTAGACAGACATAGAGACTAAAACACAATCCTTGCCACTCAAAACTCATGGTCTAGACTGGACACAGATAAGCAGGTGATACAAAGCATGCATTGATGGGAGAAGAACAGGCTACTGTGGGAACCTGGAGGCTAGTCCTGGCCCCACCACTCCTCAGCTGCGTGACCTTGATACAAGCATCCCCTCTCTGAACCTCAGTTTCTACATCTGTAAAATGAGGATGTTATAAAAGTACTTATCTCATAAGTTATGGTGAAGATTGAATGGCGATCAAGTACATGTGTAAAACACATAGCACGCAGAGCATTCGCTTATTAAATACTACTTCTCTCCATCCACACTAAATTCTCCTCTCCATCCCTACTCAATTCTTCTCTCGTCTTCAGACTCTAGAGAGGAAACTTGACGGCAAACCCCTGTTAAAGTCTGGATGCCTGCTGGGCTTTGAGGAAGATCATGAAATTTTATCTGTAGTCAGTTCTAGAAAGGGTCCTAGAAACCAGCCATCCAAGCCCTCTTATTTTAGAGAAGAGGAAATTAGGGCCTAGAGAAGGGAGGAGATTGACCCGAGGCCACAAAGCGATCTGTGCTTGGTCTTCGAGACCCCAGCCTCTGCAGGGAGGAGCCTGCACTTCAATCCAAGGCTCCACTGCTTGCTGGTTTGGGCAAATTAGTTCAACTCTCCACGTCTCAATACCCTTATCTATAAAATGGGCACAATAACAACCATCTTCTTAGGGCTTATCGGAGGACACATGAGCTGACTCCTGGTCCAATGCTCAGTCCACTATACCTAGAATTTACGTAGCTCAGAATTTTAGGAAAGCAGTTCTTCATTCTGAATCTGCACATTTTGCATCCAGAATTCATGGGTCAGGACGTGGCTCAAGTTCTTCCCAAATGTAAAGGCCTCTTGGAGGGAGCCTTGGGTGAACAGAAATAAATTCCCATTCCAGGTGCCCGAAGGGTAAATTGTGATCAAAGTAAGTAAAGAGCAAAGCAGTGCCACGTCCCCAGCCCCCGTCCCCCGGTCCCCAATGAACCTTACTCAACATCATCTCAGTGAACATGGCCGGGTCATAATTTAAGAAAATAGATCGCATCTTGATCACTGATAGCCCATTGCCTCTCTTGTCATGCCCAAGATGAATTATACTGGTTTAAGGTCAAAAACAAAATGCCAACAATTACATCAAAAAGTCAGATTAGGGCTTCCCTGGTGGCGCAGTGGTTGAGAGTCTGCCTGCCGATGCAGGGGACGCGGGTTCGTGCCCTGGTCCGGGAGGATCCCACATGCCGCGGAGCGGCTGGGCCCGTGAGCCATGGCCGCTGAGCCTGCGTGTCCAGAGCCTGTGCTCCGCAACGGGAGAGGCCACAATGGTGAGAGGCCCACGTATCGCCAAAAACAAAAAAAGTCAGACTAAATAAAAATAAGGAAACATCAGAATAAGTTAGCATCTGGGTGAACTATTGTTAATCATGGCCGCCCCTCAGCGTTTCCTCTTTTCTTTCAAAAATAGTTATATGCTCAGGAGCCTTTCAGGGGTCACCCAAATAGAAAAGAAATCCCCTGAGATTGGTTGCAGACTCCCGTTTATCCATTTCTCTTTCCATATCACGATGGAAAATCACCAAGGCCACATGGAGATCTGTAATGAGTTTTTGTACACTCGTGTAAACAAAAGAACATACAATTTTCCTTTTTTTCCCAGCAGAGCGTTTTATTTTTTTATTTTTCTAGTTCAGGGAAAATGTTGAGATCCTTTAGGGGGGTTGTTGAAATATCTTGAAATCAAAGACATAGTACTAAAGAAATATTTAGAGAAGAAAGAAGTGAGTTGAAGGGGCTGCTGTTTGTGGTGAAGCCAGGTTTATTTTATTATAAGGTTTCGATGTTTTCAGGAAGCAAGTGCATGAGGGAAGGGCTAAGTGGAAAATTCCAGAAAGAGAAGGATGCCAGGCTCTCATGGAGGTCAGGAGCCCCCACTTGAGGTTGTTAAGGCAGCCTATGTTCTTAAATGATTGGTTTATGGACTATTTTCAAGAATAGTAGTGGCTCACAAGCTGATTGCCTTGCAGCGTGGCAGGCCGTGTGAGGCCGTAGGAAGAACTCGGCTTTCAGCTCAGACAAGCTAAGGTCTCTGCCATCACTGGAAAGTGACCCTGGGCGAGCAGTTTCACCCCCGTGGGCCTCAGTTTCCTTGTCAGCAAAATGCCATGTTTATTATTGCAATAATGTTCGAGAAGCCCCTAGCACAGGGCCTGGGACATAAAGTTAATGCTGTGGTCAACATTCTCTGACAAAAAAGCATCTCATTTGATGGTTAAGACTTTGTGCTTCCAATGCAGGGGGTGCTGATTCGATCCTTGCTGGTTCCTTTTTGTCTGTTTGTTTGTTTTGTAGCTTTATAAACGTAGTTTTATAAAACAGCAGGTTTATAAAATGTAATTTTTCATGGTTGCTCTGGTTTCCCTGTAGGCCATAAACAAAGGGACCCCACTGGTTTGGAGCCAGAGAGAAAACAATCAAAAGGCAATGCCATGATGTTTGCTGCAGGATGGCTGTGTACTTTGAAACCAGCATTCCAGGAAACCAGAAAAGTAACCAGCATTATCTTGGAGGTCTTCCAAGCATCAGGAGACACTCCAGGTGCCCCATCTCTCACGTCTAAGTGCCTCATTCTGTGAAGCCGTGTCCCACCCTGCCCAGCGGAGTAGAAAATTAAGACACTCACCAGAAGGGTTGGACTCTCCTAATGCCCCACTGTTTCTTCCAAAAGGCCAAGTGACTGATGGTTTTCTTCTTCTTCTTCTTCTTTCTTGCGGTACGCGGGCCTCTCACTGTTGTGGCCTCTCCCGTTGCGGAGCACAGGTTCCGGACGCGCAGGCTCAGAGGCCATGGCTCACGGGCCCAGCCACTCCGCGACGTGTAGGATCTTCCCGGACCGGGGCACGAACCCCTGTCCCCTGCATCGGCAGGCGGACTCTCAACCACTGCACCACCAGGGAAGCCCGGAAGCCCTGATGGTTTGTTTTAGTCATCTGTGCCTTAGTTCACCTCTGGGAAACTTTCTGTGTATGGCTCAGAGTAGGAGCTCAGAAAATGTGTCAAGTGAAGGAAGGGACAAAAGAGTTGAGCACTGTGCCCTCCCCCAACTCCTCTCTCTCCCTCCCCCTCCCTCTCCCCACTGTTTTGTGACACCTTCTTTTTCTACCATTCTCACCTCCCCCTCCCTCTCAGGCACATGGAGAGACACGATGAGCCCCAGGCCCACAGCCGGCGCTTCCCCCATGCTTCTGGGAGCTAAATATGGCTCACTTACCAAACCAAGATTCATCAGGCCTCACCCTGTGCCCAGCGGTGAGCTAAACGTAGGGGGTGAATTGGAATAGGACGCACCCCTGCCTTGGAAGAGCCCACAGTCTGGCAGGAACACAGCTGTGGACAGATCATGACAAGCCCGTGGTGAGGTCCTCAGTGGAGCCTCCAGGGCTGGTGCAGTGCAGGGGAGCAGCCCAGACCCAGTCCACGGGGGGAGCCAGCATGGGTAAATCATGCCTACCTGGTTCTTCCAGCTTAATTAGGACTTCGTGAGAAAGAAATACCATATTGCAAAGGTGCATTCCCAGGGAGTAGCCCAGCAATTCTGAGGGCTACCGGTGATCCAGGGAGGGGCTGGGAAGCGGGCATGAGGAGAGGGTCGGCTGCAGGGGGTGAGCGGGGGCTGAGTGTAGACAGGTTGACCTAGTTCCCACTAATAGCCTTGAAAGAAAGACCTTCTTCTATCCACAGTGAAATCCTAGGGAAGGACTCTGATTGGCCCACTGGTTTATCGGCCCATCCCAGGGCCAGGGGAAGAGGCAGTGGTTTTCAAACTTGGCTACCTTCTAGAATCACCTGGGGCATTCTTTAAAATCCCAGTGCTCAAGCCGCCCCGAGACCAGTTAAATCCTAGCGTCTAGGGATGCCCTACCCAAACCACATCAAGTAAGGAAGAGGCTGTTCCTCAAAGAAAATTGTTGAGGGGCTGCTACAATCAAAGACGGAAGGCTGGGTGGCCAGATGCCACCCCACCAGGAGGCGGGTTCAGGAGCTGCTGTGATGATCAGTTGAGGTGACGGTGAGACTGGCAGGTCAGGGATGGAGAAGGGTGCTGGCCTCGGTTTCCCATCCTGCCAGGAGGGGGCCTGGCCATCTCTTCCTGTCTGGGAGGTGGCTGGGGTAGCGGCTGTGGCCCACACCTGGCTCTACCGCAGTGTGGTGCGCTCTCCTCACACTGTGTGCACCACACTGCACGCGGTGGCCTCAGTCTCCCTGCCACGAATGAGGCTCTTCCAGCAAAGGCAGCCTAGGACCCGCACTGGGTCCAGGTGGGCCCAGCCCCCTCCAGTTTGGAGCAGTACCCAGTCTCTGGAAGAAAGAAACATGCATGTCTCTCCCTTACCACCCCAGGGAGTGGCTCCACTAAAATCTTAGATGAATGGAAATGGACTATTCGGAAAAACAGGACAGTGAAATAACCCAGCAAAGGTTTTGGGGAAAAGAATTCTGTGTAATTGGAAGGTAATATTTATGCCAATTATTAACAACAGCAATAATAGGTCAAGGCGCCCAGGTTTCCTTTAATAGGCGTGAAAAAGGATGAAATCAGTAATCTGCCAGGCCTAAGGGGGTGCTGGGCAGAGGGTCTGGCACTGCAGGTCTTGTCAACTTTGAGACACTGCAGGTTCCCATAAGGGCCCAGTCCTTATGGCACCAGCACTGGTATTTGGGGGAGTCCTGGGGTCTCTTGGCCGGGGCTTTTATAATCTTGCTGGACCAGAAGACAGATCCTTTTGCTTATGGGGAACAGCTGAGGGGTTGGAGGCCCTCCGCAGATGCAGACGGCGGCTGACACTGTTTGTTATTTAAATTAACCGTCAAGCGTCTCATTTTAATCCACCTGAAGGGGCATCTCAGGCGTGCTGTGATTAGCCGGAGGGAAACTGGGCAGAGGAAGCCTGTGTTGTTGGAGCGTTTGTCTTGTTTCTATCTAACAAGACCTAACAAGGTCATCCTTGTGTGGAAATCAAGAAACACAAATGGCTGCTTGGAGGGAACTTGCAGAGAAAACAATCGCCATGGTGATGAGTTTATGTACAGGAAAAGGGGTGTACTGCAGCCAATGAGCTCCCCTCCCAGTCTGTCTGTCTGCATCGTAAACACTAATCATACCTTCCAGTTCGGCAACTCACACTTTATTTTTGTATGTTAATAAGTCTCGGCATTCAGATCGAGAGCCAGAATCCAGCGGCCTCACTGGTGCCCGTTATCAGAGCTCTCTGGACAGTGGACAGTGCGCTGAGGCTTTGCAGATTCACTATGGAAAGCCACAGACCTAATGCTGTCACCCACAGGGACCTAATGCATCAAAGGATGACCTTTTTGTTCCTTTGAGAGACATTATGCCTTCCAAGAAATACGTGCGTCTCCCCAGAATGACACAGGATACGCCCTGCTCTTCAAGGATGCAACTCATCCATTTGCTCATTATTCGTTCATTTACTGACGTGTCTGTTCGACAACTAATTATGAGCACAGTCAATGAGGCAGGGCCAGTGGGGTGCGAGGACCCAGCAAGAAGTCAGGCAGGCTTGGCCCTTCCATCAGGACACCGACAGGGCAGGGCGGGGGAGCCTTAGAATGAACAAGTGATTACAACTGAGATGAACGTTGTGAGAGGCGAGCAAATCAACGGGCCGAGTAGGTAGACTGGAGGCAGGTGGTCAGGGTGTCCACCACTTTCCCCTTTCATACTCATCAACGTGTGGAGATGCCGTGCTGCTCTAAAGTGCAAGGAAAGCAACGCAGCGAGCTTTTATTAGGCCCTGCTGTTTGCAATTGGTAGAAAGATAGATGACAAATACATAATTTTCCATCTTCAAGAGGCTCACAATTTCCCAAGCTGAGCGAAACATGTGTCCGGGGCTCTCAGAGGAGAAAAGAAATGATGCCCAGCCCTTGAAGGAGAAAAGCGTGGGCTCAGCCACAACAGACAGGGTGGATCATGCTTTTGTATCAGTTTTGTTGTCTTTACACTTTTATCAGACTCAGGTGTGGGGAGCAAAGTTCCTCATCTCCTCACCCCCAGCACATTCTCACCGTTGAACTGACCAGGACCCTGTCCACAGGTTCACGTTTCTGTTTTTAAAATTTGTTTCTTCCTTCAGCCCTGATCCCCACTATCATGCCCCTTCCACCATAGGCATCCTTACTGATATGGCTGATATATATTCTTAAGTATGTATGAATCCTTGGGACTTCGCTGGTGGTGCAGTGGTTAAGAATCCGCCTGCCAATGCATGCGACACAGGTTCGATCTGTGGGCCGGGAAGATCCCACATAACGCGGAGCAACTAAGCCCGTGTGCCACAACTACTGAAGCCGCGTGCCCTAGGGCCCATGCTCTGCAACAAGAGAAGCCACTGCAACAAGAGAAGCCCACATGCAGCAACCAAGACCCAACGCAGCAAAACAATTTTTTAAATAGATTAATTAATTAAAAAATATATATGTATGAGGGCTTCCCTGGTGGCGCAGTGGTTGGGAGTCCACCTCCTGATGCAGGTGACGTGGGTTCGTGCCCCGGTCCGGGAAGATCCTGTATGCTGCGGAGCGGCTGGGCCCGTGAGCCATGGCCACTGGGCCTGTGCATCCGGAGCCTGTGCTCCGCAGCGGGAGAGGCCACAACAGTGAGAGGCCCGCGTACCGCAAAAAAAAAAAAAAAAAAAAAAAAAAATATATATATATATATATATATATGTATGAATCCTTACAGAACATGTCATGCTGTTCTGTGTTTGTATACGCTTTTAATTAACACGACTAGTTCTATGCTAAAGCTCTCAGTCTGATTCTTTTTTTCTTTTTTCTTTTCCACTCAGCACCAAAGTGTGTTCAGTGGTATGTAATAGTTGCTTCTAACTGTGCACAGTATTCCATGGTGAGAATCCACTGTGTTTTTCTCATCCACTTCCCCAGGGATGGACACCTGGGTGACCTCCCAAATCCCTGACCCTCCAAACTCTGCATCCGTGGTACTTTATGCGGGTTCCCTTTTGTCCTATGTGATGTCTCTGGGACAGACATCCAGGAGTGGTCTTGCTGGATAAGTAACTTCCTTAAACGTGGACAAATGGCTTTCCAAAAGGCCAGGACCCTGTAGCCCAAATGGCGGCTCTGTGTGGACCAGAGGAGGGCACCCCCTCCAGGTAGATGCTGCCCCACAAACCTGCCGGCTGGCAGGAGGTATCTTGCGCGATTTGGAAGGGGATCTCCTTCCTCCAGGCACAGCCAGCCCTAGGCCATGGGCATGGCTTGTCCTGGTGCAGTGGCTGGCCTTCGGGATGCCCTTGGTCTCTCAGCCAACTGCCCTTTTGTTGTCCTCAGCGTTCCTGAGAATGGCTCGCAACTGCATCCCCTTCTCCCTGCATCCTTAGTGTCACCTACCTTTCTACGCGTTGCCCTTCTGAGGCGTAGAAGGTGGCTTCCGTGTGTCTTGTTTTCATTTGCATATCTTGGATTTTGGCAGGTTTGTGCATCTCTTCATGAGCTTGTTGGCTATTTGCATTGAATTTACTGGGGGTTTTCCCCTATTGATCAGAAGGAGTCTTTTGTACATTACAGGTAACAATCACTTTTTGTTTTAGACGTAATACAGACACGTTACGTAAGCCCAGCTTGGCATCTGCTTGCCTGTTTTGTCTATGCTCTCCTCTGCTGAACACAAGTCAATTATGATACAGTCAAATTTAACAATGTTTTGGTTCATTGTGCCTTTTTGGTCTTGGTTAGGAAGTCTTTTCTGACCCCACTCCCCAGATCAGAAACCTGTTATCCCAATTTTCTTCCACTCCCTTTAGAGTTTAAGCTTATGTCTTTAACCTATCTGGAGTCCAGCTTTTGTGTGGGGTAAGGCAGAATTAGCTTTCTTTTTCTCCCTAGAGCAGGCCAGTTTTCCAAACTCTGTCCTTTCCCCATTGTCTTGTGCAAAAACTATGATCAAGTCTGTGCCACTACCTACCAACTTTTCTATATCCTCTACAGCAGTGTTCTTATCACTGTGGCTCTATGGTCTGTCTTAATAGCTGATACGGCAGGTCCACACTTTAAAAAATGGAAACAGGAAAAGGGAAGCCCCGGTAGATAATAGCACACAAGCCAAGACCTGAAACCTTCTGCCCTGACACTTCACTACCCCAGCTTCTTCTTACCCTTCAGATCTTGACCAAAATGTCACCTGCTCAGAGAGGTGGCCCTGTCCCCCTTATGTGAGAAGCCCTATGATAGCACCCTATCACTTCCTATCATAGCACCCTCCTCATTCCATATGTAACACACACAACTTGTAATCTTGCTTATTTACAGTCTGTTTCCCTCACCAGTCAGCAAACTCTTCAAGGATAGAAACTCAGTCCATCTTAAGCGGCACCCAGTATTACCGTCAGGTTCACAAACAGACTTAGTGTTTATTGGGTACTTAGGCTCTGTGCCAAGCACTTTATGTATATTGGCTTATTTACTACCCTTGCACACACACACACACACACACACCAGCCCTATGCAATAGGAGCTATTATTATCTTCATTTTATATGTAAGGAAAGTGGGGAACAGAGAAGTTAAGCAACTTGCCTAAGACCACACAGCTGCGAAGTAAATGAGCTTGGCTTTGAACTCAAACAATCTGGCTCTAGAGTTCATGTTCATATCCACTGGCTAGACCACCTCTCTGTACACCACAGAGCGGTGTGCATGAACGGGAGAATGAATAAATGCAGGGGAGAAAGGGAAGGGTGGTCAGGTGATTACAACGGCATTAACAACCAGACTTGATGCAGCTTCTTTTCCCCAGTTATTATGCTCCTACTGAGAGTTACTTTTTCTCTAAGATGATGATTTTCATAAATTATGGAAAATTCTTTGGCCACTGCTTTTTATGTTATGGCCTGGGGTGGAGCACAGGGGGGTGATGAATGACTTTTTCAATTCTCTCACATTGAATTCTCAAAGACAAGACCTCATGCAGAATCTATAATTAATTATTATTCACACTTAATATAGTTAGATAATGTGAACGCATACTTTTCATTAACTTATGTGGCTGATTCCTCATCATTTTCCCATAGGTATAGTTCACTGATTTCTCAAGTTATTAAAAATTAAAATTCATATTAGGGAGTTAGAGGAGCCTGGTGTCCCTACACCTATTTTTAGTCTAAAGTCACAAGCTAGGTAGGGGGAGTTCATTGTAATTGCTTCCTTTGGACAATTCTAAACTAAAATGAGTGGATGCATTTATTCTTTGATTTGTTAATTCCTTAAATATCGAGGCATGACGACTTTGACAGTCTTGGGCCACGTGCCTGGGGTCTCTGTCCCCAGTGTGCTGACCACCTCCTGGGCTTGCTACCTCCCGGCTAGCCAGCTAGGTCCAAGAGGACTGGGGATGAGGCTGCCTGGTCTTGCCTGGGGTGCAGGGCAGGAGGAGGTGACATCTCAGCTGGCCCATGAAGGAAGAGAAGGAGTTAGACATTGGAGAAGAGAGAGGAAGATTCCAGGGCACAGAAACAGCACCTGCAAAGCATGGGAGGCAAAAAAAAAAAAAAGCACAGCAGGTTTAAGAGGGCCAAATAGCTTGCAGGGGGAGTGTGACAAGGGGTGGTGGTGAGGAGTGCAGGAGAGAGGCAGGGGCAGAAGCCTCATAAGCAGAGTATTGAAGAGAAAGAGAGCGGATCGTCCTTTCCAGAAGCCTTGACACAGGATTCTGAAGACTCGTAGTTATCACAGGACCTTAAATATCACTGAGACCAACTTACCCATTTTGAAGGCAAGGAAACAGGCCCACCTATTTAAAAATGAAAACAAGAACTTTTCAGATCAACTAAATTCATTCCTGCCCAAATATTTGGGGTTAATACTGTCTGTATGGCAAGGGCGTTTACATTCCAACTCCTGGACACAACTCTTATAGGGGACTTGAGAGCACGTGTGACTTTGTGGAAAGCAGCCCAGGGCCCCTCCCACTGCCCATGCTACCAGGAAGCTCTGCAGGCAGAAATTTTCAGATCAGAAAATCACAGGTGATGCACTGGTAGCAACATAGCCAGAGCCACCCCTGATTTGCATATTCTGCATAACTTTGCATAAAGCATTGACAAGTCTCAGAGCCTGTAATATAAAACTAATTAGAGCAGCATCTTGCCCTCGTATCCAGACTTCACATCTAGGAGAAGGGGAGGGGTTATCTTTGCCCTCCTAACCACTCACTCAAGCATAGCTATGGGGGCTGGTTTAGGATACTGAAGCGAGAAGCTGGGTTTGAATCCCTACTCTGCTACTTCCTATTGTGTAACCTTGGACAAATCATCTCACCCTCTGAAACTCAGTAAGAAGGAGCCACCAATCCTAGATATACAGAGTGGGCAGAGTCGCATGCATTTGTGTGCCCAACATGCCTGCCACAATGTCCAACACACATTCAACACTCAGCAAATATTTAGGCACATGAGTGCAGCAAAATTTCCTGCTAATATTCAATGCCAAAAAATTTTATCTCACTTCTGAACTGATTCCTTGCCTAAATCTCCCAGAACAGGAAAATTTATCCCTTAAACAGAAGGGAAAGCCCAGGTCCCCAGAAAATGACTTTCCACCAAGGAGGTCATGGCATCAGACAACATTTGCACTGAATATAAAATATATTTTTTATATAAAATATAAAAATCTAACCCAGTGAGAAAACTGAAGCCCAGGAGAGGGAAGTGAAAATCAAAGGCTAGGACCCAGGTTTCCCAACTTCCTGCTGGAGTTCCTGCAACTGCCCCCTGTGGACCTGGATTTAGGACATTTCCTCCTCTTTCGACAGAGTCCTCAGGATGCCAACCCTGTACGGATAAATCTGGCTGGAGTTTCCAAAGATCAATGCTGCTTTCGATATTCTCTCCCTGCGGCAAGCTCACGACATATTTTTTCACAAGTAATAATTAGCGACAGAAATATCTGACCTACTTACAACTCCACAAATACACACATTTGGCGGCTTCCACATCAGCTCTGAGGCCATCATAAGCAGCCTGTTTGGGAATATCTTTTTTTAAACTGGTTAAATGACAATTTTGCAGAGGGCAGTTTGGGATGCTAATTTCTGCTCACCTTACCTTGCAGGGCTGGCACTGCCCGCCTACAACCAACCTCCTCCCCATCGAGGTGGCATTCAGACCCCAAAGCTGGTGATTATTTTTATATTCTGTTCCCAACAGCAGAGGGGGATTGAGTTTCTATCTTTGGAAAGACAGATTATGCATAGGTCTTTCCAGATTTCTAAAGCAATTTAGGTAATGAGGTTTTGGTTTTGGTTTTGGTTTTGGTTTTTAATGCTAAACCAAAAAGGAATAGTTTAGTAAATGTCCAATTGCATGATATTAGTTCCACTCTTGTATTTCCTAAACACAGCCCTTGAAGGTTTAGTCCGAGCCTTTTCCTCCACCTTTTCCTCCACCGGGAGAAGGCCCCTCCCTCCCTTTCCTTGGCCCTCATGTGCTTTCCTGGATTCTAAAACGTTCTTAACAAAATTGAACTAGATAGGATGTGTGGTCCTGGGACAGGCCAAGGGCATAGCTAAAGGACCTCGGTCAGAAGCCTGGGACATTCTGGAGCTGCCCGGCTGGAGGCTGTGGGCCCTTCTGACTGCCCTTCCCCGAAGCCCGGCACCACCAACTGTTGGAACTGGGTCTCAAGGTGACATTTGTGTAGTGCTGCCCTCTAGTGGAAGCATGGTTCAGGTTGTGATGGTAGTGTGGGCTCCTTAAGTTTTGCCAGCATTGAATGAGTTACGGACTGCTGGGCCCTGGGGACACAGTGAATGAGATCTGTTCCCCACAGGACAGTGTAAGAAGGGATGCCAGAGTGCCTGAAGCTAAATCGGATCCAGGATATGTGTAAGGAATGACTGGATGAAAGAACGCAGCACAGGGTGGGAGTTGGGGGACCTCATCTCTCAGGAACATCAGAGCTGGGTTCCTACAGGAGTTGTATCTGAGCCCTATCTTATTGGTCAGCTCCAGGTAGAGATGCGGTGGGGAGGGTAAGGCCATTGCCGCCAAGGGAGCAGCTTGTGTAAAGGCACAGGGGTCTGTGGAGAGCGTGGAGGGCTCAGGACGCCACATGAAGTTCAAGGGCAGTGAGGGGAACTAAGGCTTGAGAGGAGGCCATGAGGAGATTAGGGAGAACTGTGAAGCCTATTAAGGAACTCGGACTCTAACAGGAGGGCAATGGGGAGGGGATCAATTGCTTTAAGAAGGGAGTCACATGATTCAGTTTGGGTTTTTAAAAGACCGCTTTATAGGTTCCCAGTGCAAAGAACCATCTGGATGAGAAAGACAGGAAGATGCTTCACAGCTTTCCTACCCTCTATTCCCCGACCCAAGGCCTGTGCCAACCAGGACTCTGGTAGCTGTCCTCTCTTACCTTCAGACGTTGCGTAGAAGTTGAAGAAAGAGGACAGGGTTGGCAACGATGTGGTGCTTCCCAGAGGACGAGTCCTGTGCAGGGCAGCAGTGGGAGGCATGAGAAAGTGCCCGTGGCAGTGGGGGCAGTTGGGGGACAGGGACAATTCTGCCATCCAACATCGCTCAGGATGATAGAGAAGCAGACAACAGAAGGGAGAAGAAATCACAAAGAAACTGTGTGAAAATTCGCTAGAAACAAGAAATTTGTGTGGAATTAAAGAAACCTCAACTAAAACTGGAGTCGGGACAGGCCTGGGAGCTCTCACCCTGCAGTCATGCTTTGTCATTTACTCCAAACAAGAAGCCACCTATGCCTACATCTCCCACAGGAAGGTGTTGCCTACTTTACCACCAGCAGGAAGAAGAAAGCCCCTCTCTGCCCAAAGGTAGCCCAGCCAATCAGAGACCATAGTATTCCAACCAATGAGAAACCTCCATACTATGGACTCTCAGTTTCCTCCAATGGAAACTTTGGTTATTACAGCCCCTCTCAACTCTCCCCTTTTCCCTATAAAAGCAAGTTCCCTGCCTTGTTCGCTGGATTTGCCTGTGGTCCGCCATTGTTCGCACCTGCCAGTTTTACAATTCCTGTAGCTATTCCTGAATAAACTCCCATTTGTTAGTAAAATAACTGGCTAGGATATTATTAAAGTTGACAGCTGGTATCTGCAAACATCAACTTGCCCTCCTGCTGAAGGACTGGAGGAGTAGATCACCAACCCAGTGAAAAGAGAGCAGATCTGTTTTCTGGCTTCACTTGAGGGTAAGCAAAAAGGAAAAAAAACAAAAAACAACCCCCAACATGGAAGTCATGAAAAACACAATTGTACAGGAGATATGGGGCAGTGTCCAAGAGGTGAATAAACCTCCAAAAATGACCCACTGCAAGTCATTTCAGACATCTTCCTAGAGCCTAAGAAGGCGTGGAGCCTGCAGAAAGCAACAAGATGAGATGCAGAGGAGGTGGGTGAGACAAGGGAGTCGGCAAGGAAACTAGAAACACAGTGGCAGGACCCAAGCCATACTGGTGGCAGTGGACACTGGAATTGATGCCACAGATAGTTGAATTGGTGGTTCAGAGAAGAACACAGAAGAAAAAGACAAGTAAATAAAAATTACAATTGATAATATGATCATTTTAGAAAAATGGGGAAGAAGAGACAGCAGACAAATGAAAAAAAATGGTGTTCATGAGTGAGAAACCAGAACAAATGAGACAAACTCTAGAATTAAAGAAGCAACACAAAGAAACTCTTCTGAGCTGCAAAAAGAACTGTGTGTACGGAGCAAAAGGACCCAGGACATTGTAAGCAACGCTACGGCAAAATTTTCAAAGGAGGAAAAAAAAAAAAAGGAGAAATCCTAGAAAGTATCCAGGTAGAAAAGGCAACTTCGTAATGGGGACCAGGGGGAATGGGATGGAGACCAAACAGAATTGTCTATGCAATTCTAAATGTCCAAATGATAGGCGCTAACATGTACCCAGATGGTGCTGCACTATAGACCTTGTTCTGTTCATTATTTGTTCACTTAACCCCGTTTTAGAGATCCATTCCAACGTGCCGTCCATCCATCTCCTTGGTCGCTGCTGTTTGCCAATGGCATCCCAGAACAGGTTTCCTCCATGTTGTTTCATTCCTTCTCGTAGGGATGGACACCTGCAGTGCTTCCTATTTCCCATTTCTCCCAAAGCGTGCTCTCCTGGATGAGATTTTCTCCAGGCTATAAATCAAGGAGTGGGGTTGCTGGTTTTAGATTGTTCTCCAGAATGGCCATTCTATTTGTATGGATAGCCCTCCACTGCTGACGCATCGTGGCTGTTTCCCACATTTGCTCCTACACTTGGTACCATCCAACTTGCTATATTGCTCATCCGACGGTAGTATTGTTTTTTTGTTTTTATTTATTGAAGTATAGTTGATTTACAGTGTTGTACCAGTCTCTGCTGTATGGCAGAGTGACCTGTTTTAATGCGCACTTCCTGGACTTCAAATGAATCTGAACACTCCTTCACACATTTATTTGTGAGCGATCCAGTTTCGCTTCTGGAGAATCGCCTGGCCATCTCTCTGACTGGTTCGAGAATTGAAGTGGCCGCAGTCAGTCCTTTCAACCCAACCACCTCTTACATTTGCCTGGGTTGCAGTCTTCCCATAACCCGTGTCTGCTGCTTTCCTGATGCCCGCCTCTTGTGGAAAGGCCAGGACACAGCAGGAGTCACCAATTCAGAGTCGCGTGGGGGCCAGATGACATAAATGACTCCAGGAAACCCGTGTAAGACAGGAACACCCAGGGCACGGTTGGTCCTTGGCTTAAAAAAGACACCCACACAGTTGGTCCAAAGTACGTTTCTCAGAGACAGGGTAATTCAGTCTTAAATTGTATCCAGTGTAGACACCTAGAGGAGTCCCCACTCCAGGCCTGTGTATACCTGCAGGTAAAGCAATTATGAGCACTTTTTTTTTGTTTACCTGTACTTTCAAAATTGTCTGTAATAAACCTAAATTACCTGTGTAATTCTTAAGAATTAAAACAACCAAAATAGTTTATTCAGGGTCTACATCAAAGCGTCCTGCCTTCTTTGCTCACTTGTTTTAGGTGGATTCATATGTGTCACCTCAGAAAGGCCTCTCTTAGGCCATGTACCTAAAACCGTGCCCTTGTCACTCTCTGTCCCCTCACCCTGCTACATTTTTCTTCATGTCCTCATCATCACCTGGCAGGATTTCACACATCTCTGTTAATTTGTTTACTCTCTGTCTCCCCTTCTGTAATGTAAGCCCCGTGAAGACAGGAATTCTGTCTGCATCGTTCATGACTCTATCCCAGCACCTTGGAACTGGTGCATAATGGGTGTTCAAGTAACATTTGTGTGTGTGTGTGGTACGCGGGCCTCTCACTGCTGTGGCCTCTCCCGTTGTGGAACACAGGCTCCGGACGCGCAGGCTCAGTGGCCATGGCTCACGGGCCCAGCCGCTCCGCGGCATGTGGGATCTTCCCGGACCGGGGCACGAACCCGTGTCCCCTGCATCGGCAGGCGGACTCTCAACCACTGCGCCACCAGGGAAGCCCCAAATAACATTTTTCAATTAATTCTTGGCCAAATATCAGAGAAGATGCCCTTCTTCTTGCCAGACTTTAAAAAGAGCTAAATGCTTCTCTTTAAAAGGTAGTGAGAGACAGTTCAGAACTCCAAGAGATAGACATCAGTTGAAAGGGGTTTTCCAAAGTTCCTTCTATTACCTACTCAGAGTCATATCAAATCGTCATCAGATGTTGCCAGCACTGAGTTCTCAGCCCCCAACTAGGGAGGTTTCTCTCGCTGTTTCAAACGTTCACTTGCAAAGATCACCCCTCCCCCATTACAGCTTAAGTGGCTCCTCTTCCATGGAGGTGACAGACATAGGTCACATCCAATAACTTTAGCCTTTGGGGAGCGTTTAGAGATGAGCATTTATTTCTGATAAAAATATCAGAAAGGAAGTAATAACTTAGAGCAAGATAAAATGATTGTGAAAAAATCTCAGGCTTTTGTTCTCTCTCCTTGTTAAAACTTGGATCATTTGTCTCTTGGGGTGGGTCACAGTTTATCGAGCCCATCTTTTCCCCCTTCCTTCCTTCCGCCTCCCTCCCCTGCTCACCCAGCACCTGTCTGTTCCAGAGGCCACTTGAGGTCCTCAGATCCGGAGATGAGCACAACAGTCTCTGCCCCCAAAGGGCTCACAGAGCAGTTGGGGGAGATGGGGTGTGGGGTACCCTAAGCAGAGGGAGGAGCAGCCTGGAGGCCTGGAGATGAAGGGGCATGAAGAGGATTCGAGGGTAACAGTGAGAGTTGGGTCATCACCCTGCTCCAGGCTCCACTAATCACCCACAGCAATTGGCAAAAGCAAGTGCTCCGGGGTGGGCAAGGCTCTGGGGCAGCTAAGAGTCTCCCAGGACTGGGCCTCGGGGCTTCCTAGGGACTGGAACCAGGGAAAGGCCTGAGCCTCCTATCTGCTGCTATCTGAGAAGTGGCCACCAGGTGGCAGCAGAGTATCATTGGGGTCACCCATTCAGGTCTGAGTCCACAGATACCCAAGGAACCCTAGCATGGCGCTGTGGCCAGAGGAGGGGGTCAGAGTCAGGGTGTCAGAAGTGCATGTGTATGTGCCTGTGTGTGCGCGTGTGCACATATGTATACGTACAATGTCTGTGTATATATCCTGCGTGTGTGTGCTCACGTATGCATTGTGTGCACCTGTGTGCATCTGTGTACACGTGTGTACGCGTATGTGTGGGTGTGTGTATGTATATGAGTTCTTGTGTGTGTAGGCACACGTGTATATGTCTGTGTATGTGCGTGTGTGCCTGGTCACATATTTGAAGACGTTTTTTAGCAAAGGATCCTAAGTCCGTCTAGCAAGAATCCCCCTACCCTTGACATCCAAGTCCTTGGCCTGCCTTTAGCAGAATTCTGTTAGGCCAGTTTAGCAAGCACCTCCCTACCCTTGAAGCCTGCTTTAGTAACTTTCTGTCCACCGACCCCTCATTCTGCTCCTTGCTTAGGAGTCCCCAGCTGTCTTTGCTGCACTCAGAGTTGGGCTCAGTCCCTCTCCCCTACTGCAATAGTCTCAAACAAAGTCTTTACCATTTCAACAAGTGTCAGAATCATTTTTCTTTAATAAAGCAAGAGCAAAGAGTAGAGTGAGTGGGGGGAAACTGGAGGAAAGGAAGTCAGAGAGGTGGGAGGAGGGGGGCAGGCCAGGTCATCCCAAAACTCACCGTGGCTTCAGCCTCTGTGAGCCCTTCATCTCTCTCCCCTGGCTGTCCCTGCCTCTCTCACCTGGATGCCTGCAAGAGGATCCCTCTCTCAGGGAGACCCTTCTTTCAGGGAGACCCCCAGCCCACCCGCCACTCTGCAGCCAGAGGCTCCTCCAAAGCCCAGACCTGACCCTGTCCTTCCTCTTGAGGGCCCCCAGCCCACAGGCAGTCCAGCTCCTTGGCCTGGCGGGCAAGCCCTGAAGCTCAGAGCCCGTGGGCGGCTTCATGCTTCCTCCCTCCGAGCCTCAGCTCACCCCATTCCCTCTTGGAAATGTACATCTGAGTCCTACTCAATTTTCTAGGCCCAGCCCAGCCCTCACCTCCTCCAAGAAGCCTTCCCTGTTCTCTGCACCTGAGCTCCTTACCTCATAGCTAAGCAGGGTTGGTTCTGCTCCCAGAGCCAGCCCATCAGGCTCCCTGAGAGCAGGGACCATCCGCGACACCCTCTCTTCCCCACTCTCTCGTGGGTCGTGGGTCACAGGCTACTCAGCCATCTTGGATGTTTTGAGACAGAGGATGGGCCAGGATGGGCTCTTCTGATCCTTCTTGGCTGGGGTGGGAGGAGAGGGTGGCACTGGGTTTGTGGTCACCATCACTGAAGCCCTGGATGTCAAAACTCTCAGAGTTTGTGTAGCACAGTGTTAAGAAGATGGGCTCTGGAGCCAAAGTGCCTGGGTTCAAGTCCTGGTTCCACCATTTAGCAGCTAAGTGACCTTGGGCAAATTATCTAGCCTCTCTGTGCTTTGTTTCCCCATCTGCAAAATGGGATAACAATAGGGTTGTTGTGAGAATAAAACAAATGAACACATATGTAAAGAACACTGACTTCGGCACATGACAGGGAGTTAGGGTTATGCAATTATGAACTATGATCGTTACAACTGGGTTCAAATCCAGTAGCATCTCTGTGACCTTGGACAAGTCAGTTAACATCTGGGCCACCAACATGCTGTCCACACACACACACAAATACATGCACGTATATGCACACGTGTACATACACACAAACACATACATGCATACACGTGTACACCCACACAATTCTGTGTGTTTATTTATTTACTGTCTTCCTTCCCCATCACAGACCTAAATGTAAGCTCCGTGAGGGAAGAAAGTTCAGCAGTGAGGCACCAGCTCCTAGCAAAGTGCCTGGCAAATAATAGGTACTCAATAAATATTTTTCAAATAAACGAACAGACCTCCATGAATGCACACAGCAAGGCAGGGAAAGCACCCAGACAGTTTCCTCCACAGAGGGGAGGGTCTGGGACTGTAATCTTAGAGGTGGACACCAGGGCGCAGCACAGGACCCAGTCACTTAGGCCATGCTTAACCCTTGCCAAGGGAGCTGGAAGACAGGGACCCTCCTGCAACTCCTGGGAGGGGTGGGCTGGGCGCCTTGAAACACCACCCTCCATCCCTCCACGCCCAGGCTGCCAGGGAAGCTCTCACAGGTCAGATCCACACACATCACTCATTCCTTAGCCAAACCGACGGAATCACAGATTGTCACTTTCCTAGAGCTCACAGCCTAGTGGGGAGGCAGTCTCTGAACAAGTAATTAATTACTTTAATTAAAGTAATTAAAGCAAACAAGTGTGTGCTCTAAGGCTGTGAGCATGAAACACAATGCATGGAACACAGTGACCCTGTGCTTCAGGCTGAGATGTGATGGCCGACAAGAGTTAAGCAGGTGTCAGGGGAAGGAGATGGTGAGAGCTCTCAGGCAAAAGGAATAACCTGTGCAAAGACCCTTAGGCAGGAATCCATTTAATCGTTGGCCCAAAGAAAGGAAGAGACTCCCTGCGATCACACAATGAAAAGCAGAGCCAGGGCTGGAGCCCAGGCTTTCTGGCTCTCCGTCCAAGGCTCCTTCCCTCATCCCTGGTTTCCCTTCCAATAAGCTTCATCTCTGTTGCAGCTGCAGCAGCAGCCGTGCTGGAAGCAGAGGAATTTTGGCCCTGACACTGCCTGACCCAACTTCCCCAGTATACGAGCTGATAAGAGATTTTAATTCTGATGTCTAGACTAAGACAATGACCAAATGTCCTGCAGCAGATGGGATTGATAAGAGCCTATATTTGGGGAAACGAGGCTGCCCTCTCTGTGATCATGTTTCAGGGGTCCTCGGCCAGGGCAAAGGGACTGCTGGGGTCTGCAGAACTGAGCTTGGAGGCTTCTAACAGGGTAAGAACACTGGCTGGGAGTCAGAGACGCTTGGGAAGGTCCAGTTAAGACTGACCTTCCTCTAGATGAACATTCCAGGGAGACTGAGCCGGGGACAGGGCAAACCAGTTTTATCAGAAGGGATAGATAAGGTTGTACTGGTAACAAAACAACTTCTACATCCAAGAGGCTTAAGACCACAAAGATGTGGGCCTCCCTGGTGGTGCAGTGGTTGAAAGTCCGCCTGCCGATGCGGGGGACACGGGTTCGTGCCCCGGTCCGGGAAGATCCCACGTGCCGCGGAGCGGCTGGGCCCGTGAGCCATGGCCGCTGAGCCTGCGCGTCCGGAGCCTGTGCTCCGCAACGGGAAGAGCCGCAACAGTGAGTGGCCCGCGTACCTCAAAACAAAAAACAAAACCCAAAAAACCACAAAGATGTATTTCTTGCTCATACAAAGTCCACCATAGGTGCAGCAGGACCTCAAGCTGGCTCAGCGTGGCCCCTGCATTTCAACATGGGAAGAGAGCACAGGGAAAGAGGAGCGTCTGCCGTTAAATGCCGCCACCTGGTGGTCACAGTGAGGCACGTGGCAAGGCCCAACCTCCAGCTGGCGGTTCTGCGCAATCATCCCATGTGATCTGGTCTGAGCAGCACTCATGTCCGCTGCCCACCGTGGGATGGACAGTCAGAGACACCTGCGAAGCCACCACGGAGCCAGCCCTCACGTAGCTGAGCATCCCCAAAAGGCCATGGACAACCTGCCATGGGTGGTCACGTCATTTACTGAGCTCTTGCTATCAGCCGGGTGCTCCCTGGGCACTATGATAACATTTAATCCCCGTGACAATGCTGCAGGTAGGTACCAATATCCCCCGCCCCTATTTTACAGATGAGAAAACTGAGCACAGGCATGTTTAAGCAATTTGGCCAAGGCCACACAGTATGTAAATGCCAGAGTAAGACTCCACACCCAGTCATCTAACCTTTGAAAAGGGGGATTTAAAAAGAGAGGAAAGGGGATTTTATGAGGAGCAGCTTCCATAATAAGTGAGATTTTGAGTGGTGGATGGGTGAAGAGGATGTTTAAGACACTTTTCTGTCATGTAAGTCCTGCCTTTATGTCTCTTAGAGAGATTTCAGTAAAGATGGATGGCTTTTTGGTGACTTTCTTCTTTTATGATTATTTGCATTTTTTTTTATTTCGAAACGTTTCTAACCCACTGAATAGTTGCAAGCATACCCTTCATGGAGATCCACCAACTATTAACGTCTTGCCATACCCAGGTCACCTCTCTCTCCTCCTCTCTCTGTCTCTGTCTCTGTCTCTGTCTCTGTCTCTCTCTTTCTCTCCCTCGCCATAGACACACACATCTCATGTTGGCCAAACCATCCAAAGGTAAGATGGGGCCTCATGATACTTCATCCCCAAACCCTTCACCGTGCCTCTCCCAGGAACAAGGGCACACTTCTCCTACACAACCCCACACCAAAGATAATCAACACTCTTTAGGCAAATCACCCAACACGACATCCACACTCCCATTTGTTTATTCTTCCCGATCCAGGATCCAGTGAAGCGTCATGTGTGGCATTGGGCAGCTGCATCTCCCCAACTCCGTTCCTCATGGTACTAGCCCCTTTGAGGAACCCTGGCCAGATGTCCTGCAGAGTGTCCCACGAGGCTCCCACGTCAGCTTCAGGCCAAATGTTTCCATCAAGGGCGGCACAGGCTGTCAGCCCATCTCACCATGGCCGGGGCCCAGCCTGAGGGCCCCGTGGAGGTGGTGACAGCCAGGCCCCTCCAGCATCAAAACACGCTCCCCTCTATCATTAACAAGGAATCTTTGGGGGGATGCTTCAAGACTGTAAATATCCTGTTCCCCAACAACTTTCACCCTGTGCTCTTAGCATGCCTCCATGGTTCCTGCCTGCCTCGCTTACCACGTTGGAGGTTACGCTATGTTAATTTCCTAATTGTTCAAGCAGACAGATAGAGCAGGCCTGGTCCTTTTGGATGTGGTGCCATCTGAGCCTGTCCCAGGCCACCCAGTGCTTTCCAGGTCACACTGAACGGCAGGAGGAAGGAGGGTAGGCAGGCAGCTGCAGCGGAGGAGGCTGGAGCCAGCCCCAACTTCATCCCCAACTGGCCGTGGGGCCCAGGGGTGGCCCTAGTACCAGCAGCATCTCTCACCTGGGAGATTACTGGAAACTCGGGTCTCTGAGTCAGAATTTGCATTCCCGCAAGGCCCCTAGGGGATCCGTGTGCTTGTGGATGTCTGCGGAGCTCAGTCTCTTGGAGCTTCCGCCTTTCCAGGTGAGAGCAGCGCTGCTCAAGTCTGGCCTTTTCAGAAAAGCAAAGTCTAATACCTGCCTGTGCAAGACGGTGGTGATGGCAATGATGATGGTGATGACGGTGACAACTACCATATTTCTTTCTTTGTTAAACAACAAATGTCTGAGCTCACTTCTAAGGAACGGAAATGAGCTCAGGTATTTAACCAAGACTTCTGAATGGCATGTTTATAATAAATAAGAAGAGTGGAGGACTTCGTTGATGGTGCAGTGGTTAAGAATTCTCCTGCCAATGCAGGGGACACGGGTTCGAGCCCTGGTCCGGGAAGATCCCACATGCCGCGGAGCAACTAAGCCCGTGCGCCACAGCTACTGAGCCTACGCTCTAGAGCCCACGTGCCACAACTACTGAAGCCTGCGCACCTAGAGCCCGTGCTCTGCAACAAGAGGAGCCCGTGCTCTTCAACAGGAGAAGCCCGCGCACCACAGGAAGAGTAGTCCCGACTCGCCGCAGCTGGGGAGGGCCTGTGCACAGCAACGAAGACCCAACGCAGCCAAAAATAAAAATAAATAAATAATATTTTTAAAAGTATTTTTTTAAAAAAAGAGTGGAATTTGATGGAGGAAGGGGTCTGAGGGGTATTAATCAGAAACTCCATCGGTTGGGTTGACTTGGGCGGTCCCAGGGCCACATAGTTTCTCCCTCAAGTTTCTCTTCTACAGAAGGAGAGTGGGACACGCACCAGCAGGAGGGTGGGGAGAGGGATAGAGCCAAGCAAGGCAAAGCCTGCCATTGCCTTGAAGTCTCCTCAGCTTGTGTTTTATCTTCAAAACGCGAGCCAAATTCTCCTTCTGTTCCATAATATATCCATGTTTGTTTCAACATGTTAAAAATGTTTTGAATTGCTATCAACAGAGAATATCCTTCCTACCCTACTGATCCCACTCCCTCTCCCTGGTACAGCCCCAGGACCCAGCGGTTTGTGAAGGGTGTGAAGCAGGCAACTTAAGGTGACCTGCACACCTGCCTGAGGACACACCCACGACTGCAGAAGGGAGCGGAGAGGCTCAGATTTGTCCAGAATCACCGCTGGGTGAGATGATGTTGCTCTGCACAGCCCTCACCTATGTCCAGTGCTTCTGTCTGCAAAGGTTTCACTTCTAACCCCGCCCCCGCATTGGGCTTTATACAAACCCTGTAGGCCCTGCTGGTCAGGGATTATGACCATCCCCATTCTATGGATGAGAAAACTAAGACCGGGAGAAGGAAAACAACCCACCCAAGATTACCTGGCACGTTACTGGCAGAAATGTTTCACAGACTCAGACGTCCTGACTTCCAGACCGCTGAGTCTTCCTGCTGGCCTGTCCCTGGAGTCTGGGCCCTTCCCCCATGAGGGTCCAGTAGAAGAGCTGGCAGGGCCAGGAGCCCCTCTGGTGTTGCCAGGGGCAGAGAGAGGCCAGCTCCCACCTGCTTGGGCGAGGCAGCCACAGCCTCAGGGTAGGGGCGCTTCTGCAATGCGAGCCAGGTGAGCAGACGGCGAGGCCCTCAGAACAAGGCAGCAGCAGAGGGGTGCATTTCCAGGGCCTGCTGGATCTCCCCAGGCTCATGAGCAGCCTGTGTACGGCTGCGCGGGGCGGGGAGGGCAGGCAAGACCTTGATAAGGAGTCAGATCTCAGCCCAGGTGGGGGACGCTTTCTCACAGTCGGGGCTAACCTTGCCCAAGGAAGCCAGGAGCTGTCCCAGCAGAGGCTGGCTGACCTCACTGTCCAAAGGGGATGCTGAGGAGGTTCTTGGGCCAGGCACCATGTCGAGGCTCTGAAGCCCCTTCTGATAGGAAGGTGAAGCCAGCTTCAATGCTGTGGCCCTTACCATCATTTTCAGCTTTTCCATGATAGGTAGTAGAGGACCCCAGAGCTGCTGTCCCCATGTGGTCTGGAAGAAGGTAGTGGGTCTCCTGAGGAGGAGATGACCACAGAACTAGAAACCAAGAAACCTCCATCCAACCCCACAGCGTTGCTTCACAGATGCTGTGTGTCATTGAGCAAGTCACTTCACCACTCTAAACTCTCAATTCCCTTCCAGGGAGTGAGAATACTGCTCTTCCTATTGCAAAGCACTGATTTTGGAAGCTCACAAGAAATGAACAAGGGACCAGATTTTCAAAATATACTCTCTGATGCACAGAAGACCTTAGTTTACTCTTATCCCATTTTTCAGATGGAAAAAACTGAGGCCCAGAGAGGAGAAGCAGCTTGCTCAAGTTCACACAGCACATCAGAGACAGTCTCAGGGCTTGAACCCAGGCTTTCCATTCCTAGTTCAGAGCTGTCTCTCTCAAAATACCCCAGGAACTGGGTCACTGAAGTAAGGCAAACACTCTTTCCCCTGGGGAAATGGGTCTGTTTGCCAGTAAGTGGTTAAGGAGCCCATTGTGGTGTTGGGGCAGGAGTTCACCTGACCGAACATGTGGACACTGGCTACCTTCCCTTTCCTAGAAGGTCAGGGGTGTCTCTTGTGTCGCTCAGGCCACACAAGAAAGATGCCCATGAGTCCCTTGCCACTGGAAGGCTGGGGACCCCAATCACCACCCTAATTTGTATAGCATGTCAGAGTTCACAAAGGACTAGGTGACCTGGGGTAAATCCCTGCCCTGGACCTCAGTTTCCCCATCCGTAAGACACACCAGAGGTCGGGCTCCCTCTCTAATTACCTTTGGCTTAGAACACAAAAATGGAGGCTTGCTTTTGTTCTCAAATCGAACAGATTAAAATATTCCGCTCTGAGGCAGCTTCCTTCTGAGCCCAGCCCTCACGCAGCGCTAGCATCCCAGCATCCTCCCAGGCCCGAAGGCTCCTCTGGCAGTGGTCCAGAAGCGGCCCAGGCACATCTGCTTCCACTCAGCATCCTCCGCCTGCCGCTCTGCCGAGGACTTGGCCCATGGCTTCATGGCTCTCAGGGACTGGAGAGACGGTGGGACCCAATTAAGGAAGAGACAAAGGCCCCTGACAGGGCGGCCCTTCCAGTTCCCACAGGGCCCTCCCTGCCCTGGAGCAGCAGCCAGACCCAGGGGCCAGCTGGGCGGGAGCTGAGTGACCAGAGGGCGAGCTAGTGGGGAAGAGGAGATGCTAAGAGGCCTTGGGGGGTTTACTCAGGCACAGACCCTGCAGGGGCTGAGGGGCGGGGAGGGAGGGCAAGAGCCAGAGGTCTGGTCCAGGCCCTGGGTGCTGGAGGGGAGACAGAGGGGCAGCTGGGGCCTGGTGGTGGACGAGGTCACTGGCTCCAGCGATAGACAGACCTGAATTCAAATCTGTACTTTGCAACCTCAGACACGCTCCGACGTGCTCTGGTTCCCCATCTGTCAAATGGGTCTGAAATGTTACCAGCCACACAGTCATTGTGAGACTTGAATGAGCCAAGCTATGCAAAGTATCTTACACACTGTACATGCCAAGGAAACTGTAGTTACTATTTTACTACTATTATAGTAGCCCCCCTGCCCTTATCCACAGGGGATAGCTTCCAAGACCCTAGTGGTTGCTTGAAACCACAAATAGTACCGAACCCTATATATACCCCATATATATATATACCCCATATATATATATACCCCATATATATATATATATATATGTTTTATCCTATGATAAAATTTAATTTATAAGTTGGGCACAGTAAGAGATTAGCAACAGTAATTGATAATAAAATAGACCAATTATAACAACATACAGTAATAAAAGTTATGTGAATATGGTCTCTCTCTCTCTTTCAAAATATTTTATAAATTGAACGCCTTTTCCATCTTCACCAAGCATTGATCATGCACTGTGGCCCTAATTTTACAGTTTGAGGTATACCAGCAAAACTGGCAAGAATTTCTTATTCCTTCTTCACAATTTCACGAATAGAAGTTTAGTTCTTAGTAGATCTCAGCAACCTCAGCATATGATTTTTTTTTTTCTTACTATGTTGAGAATTTTCACCTTTTTACTTACAGGAAGCAGTTTACGGCTTCTCTTCGGCAGATCCGAATTGCCGGCGGCATCGCTACTCTTGAGGTTTGGGGCCTTTATTAAGTAAAGTAAGAGTCCCTTGAATTCAAGCACTGTGATACCTCACAGCTGATCTGATAACCAAGAGGTGACTAACAGGCAGGTAAAGGGGTGATTCACGTCCCAGGCAGGACAAAGATGGATGGAGGTAGATTATGTCATCACGCTACTTAGAACGGTGTGCAACTTAAAACAGATGAATTGTTTATTTCTGGAATTTCCATTTAATATTTTTGGACCATGGTTGACCACAGGTAACTAAAACCGTGGAAAGCAAAACGGCAGATAAGGGGAGAATGCTACACTATTATTAACATTAATGTTGGAGAGAATGAAGAAGGTCCAGTTCAATATCTCACTTCCAATATATTGCCCCAAATGGTGAGCTGGGCAGGCTTCTGAATGTCCCTATGGCTACAACGTAGAGGGACAGAGTTGGAAGTCCCATGGGGATTTGATGGGTTGAATCAGACCCGGGGGTCAGAGGCAGGCTTGGTCCTATGATGTCCCACCAAGCAGTCACTGCGGCCTCAAACCCACAGGGGACCAGGACCCACAGGGTCTGACCTTCCAGTTCTGAAACTCCAGAGGTCCTCACTCCACAAGGTGGGGTTTTAAATCTAGTTTAAGAATGAAGGACAGTAGAGCAAGGCCTGTGAGTCCCTAGGGGCAGGATGACCTGCCCTTCTAAGCAAGGAGTGTGACTTTCCAGCCAGGGAGTGACCACCAGGTCAGCCTGACTTGTGAGCCTCATTTCGAACGCCAAGGGCAGACTCGGCACCCAGGTTGAGTGTGGGAGCTGTTTTCTGTAAGGCCCCACTCCTGGGACTTGGCAACTCAGGGAAGGGGACTGACTGCCCTGAGGCAGTGCACGAATATTTGCGGAGCACTTACATTGTGCCAGGCCCTGGGCTGAGCCTGGGGACACAAAGGGCACACAGACGTGGTCCCTGCTCCCCTTCCAGGCCATAGGAAACACACACACACACACACACACACACACACACACACACACACACACACGAGAAAGAATTACAACTGAGGACTGTGAAGGAAGCAAACCAGGACTGTGACTGAGAAAAACTGGGGGACGACTGTTGCCCCCAGGATGGTCAGAGAAGACTTCTTCAAGGAGGAGATAGAGCGTGAGAAGGTACTAGGTAGAAAGAGGGGGCAGGGATGGAGATGCTCCCACGTTTCTCCTTTGCAAGGTCCTGTGACCTTGCAGTTCGTCCCGCTAAAGATGCAGTCTACTTCCCCACCCTTGAACCTGGGCTTGGCCATGGACTCGCTTTCCCAATAGGCTATTAGGAGACCTGACCTACACAGAGGCTTGAAAACATGCTTGCAGGAGTCTACCTTCCGGTGGACTCCTGCATCCACCCCCAGCAAGCCTACTGGAGAGATGAGAGAGGCACGTGGATGAGAGCCAAGTTGTTTCAGCCATTGCAGCCAAGGCCAGGCTAGATCAGTCAACAGCCTTCGGATCACCCACATGTAAGGGACCCCAGCCAAGATCAGCAGAGCCACTACCCAAACCACCAGTGACCCAAGATGTATTAGTGACCCCAACCAAGGTCAACCAAGCCCCAACCAGACCATCAGAGCTATTTGGCTGACTCACTGCCTCCTAAGAAATCATGAATGATTGTTGTTTTAAGTTACTATGTTTGGGGATGGTTTGTTAACTGATACAGGGGGAAAGCATTCCAGACAATGCGAATGGCATTTGAAAAGGCTCAGAGGCAAGAAAGAGCTTCATGGGTTGAGAGAAACAAAAAAGAAGGCCAGCACAGTTGGAATGCAGTGAGGGACCAGACAGGAGAGAGAAAATGAGATCCAGGAGGTGGATGGGAGCCAGATCATGCAGGGTCTTGATAGGGGCTTGGCTATCTTTCTAAGTAGAGAGGGAGCCAGTGGAAGGTTGTAAGAACATGGTAAACTTCCCTCTGGCTGTCCTGGGGAAATGAATTAGAAGGAACAACAGTGGAAGTGAAGAGGCCATTTATGGAGTTCTCCCCTTTGCAAAGCAGGGGCTGGTCACGCCAAGCCTGTGAAATAGGCATTCGGGGTAAATTGAAGCCCAGGGAAGGGGCTAAAATGAGTGGGATGCAGCTTAAAAAGTGCTTAAAGGGAAATTTATAGCTTCAAATGTTTATATTAGAAAAAAGATAGGTTTCAAATCAATGATCTAAGCTTCTACTTGATGAAGCTTGAAAAAGAAGAACAAATAAACCCAAAGGAAGAAAAAGGGAGGGAATACTAGGGAACAGAAATCAATGAACCATAAGAGAAAAAACAATAGAATAGAATAAGTCAATAAGATCCAAAGATGTTTATTGGGGAAAAATTAATAAAATTAATAAACTTCTAACCAGATTGATCAAGAGAAAAAAGAACGAAGACACAATTACCAATATTAAGAAAGCAGAAGGAGCATCACTATAAATCCTAACAGGACAATAGGGGATAATACAAACAGTATTATGTTAATAAATCTGAAAATTTAGATTAAATGGGCAAATTTCTTGAAGGACATAAATTACCAAAACTAACTCAAAAAAAAAAATAGAAGATCTGAATAGTCCTATATCTATTAAAGAATTAGATTTGTAATTAAGTTTCACACAAATAAAACTCCAAACCCAGATGACTTCACTGCTGAATTCTATCAAATATTTAAAGCAGATATAACACCAATCTTACACAAACTTTTTAAAAGAATATAGGAGGAGGAATTTCCCAGCTCATTCTGTGATACCCATCATTCCATGATACCAAAATCAGAGACAATACAAGTTGAAAGAAGGAAAGAAAGAAAGAAAGAGAGAAAGAAGAAAGAAAGAGAGAAAGAAAGAAAGAAAGAAAGAAAGAAAGAAAGAAAGAAAGAAAGAAAAAGGGAGAGAGGAAGGGAGGGTGGGATGAATTACAGAACAATATCCCTCATAAACAGAGAGGAAAAATCCTTTAAATTTTACACAAAATTTGAACAAATTGAACACAGCAATGCATAAAATGACCAAGTACATTTATCCCAGGAATGCAAAGGTGGTTTAACATTTGAAAATGAATTAATATTATTCACAATATTGACAGAATAAAGGAGAAAAGCTACATGATTGTCTCAATAAATTCAGATAAAAATGGACAAAATTCAATACTCATTCATTATTTAAAGCTCTCAGCAAACTAGAAATAGAAGGAAATTCTTCAATTTCATAAAGAATGAAGTGAAATCATGGTCCCTGCCCTGAGCAATGCTTACAGTCTGGATGGGGAGATAGACACATAAACATCTATAATCCAGTGCTAAGTGCTGTGAAGAATGGATACAGAAAGTTCAGGGATGAACAGAGGGGTGTGTGTGTGTGTGTGTGTGTGTGTGTGTGTTAGCAGAACTTGAAAGGCTGATTCTATTTTTTTTAACATCTTTATTGGAGTATAATTGCTTTGCAATGGTGTTAAGTTTCTGCTGTATAACAAAGTGAATCAGCTATACATATACATATATCCCCACATCTCCTCCCTTTTGCATCTCCCTCCTGAAAGGCTGATTCTAAAATGTATACAGAAATTGAAAAGAACAAGATACTCAAAGAATATATTGATATAAGTTGGATGAGTTGCTCTACCAGCTGTCGAGACTTGTATGAAGATATAATACAGAAAAGTCAAGCTGCTGTAAAATGTGATGTTGGTACAAGAATGGACACACAGTCCGATGGAACGAAATACAGAAACAGACCCACACATAGATGGACACTTGACTGAAGACAAAGATGATGTGGTGAGGAAAGGACAGTGTTTACAATAAATGATGCTGTTTAGGGATTGCCATATGGAAGGAAAAAATGAACCCTGACCACTATCTCATACCATACCAAACAAAAAAATTCCATGTAGATTACAGACCTAAATATGAAAAGCAACTATAAAACTTTGAAAAGATATTATGAGCCCAAGCTAGGGAAGGCCTTCTCAAAAAGCACTAAACATAAAGGAAGAGTTTGATAAATTTGATACATTAAATCTTAAAATGTCTGAACCCCCAAAAATGCAATTAAAGGAGTAAAAAGATAAGGGTGGGAGAGAATATTTACAACACATATCTGACAAAGAACCCATATCCAGAGTAAATTCCCACAATCGAAAGAGAAAAATAAAGGGTAAATGACTTGAAAAGACACCTCCCCCAGAAAATCCAAATGGCTAATAACAATGAGAAAAGGTGTTCAAGCTTACTGGTAATGAGAGAAATGCAAATTTAAATCATGAGATGCAATAACATACCCACTAGATTGACAAAGATTAAAAATCTGGCAATAACAAGTGTTCACAAAGATGTGAAGCAATGGGAACTCTCATTCACTGCTACGAGAGGGTAAGTTGGTACAAACACTTTAGAAAACAGTTGGCATTATTTCATACAATTGATGTAATGCATATCCTATGACCCAGCAATTCCAGTCCTAGGTATATAGCCTGAAATTTGAGTGCTCATGTGCTACAGAAGACAAAAAGGAAAGTTTATAGCAGCACAGTTAAAATGTCTATTGGCAGAAGAATGAATAAATAAATGATGTCATATGATAAAAAACTGTACTCAGAGAAAGTTAATGAACTGCAATTATATACCCCAATGTGGACGAGCTTCGCAAACATAATATTGAGCCAAAGAAGCCAAGCCCACACAAAAATATGTGCAGTATGATTCTGTGCACATAAAGTTCCAAAAAGTGGGCAAAATGAAACTCTGTGGTTTAGGAATGCCTTTGTAGCAACAAAACTATAAAATAAAGCAAGAAATGATCAAAACTTAAGGTCATGGCTAACTCTAGTGGGAAGAGAAAGGCACACAGGGAGTTCTGCTTGCTGATTATGTTCTATATCTCTACCTGGGTAGTAGTTAAGTGGGTGTTTGCTTTAAAATTATTTGTTAAACTGGACACATATTTTGTGCACTTTTCTATATGTATAAATATTCCAGAATAAACAAAGTAAGACAAGAAAGAAAGTGATGAGAAACAGGCAGACAGGAGAGAAACAGTGCCTGAGGAAATCAGGGAAGACGTCATGGAAGAGTGGGTCCATTCAGCAGATGCATACTGAGAGTCCTCCACATACCAGACCCAAGATGACAAAAGTAAACAAAGACAAGACACACACTCCCTGCCCCCGTGGAATTTATATTGCAGGGAGGGAGACAGACAGGAATCAAATAACACACTGTAAATGTTTAACTGACAGAACCCCTTGGGGATCTTGAGCATCTTTATACCCCTTGGGGGTAAAGTCCAGGGGCCCTAGGTTCTGAAGAGTGAATATGGTTTGTTCGGGAATGGTGAGATCGGAGCAGGCAGCACCAGTGAAAGTTCTCAAGTGGGAGGAAGCTTGGCCCCAAAGAGCTGCTGAGAAGCTCACATGACCACGTGCAGAGAACCACTGAGGAAGTGGCATGAGATGAATAGCATGGAGAAATGGAAGAGGATATTTGAACTGGGCTTTGAGGGTGGATAGGAGTTCACCAGGAAGAAATGATAAAATCCTTAAGGACTGGGATTTTGCTACATATGCCTAGTACATAGATGTGCTCAGTAAATACATGCTGATTTCTCTTGGAAATTAAAAAGTCAGAGAATAGAAGAAGAATTTAGAGGTTGTAAAACTGGGGCCACTGACCTTGGCCTGGATGAATGGGGGTGCAGCAGTTGCAGGGCTGGGGGAGGGAGTTTTCTTAGCGTCCTGCACTCTATCTCATCTGTCAGCAGCTTTAGTGGTCCATGAAATCACCAACAGAGGAAGGAGGGATCTGGAAAGGAAAACTTCGAGAGACAAGCCATCTGCACCTGGAAGCAGCTGACACACTGGCCACCACCGACACCACGAAACTGGCTTGCAGCGCCTCTTCCACACCCGTACCCTAAACCCCAGGGTCTCATGAGGGTGACAGAAGCAGGGCCTGGGGACACTGGAGCCAGACGCAATCAGAGAGAGCAGCTGCGGCTGCGGTGGCTTCAGGAATCTGGTTGTTAGTGGGCAGCTGAGGGAGCCTCGCTGTCTCCCCTGTGTTTACTTGGCTCCACTGAGGGGCTGGAAATTTGATCTCCGTGGGGACCAGGCTCTGGTCAGCCCCTGCCTAGAGTCTCTGACAGAGCCCTGGCCTCTCAGAGCTGCTCAAAAGACATCCTGTTATCTGGGAAACTGAGACCAGGAAGCAAGCAGAGGCAAGAATTGCCCAATCATAACCAGATGATAGCAGCCCCCATAGATGGGGTGCTTTTAACGTGCCAAGCACTGGGCCAACCCTTGCAAGGAAAGTATTTTTGTTTAACAGTTGGGGAAACTGAGCCTCAGAGAGGGCAAGTAACTTGTTCAGGGTCACACAGAGCTAGAGCTGGGCTGAGTCCAGATCTGCCCAATTCCAAAACCTGTGCCCCTAACCACCTTCCCATCCTGTCTCCAAGGGCAGTGTTCGCTATATGCCTGGGATGCTGGAAATCCAGGCGCTACAGCCAGGGGCTCCTGGAAGTTCTCCATCCACGGTGACCTCCCCTCCGTGACTAACCCTAGAGTTAGGGACATCTGTCCTCACCTAGCCTGACCACTGTCCCACAGAAAGCCTTGATTTCCTGGTGACCTCTCCTATCCCACCTTCCTTGAGCCCCTGCACCCCTGCCTGAGCTTCTCACTGCCTTGAATGCCTCTGGAATGGGTCTGCAGACACCAAATTTCCAATAGCAAGAATTCCTCCTCTGAACCAGCCATAGAGCGTAAACCCATGAGGATGGGGGCTGGCCTGTTGTCCCTAGGACCCCCACCATGTGGCACAGCACCTGGCACAGAGAAGGAATGAGAAAGGTCCCCAGCTTGGGCATCTAGCGTGGGAATATGTGGCACATTGAAGAAAGGCATTTCTGCCGTGTGACAGCTGTGTGGCCCTAGGCACGGGATGAAACCTCTCTGAGCCCACTTCTCCCTCCACAAAATAGGGTTATTTTTTTCATTCATTCCATGATTTCATGAATGCAAAGGGCTTAGCGCCCAGCAAGGGCTCAATAAATATTACATCCTGGATTTGAACTTTGGTGGGGTTTTTTTTTGTTTTTTTTTTAGCTTTTGACTGGTTTTCAGGCTCTTTCTTCTAGCAATGTGTTACAAGTTTCTGGGGAATAAGGACCACGTACCCATTGCCAACACACCCAGCACAGTACCAGGAATATGGCCGATACTAAAACTCCATTGTTGATTTGAAAACTTACCTTTCCCATACTTCTCCATTTCTCTAAGCCTTGTTAAACCTGTTTACAACTTCAGACTGAATCCCTCTCAGAGTAAACGATCCAAGTGACTGCTTTATCTGGTTGAACTAAGTGTCTAACCTTAATCCCTCTTGCTGTAATTCCAGCCCATTTTCTCACACTGTGTCCTGAGGTGGGAGCAGCTGTTCTTTTTCCCCTGGAGCGGTCATATGCCCTAAGCAGGAAGAAAGTGCCCCCCATCCCCACTCCCAACCCCGGAATGTTCCTGCTACCTTTCCTACAGGAAATTTCTGCATCGAATTGCTTTCCTTTTCTTTGATGCAATAATGCTTCTTTGGGCTAGTCATTCCCCAACCAAGCCTTTTAGGGGAATACTCCTGAGCCTTCCCAGCTTGGGGAATTCCAAGGATGTCAAGTCAGACATCCAGGACCCTCCCCACTGCCCAGGAGACTGACCCAGGCCCCTTCTTGTCTGGATGGGGGAAGCGAAGGTTCCCCCACTGGGTTGGTGGCACAGCTGGCCCTGACCCACTGTCTTCTGCTCCCAGGCCTCTGGACCCACCCGTGGGGCTCTCATGCCCACTGTCCCCTGAGGCGGTGTTCCCAGCCCAGGAGAACAGAAGGGTTAGACTTTCTGCATAACAAATGTCAGGGACACAGTGGTCAGTCACCAAGCCTCCTGTCATTCTTCCTGGAATTTTGTGCCCATATCCTGTGTCACCACCTGTGACCCAGAGTGCAGACGGCTCCTTGTGGGGTGACCACACCAGCAGGGCCGGCACTCTTGGTGAAGAAAACAAAACCGTGTCAATTCATCGTGCACACACACTCACACCAGCTCCATATGTGTTAAGGGCAGCACAGTGGCCTCCTGGGTCTGCGGGCCTTCTTAGCACACCCTGGCTCTCAAACCTTGTGACTAGGCCCGGAAGCTCACCAGCAATTCCCACAACCCTTCCCAGAGCCTAAAACTGAGTCACAGCGTTGAGTCCTAGAGCCAGAAATCATCTGTGCTCCTGCCCAGAGCAGAAAACCCTCTTCCAGCGCCTGTTGACACGGAGCTCATGATCTATCAAGGCACCTCCCCACACTGCTAGACAATCCCGGAGGCTGCCTGGAGGAGCACAAGGAACAGGGCTATGGGGTCAGAGAGACCTGAGTTCAAACCCGGACTCCAGTGCTTGCTAGCTATGTGGCCTCAGGGAAAGTGGCTTCACCTCTCCGAGCCTACGTTTCTCCATCTGTACAATGGGGAATAAAGCATTTGCCTCATGGAACTGATGTGAGAATTAAATGAGAGGACATAGGGAAACCTGAATGTCAGCTGCAGTCTCCCCGCCCCTGGAGATAACGGAGCAGTGACCATCGTCACGATAACCACTGATTCTACTGAGAAATGTATGTCATGGACGGTGCTCCGCCTTATGTGGGTTATATTATGTAATTGATTTGGACCGATGAAATAATATAGGCCGGGATTTAGACCCAGGTAACCCAAACTGGGAACTGTTTATTTAACCACTGTAATACATGCCTCTTCAAACCTGCTGACGGTAAGCGTTCAGTAAATGCTAGTCAGCATTAGGGCTATAATTACTGGATTGCCAGGAATCTTTCACTCCAGTCTAAAGCCCTCTCCAAGATTTCAGCGTGAGGTTTTCGCCTTCTTGTAGTCTCTCTTCTTCCAAACTTCTCAGAGTTGATTCAGTGTGGATCGTTCAGTATCCCCAGGAGCACCCTCTCAGTTCCTTGGTGCCTCTACTGAGATGCAACACTCAGCCCCTTCCTCAATGGCCAGGAAAAACTCATTCCCCCAAGCCATCTGTGGGTGTGTCCTAGATCTAACTGAAGATGGAATGTGGAAAAATGTTTACACTGTGGAACACAACTTTATACTGGACATCTGACTTTGCCATTTTTTTAATTTTTTTGCGGTACGCAGGCCTCTCACTGCCGTGGCCTCTCCCGTTGCGGAGCACAGGCTCTGGACGCGCAGGCTCAGCGGCCATGGCTCACGGGCCCAGCCGCTCCGCGGCATGTGGGATCCTCCCGGACCGGGGCACGAACCCGTGTCCCCTGCATCGGCATGCGGACTCTCAACCACTGCGCCACCAGGGAAGCCCAGACTTTACCATTTTTAAGCATCCTTTTCTCCCCAACCCCACACCTTCAAGGATTTTTCCCTGTTCAGTTTGCATCATAGGGATCCTGCCCTCAAGGGCCCAGCACTCCACACACGAGGGTCTCCTCTCTCCTCCCCATCACACCCCCTCCCCCTGCACCCAACTCCGGTGTGTCAGGGATGGGAACTCGGCCGCCTCCAGCCCTTCATCCCAAACCTTCCCGGAGTCACCCCCATCAAGGGGCTTTCCAGTTAACTAGACCCACCCTCTTCCAGGGCAAGGGGGCCTTTGACGTGTCTTCATTCTTTGGCGCCATAACCATAATAGCACAAGGAAATTCTTCCTCAGGTTAAGTAGCAACAAGCGTTTTTTTTTCCAATAATAATTTTTCCAAAATATCAAAAGTTCCAGACCTTGGAAGTTATCTTGCCTAGAATTTCTATGAGATACAACCAGCCCTCACTGCATGGGATGGTCCTGATCCCTGGCTTTGCAGCACTATATGTCAATAGCACCCCACGTCCATCATTGTGACAACCAAAAATTCTCCCCCCACGTTTCCAAAGCCCCATAGCTCTCACTCATACTCACGCACAAGCACACAGCATGTAAACATACACTCCGACACACACACACACAAACACACACACACAGCGCAGAACTACTTCCCTCTTTCTTGGTGAAGGGTAACAGAATGTGCCACCCCAATATATGTGTCTTTGGTATATCGATCATTGTGAGTTGTAGGCACTTAAACAGCAGCACATGCAAGGAAAGGCTTCCTCTGAACTCTCTGTATCTGCCTCCAGATAGATCCTCCAAAAGGAACTCAGTGGTCATCGATCTCCTCCCCTGGAGTGTCGTCAACCAGGGGAATTGAATCTAGACACAGTAGAGACTGGACATCGATGCCACACCCACACAAGCTTCATCACAAACCTAATTTATCGGCCTGTCTGCTCGCCACATGACAGGCCATTAAATTGGGACACAAGGTGTTGAGGCAAGGAAGAGAGACTTTATTCGGAAAGCCAGCAGACCAAGAAGATGGCGGACTAGTGTCCCCCAAAAACCTTCTTATCAGCATCTGGATGACAGTTTCTTTTCTAGAACAGAGACGGGGAGGAGTTGAGGAAGTAAAGTAAAAAGGCCATTAGTTTTGCCTGGCTTGGCCAGCATTGGGGAGGGAATGTGTTCATTTCTTCTTTTCTGCAGCCATTTACAGGTGGGCAGGGTCAGACTGTGAGCTGAACAAAGGCTCTTTAGTTTAACATTCAGGCAGAGGGGCAAGGTTCCCTGAGGCAGGGCATTATGTGTGATTCTAATAACAAAAGCAAAGGTTAAAGTCAAAGAAACAGATCCAACATGGAGTCAGATTTTGCTCTTCCCTGTTACACTATCACGCTTCCCATCTATTCTTCTAGGAGCCCATTCACCTTTCCTAAAAATCATTTCCTCCACCTTAAGAGATCTGCATCCTCCTACCCCTTTCCCTATTAAGATGGTGCTTCAGTCTGAATTCTAGGCCATCTCAGGGAGTGACTCTTCCTGGCTATGGCCCATGTGTTCACGAGGGATACATGTTCATAAACTTCTGTTTACCTCTTGTTAATGTCTTTTATTACAGGGGTCTCAGCTAAGAACTCAGAAGGGTAGAGGGAACATTACTTTTCTTCCCCTACGTACACCTGAGCTCACAAGGCTGAGAGAGGCGGCCAGCCCTGCCTGAGGTCACACAGTAAGCAAGGCCAGAACACAGGACTCCTGCCTCCAGAAGGAGGGTCTGGCCCAGGAGTCCTTGCCCCCTCGCTGCCCCACTGTGGAGGCTGAGGCCATTCTGCCCCCAGGCCAGGAGCGGGGCACGGGGTCCCTCATTTCCTCCTGCTCCAGATCTCTGCAAACCCAATTCCTTGGCTCCTCTGGAAGGGCCAGCAGGGTGTCAGGCAGACAGCAGCAGAGAAAACCTCAGCCTCTCACATGTTGAGGACTCACGGGTACTGCCTGGCTCCCAGTAAACCAGAAACATCGACGTCAAGTGAGGTTAGCAAGGGCTCTGGCCTGAGAGAGGGGAAGCCAGCCAGACCTCACCCTGGCAGCTCTCAGGAGAGGCAGCCGTCCTTCCCACAGCCTGGACTCCCCCGTCCTCACCTCCCCGCCAGCCTGGCTGTGGGATTCCTGCTGTCTACTGCCTGGAGATGGAGGATGGGGGACAGATGGGGGGTTCCAGAATCCAAAAGCTAATATGTGCCCGCAAAGCTATGCTTTCCAGATGTGAGGACCCACCAGGCTAAACACACAGCTCTGGTCCCACCTAGAGACACAGACCTGGGGGACGGGGCAGAGGGTAGGCCCCAAAAGGGTGTGACTTTACTGCACCTCCTGCTGTGGTACCTCCACTCACCTCTGAATGAATCCTTGTGGTGGCCCTGCAAGGTAGCCCACTGCATCTCCATTTCACAGATGAGGCTGGTCAGCCCAGACAGGGTGTCACAGAGACCCTCAGATCTGCCACATACCTGCTGTGTGAGAGAGGACATGTCCTCTAACTGCTCCAGGCTTCAGTTTCTCCTTAGGGATCATTAGGAGGGCAGTGCCTGCCTCTAGGATTATTCTAAGGCTAGATGGGCACTTACTTTTGTTAGTAGCTCCATGCCTGGCTCAAAGTGACTGCTGAAAATAATGCTATTGGAACTAGCAAGTTGAAGAAGTCAGATTGTGATGTAATTAAAAACACAACTTGAAATTAGGTAACGAATGAGAGCCTACTGTATAGCACAGGGAACTCTACTCAATGCTCTGTGGTGACCTTTGGGAAGGGAATCTAAAAAAGAGGGGATAGATGTATATGTATAACTGACTCTCTTTGCTGTACAGCAGAGACTAACACAACATTGTAAAGCCACTATACTCCAATAAAAATTAATAAAAATATATATACCTCAAAAAAATCAATTTACATATACTGCAACCAAAAGTATAAAAGCTGATAATCACAAACCCTTAAAAACAAACAAACAAAAAAACACCCACAGCTTGGGACTTCCCTGGTGGCATAGTTGTTAAAACTCCACGCTCCCAATGCAGGGGGCCCAGGTTTGATCCCTGATCAGGGAACTAGATCCCACATGCCTGCCGCAACTAAGGAGCCCACGAGCTACAACTAAGAAGCCCACGAGCCACAACTAAGACCCAGAGCAACCAAAAAAAAAAAAAAAAAACCACAACTTGATTTTTGCATCTCACTCTCTTTAAAATGCAGTCAGTGGGATGACTCAGGGGAGGGGAAACTTTTCTGCTCAGTCTGAGGTAAGGACAGTCCTTCTGAGACAATCATGAGAATGCCCAGACCCATGTAGAATGTTCTGGTCCAGAAAAAGGGGCAGAGGTCAGCTTCTTCTCTCCCCAGCCCCGTACCCCATAGTCCAGGCTGCCATTTCTACCCAGCCAGGCTTTGAGCAGTAGGGAAGGAAGAGAGCTAAAGGGAGGATGGGGAAAGTTCTGACCTCGCTGGTTCCGTGGTGAGCTGGCTTGATGCTCTCTAAGCCAGAAGCCATCTTTCTTGTGGGTAGACTCATGGGGGTGTCTGAGGCTCCCAGGAGGCCAGTGCTCTCCCACTTCCCTCCCACACAGAGCCCTCCCCCAGACCCCGCCCTCTTCCAGAATATTCTCTTAGGCAGGTACTGGACAAGCTGCCTATCAGTTCTCCTTGCCCACGTGGGCCTCAGGAAACACCCTCTGGCATGACAGCCATCCTCCCCCCTGACAGAGGCCCCTTGAGCTTTCTCCAGTCCCCAGTGTCCCCCACCTTCAGGGATCATGTGTCAAGCTCTCTTCATTAAAGTGAAGGAGGTGGCAGGCCTCTCACACCCTGGGCCCCCTCGTAGCCCACCCCCTACACAAAAGCTTTCTTCAAAGAAATTTCCCACAAATCCTCTTTCCGCTTCCCTTTTCTCAGTGTCTGACATTCAAGGGTCATGGCATTCTCTGTCATTTTCTTGCAAATTTCAGCGACCTTGCTCAGCCCATGAGGGCTTTGCTATTGTCCAAACCAGGGTGAAGAGTGCCGTTTTAGCATCGCTTCCACTCTGATTGTAACTGGCCAGGGAAGGAGGAAGGACTAAAGAGGACCTGGCTTTGTGGAGAGGAAAGTTTGGGTTTTTTTAGTTGGTGGGGGGTAGGATTTTTAAATCCTATTTTAAATCGATAAAGTAATATATGTTCATTGTAGAAAATTCAAACAAGCATAAAGAAGAATAACGAAAATTACCCCTCGTTCTGCCCCCAGAGACAAATGCTGTAAAAATGTAAAGTCTTGTTTTCTGTTCACATATATGGCAGGATAATTTGCTTTTCCCTTTGCATTGCCTCTGCCCCCGTTCTCCATTGTAGGAGGTAGCTTGGTTACCACAGTATCCCTGGCGAGAGACCAGGGGAAGGTACTTTTTCAGAGCCGAGTGGCAGAGCTTCCTAAAGAGAATCTCTGCTTCCACCTTTTGAGGATGTCTGAGCTCACCTGAGGAGTTCTTCCTAAGTGTTCTTGGGGTATGGTGGGGGGAGGGCTGTGGCTTTAAGAACAGCGAGAAGGAAGGGGGAGGTAGAGGGGAGGGGAAGGGAGAGTAGAGAGGGAAGGGGTTCCCAATTGCGAAAGAGGCAGGGCCTGGAGGGGGTGGCTGTGAGGATGTCTAGGGAGGCTGAATCCCAGACACCCCCAACTTCTCCAACCCCCATCCCCAAGGAAGCAGGGGTTGGGGCCCTCTTGCTAGTGTGGACAGAGGGGAGAGGAAAGGAGCCCCCAAATGAGACTGAATTTCCCACTGGTCCGCTTGAAAAATTGAGACAAACATGATATTTCTTACATATCTAAGTTTGTGGCTGTGTATCTGTACATACTACTCTCTCTCTTTCTCTAATAATTTTTAGAAATTGTGGTATATACTGACCATAGTAGATTCTGTAGCTAGATTAAGTACCCTGTGTTCTCCCTGTAATACATCATGAGTGCTCTCCTCTATCATGGAATATACTCTTAATTAATTTTTTGAGATATAATTCACATCCATAAAATCCACCATTTTAAGGTATGCTGTTCAGTGGTCTTTACTATCTTCACTCTGTTGCACAGCCACCACCACTATCTCGTTCCAGAACATTTCCGTCATCCCAGAAAGAAACTGACCTACTAGTGGTTAGTCCCAATTCTCCCCTTTCCCCTATCTCCTGACAACCACTAATCTACTTTCTATCTATGGACTCGCCATTCTGTATAAGTCATATGAATGGAATCATATGGATAGAATTGTGTCTGGCTTCTTTCACTTAGCATAATGTTTTCAAGCTTCATCCATGTTATAGCATATACAGCACTTCCTTTCTATAGCTGAACAGTGTCTTGTCGTAAGGATACGCCACATTTTGTTTGTCTCCTCCTTAGCTGACCGACATTTGGGTTGTTTCCACTTCTGGGATATTATGAATGATGCTGCTATGAGCATCTGTACACTACAAAGTTTTGTCTGGACAAATGTTTTCATTTCTCTTGGATATATACGTAGGAGCAGGATTGCTGGGTTATGGTAATTCTATATTTAGCTTCTTGAGGAACTGCCAGGCTGTCTTCCACAGTGGCGACACCATTTTACGTTCCCATCAACAACGTATGAGGATTCCAATTTCTCCACATCCTCACCAACGCTGGTTATTTTCCTTTTTTTTTAAATTATAGCCTTTGTGGTTTTGATTTGCATTTCCCTAATGACTAATCGTGTTGGGTATGAATATGCTTTTAAACTGTGATTTTAGTGGCTGTGTAAATTCCATGGTACATCACTATAACGTATTTTTTAATTGGCTACTATCGAATATTCAAGTTGTTTCTATTTTTCTAATTCATGCAGATATATAAGCCTTTGTATATCGTAATTATCTCTGATGCAATTTCATTCTTTCATTCAACACCTATCTACTAAGGCAGGCCTATTCTAGGTGGGTGCTGAACAAAACAGATCCGACGCCTGCCTTCGCGAAGCGCACAGTCTAGTGATTTGTAAACAGTCATCACGACAAAGACTGATGAGCATTATTAAGGAAAAGTTCAGGGGACACATGCGAGAGGAGCGTGTCATTCAGGGCAGGAGGCCAGGCAAGGCCCGAGGAGGGGGAGTTAGCCAGGGGCAGGATGGAGGCAGGGAAGGGCATTCAGGCAGAGGGAACAGCACGTGCGAATCCCTCGAGATGGGAAAAGGCTTTGCCTATTTCAGCGACTCACTGTAGACCTGAGTGTCTGGGTAGACACAAGGCAAGAGGGAAGAGGGGGTGACTTGGAAGGGATCCAAGTGGAAGGAGGATGGACTGGACTGATTGACAGCCAGCTGTGGGATGGCTAAATACACAGACAACTGTTTGGGCTCCGGATTGGTGTCCCAGCCCCAAGTCTCTTCCCCTCCGGGGGGGCCCTGATGCTGCCATGCACGGACATGGGAGGGATCCTGACTGGGGCGAGGGCTGTCCTGAGCGGGGCTTCTTCTCCCTGAGGAAGGTGTGGAATCTCGTGAGGATGAGGGTCAGCAGGAGGTCCAGCTCAGTGAGCAGCAGAAGCAGAGCGAAGCTGAGCTGTAGGTGAACCCGGCGAGCGTGAGGAGGGCAGGCCCGGAGCGGGCAGGCGGAGCCAGCAGGTCCCGGCCGCGGGAAAGCCGAGGCGGGCGTCGTGTGGCGTGACCTGGGCGACGGCTTGCAGCGGGGATGCCTGGAAGAGGCAGGGTAGGAGATCAGGGCCCCCAACGGGGCATGATAGCCTGGCCATGCCACGGGCACTGCTAAAGGTCCTTCCAGGGGTCCGTATGCTGGGTTCATTGTCCCACTAAGACTGTGAGCTTTCTGAGGGCCCAGTGCTTTAGAATAAGTGAGCAGTGCTCGCTTCGGCCAGAACATATACTAACAGTTGGAACGATACAGAGAGATTAGCATGGCCCCGAGCAGAGGGACAGCACAAATTCGATGAAGCGTTCCATATTTTTTAAAGCAATATACTCCATAAAGATGTTTGTTTAAAAAAAAAAAAAAAAGAATAAGTGAAGCAGAACGGGACTTTTGGCCTGGGAACCCCAGACAACATGACCTTTCCTAGAGGAAGACCCTGGGGCCCTGAGGGGATGACGACGCAGGAGACGGAAGGTCCGACCCTTGTCTGCTCAGGGACTTTTCGGCCCCTTGTCAAGGAGGAGGACACTAAGAGCTCAAAAACCACTGTCCCCTCCCCTGACCCTCAGGGATAAGCCATGCCCAAAGAGGGGTGGCCACAGCCCTGGCGGAGAAAAATCAAGAGATAAAGGTGGTGGCCGTGCTCTTCCAAGTCCCTCCAAAGTTCGATTTTTTTGTTTTTTTCCCGCGTTGGCCAAATGGGTGGGGTGGGGAGGTGCGGCTTTTTAGAATTTGGGAGAGAGGATTGGAACTTCGAGAACCGTGGAAAAGGTCAAGCTTTCAGATCTTTAGAAAGTCGTAAAATTTGGAAATTTTAGAACCGTGGACATCTTAAAATCTGGAGCACTAGTAAGATTCTTGGACTCTTACATTCTGGAATGTAGAGGGATGAAACTCGGGGGTTCTTTCTTCTTTTTATCCATGTTTTTCTTTTGGCCATGCCGCGCGGCTTGTGGGATTCTTAGTTCCCTGATTGACCAAGGGATCAAAACCCGCGGCCTCAGGAAGTGAAAGCATCGGAGTGCCTATAACCACTAGAACCAGAAACCAGGGTGTTCCCAAACGGGGGCGTTCTGATCTTGGAGTGGAAAGGGCCTTTTTGGGGTGTAGGATGAGAACACTCGCACCCAGACCTTGAATCCCTCTCTTCCACCAGTCCCCTCGGAGCCCAGGTTTCAAAATCCGGTTTGTCCAGCTTTCATTTTAAGATTTTAAAAAACAAAAATTGTTGGATCATATTAAATTTTTGATGTTGTGTTTCTTAAGAAAGGATGACAATATTTATGTCCTAATGGTTGTTAAGGTTCCAGATTTTTTTTTTTTTTAAGATGATGTGCCTCTCGTGGCACAATGCATTCAAAATTCACGCTGGAATGGGGGCGTAGAAACACCTATTTTTTCAGATGGGGAAATGAGGAGGCCAGCGGGGGTTGGGATTTGTTAGGGTACTCTGGGGACTCAGAGTCAGAGCTGGGCTTCTCTGGCTCTGCATCGAGCTGTTACCACCACATCACTTGGTGACCACCCAGCACCCTGTTATTGGTAGCTGCCCCATCTGCTCGGGGCTGAGGATTTCCAGGTTTCCCAACAGCTTCTCCCCCACAAGTTTCCTCTCTAACAGAGGGGCCAGGGATTCCTGAGCAGGTTGAGGCCCACGTGCCTGGAACGTGGATTGCATGTATGTAAAGAGTAGAGACCCTGCCAGATTCACTTCCAGCAATCAGCTTACACAGGAAATGATGGGAGGGAAACAAAACTCCACTGCAGCTCAGCCAGGGGCTTGGATGTCTGGAAAGCTTTGGAGAACTGGAGGGTTGTTGGGTCCGGGTCCTCGTCTCCTGCAGTAGCTTGTGCTGGTCCCCGCACGTGGAGGCTTTCATCCGCCCCTCTCTGCCTCTTCCTCCAAGACCATCTGTCGCCTACTGCATCCTCTCCGTCTCAGTGGTTCTGGTTCTTTGGGGGCCTCGGCCTCTCAGGTTTCGCCTGATATGGTTCCGGGAGCGCACACCCTCTGCAGCCCCAGGTTCTCTTTTTCGTGTATCTGGCTTTGGCTGTCAATCCCAACTTCTCAGCTTACACTCAATGTCCCCTACGAGGGACATGATGGTTGTGGGAAGTCCCCACTAGGACGGCCCTGGATTTAAATGACTCATCATTACACGGGCTCTATGATTCTTTGACCGCCGCTGGGTGTCCAGCCAATTTCAATTTCATTACTAACCGAGAGGTAGTGCAGGAACCCACAGGTTTAGGGCTCTAGTCCCTCAAGACTCTCTCCACTTAAGAGATGCTGATCAACGAGTCCCAGGGACAACCTGGGATTTGAGGCTATGAATTATGGGGGTCTCTCAACCCCCTTCTCAGGTTCCATTAATTTGCTGCTAGAACAACTCACGAAAAATCGGAACATGCTTTACTATTACCGGTTTATTATAACCATACAATAAGAAGCAGCCAACTGGAAGAGGATGAAATATGGTGGGACTGGAGGGGAGGGGATTTTCACAGAGCATCCATCCCTTCTAGGGGCACACCCCCTCCAGCAAGTCCATTATTACCAACCAAGAAGCTCTCCAAACTCTGTTGTTTAGGAGGGTTTGATTCAAGTTTCATCGACTTATAGGCATAGAAGATTAATCCTTGGCCATTGGTGAGTGAATTCAATCTCCAGCCTCTCTCCTTCCAGGAGGTGAAGGGGGGGTGAGTAACAGCGCACCATCCTGAACCTATCTAGGGGTCTCCCCATGGGTCATCTAAGTAGCATACAAAAGGCACAAATTCAAGGATTTAGGACTTGGGCCAGGGGAAGCAGTGAGCAGTGACTACGACCAAATATAACTTTTTGATTATACCATTAACTGACCACTTCTCTGGCCACTTGTCAGCTTCAAGATTGCGTTTGCTCATGGGTCAAACACCCACTTTGGTCCGGACAGCCAGGCCAAGGTGAAGAGGGCTTCAGAGTAGTGCTGTGGTGGCCCAGTGTAAGCTTGCTCAGGTGGGACTGGAATGGCAGTGACAGAAGCATATGGGCAACTGGGGGTACTCAGCCTGGCTGCACTAAGACAGGGGATATTTGAAAACACGGGCTCCGGACTGGTCTGGTGGGAAGAGAGGATCAGGTATGCGGAGAGTGTCCATCCCTACACCAAAAAGGCACTTTTCCACTCCAAGATCAGAACGCCCCCCAGTGTGGGAACACCCTGGCGGTTCTAGTGGTTAGGACTCCGGCTTTCACTCCTGAGGGCCAGGTTGATCCCTGGTCAGGGAAATAAGATCCCACAAAGCCGCGCGCATGGCCCAAAAAGAAAAACAATGGAAAAAAGAAGAAGAAACCCGAGTTTCACATCCCTCTAATTCCAGAATGTAAGAGTCAAGATCTTTAAAAGTTGCGCCAGATTTTAAGATTCCACGGTTTAAAATTACAAGAGTTTTAAGACTTCTAAAGATTCTGAAAGCTTGAAAGGTTCCAAGGTTCTCGAAGTTCCAAAGCCTCTAATCCCCAAATTCTAAAAGCCAACTCCCACCCCAACCCACTTTGGGCCAACGCGGAAATCGAACTTGAGGGACTGGAAAGAGCTACGGCCACCAATTATCTCTTGATTGTTCTCCGGCCAGGGGCTGGGCCACCCACCCCCCCCCCCCAAAACCCCTCTTTGGCATGGCTATCATGAGGGTCAGGGGCGGGGACAGTGTTTGTTTTCTGAGCTCTGAGTGTCCTCCTAGTTGACAACGGCTGGCCGAAGAAGTCCTGAGCAGACCAGTCGGACCTTAGTCCTTTCGCCATCCCCCCTCAGGGCCCCCAGGTCCTTCTTAGGAGAAGGTCGTGTTGTCTGGGGTCCAGGCAAAAAGTCCCGGCGCTCACTTATTCTTTTTTTTTAAAACATCTTATGGGTGATACTTGCTTAAATAAAAAATATGGAACGGCTTCAGGAATTGCATGTCACCCTTGCTTTTCCAGGGGCTGCAATCGTCTCTGTATCGTGCAACTTAGTATTATGTGCTGCCGAAGCGAGCACTGCTCAATATCTAAAGCACGGGGCCCCTCGAAAGCTCACAGTCTAGTGGGGGACAGATGAACAGTCAGTACGGACCCGGGAAGGACCTTTAGACAGGGGCGTGGCATGGCCAGGGCTTAACCCCGTTGGGGCCTGAGCTCCTACCCGCCTCTACAGTGATCCCGCTGCCAGCCGCGCCAAGTAACGCAAACGGACGCCCGCCTCGGCTTCCCGCCGGGCAGGGACCGCTGCTCCGCCTGCCGCTGGGCCTGGCCCTCCTCACGCTCCGCCGGGTCACCTACAGCTCAGCTTGGCTCTGCTTCTGCTGCTCCACTGAGCTGGACCCTCCTGGCTGACCCTGATCCCACGAGGATGACCACAAACATTTCCCTCAGGAGCGAGGAAAGCCCGCCAGGCCAGCCCTCGCCCCAGTAGGATCCCTCCCCCACGTGCCATGGCAGCAGCAGGCGGAGGGGAAGAGACTTGGGGCTGGGAGACAAATCCAGAGCCCAAATTTGACTGTATACCCCCCTGGCTGTGAACTCTGAAAACTTCCATTTCCTCCATATCAAGGGAGATTTTCCTTCCTACATCTCAAAGTTACAGAGAAGTTGGACCCCTTACCTGTTAGAGGACCCACCACTGCACTCCTCCCCTCCCCGAGGACCCTCCGTGACCACACAGACTCCCCCTAACCCTGAGTAATCTCCCCCAAGCAGCAGCACAGAAGAGGCAGGGCTGAGGGTCAGGGCCGGAGAGTCAGAGACTGGGTTTTAACACAAGGGCTAATTGTGGGTCCCAGGACAGCCCTGCCTGGCTCCATTCATAAAAACACTATTTTTAGCCCAGGACTGGCTGCCTGCGGTCCCAGTGGGGGTGGCCAGGCCATGTGTCACATCTGAGTGATCGTGGACTCCCTCTGACCAGGAAACAGGCCCACGGGGACCAGCTGCTGCATCCCAGGGCTGCCACCACATCTGGGAGGAGGTCGATGTTCAGCAGGACTGGAAGTTTAAACCTTCTAACACCCAAGAGTGTGGGTGTGTGGCGTGGAAGCAAGAATTAACACAACTCGAAAACTTCCTAGTGCCAAGTGCTGCTCTGACTGAACGTGTATTAACCTATATAATCCTTACTATGGGGTAGATACTATTATTATCCCCATTTTATAGATGAGGAAACTGAGGCTGGAGCCATTAATTTAACCTCCTTGAGTCCACATGGTAGTAGTGGGTGGAGCAGGGGGATTTGAAGCCAGGCTGTTGAGCTCCAGCATCCATGCTCTTACTGTACAGTCCCTTGGAATCTGGACCATGGGCACTCTGTCAGCTACTGCCTCTAGGTCTTTCCGATTCAGGCTCCAGAGCCTAGCCCCACTCTTAGCCCACAGAGTTCTCTGGGATCACAGGGAACATCCAGTCTTACCCTCCTTTGGAGGTGAGGGAATTGAGGCCCAGATAGGAGTCCAAAGTTATGGAGTCAGATGGCTCTAATTCCGAGGCCCAGACAATTCCTACTGAATCATTCTGTGAGACAAGTTCACCTCATAACCTGCCCGACACCTCAGCCTATCCTTGGCTCCAGAACTCAGTACCTGTGCTCTTTCGAGCAGGGAGCCTGGGCTCTGGAAGCAGATTTGAGTCCTGCTCCTGACTTGCTGTGTGACCCTGGGCAAGTCACCTCACGTCTCTGAGCCTCAGCTTCCTCCCCTGTAAAATGGGAGCGATTGGGCTACCTTCCTAAGGCTGTGGGCTGGGTATAAGTTGCCTGAGGTTTCAATAAGTGTGAGTTTCCTTACCCTGGGCTTTTCAAATCGTTAAGTAATCTCTCCTGTGAACAAGATGCATGGTGTGAACTTGCCCAGGGCTACTTCTGGAAACGGAAGATGGTGGGATTGTAGATACTGTAACCAGCTGTTGGGGAGACATTTGGAGCAAATCATGCCATGCCGACATCTGCCTCGTCCTCAGATTCCCAGCAGAAGAGAATGTGGCAGAAGAGACGGGGGAGACATGGTCTGTCCATCCTCTGAACAAGTTGCCCAGATGCGAAAGCAGAACAAGCATTGCAGAGTTCAAGTCCACCTTAGCCACATCCCCTCTAGGTGACCTTGGGTCAGTCTCTGCCTCTCCCAAGGTCTCAGTCTCCCAGATGCAGAGAGAGGCGGCCCTGGTTTTCTGTGACATGACCGGAGCAAGCCCCCCTTTCAGGGTCTTGTGTGCTTCACCACCACTACCACACACACACACACACACACACACACACACACAGATATCTCACACCCTGCGTCTCTGCTCAGGGGATTTCCACAGCCTAGCTTCTGGGCTCACTCTGGACTTGCCCATGACCCAAGTGAGCAGCTCCCCATGATGGTCTCAGTCCCTGAGTCCCATGGCCTACAAGCTCAGCTCCCCACAGGTGACTTTTTCCAGTGTTGAATCCTAGTTGCAAATCTCCTGGCCAGAGAATCTGAGTGGCCCAAGCGAGATCAAGAGGGCCAGTGAGCTGGGTCATGTGTCATAGGCTAGGGATGGAGCAGTTGCTCCAAGAACAGGGTGTGGATAAGGAAGAAATCAAAGCATCTCTAATTCAGAAGCAAAACAAATACACCTGGAATGTAAATTCGTTATTTATCTACACGAACTCCTCATTTATCCAGAAAACTATCAGAGGCATCTGGAACTGGGCTTTAAATTACAAAGAAAAAGCTACCCCCATCTCCCAGCTGCCAAAATAAAAGTAAAAAGTTCATGCCCTTAACTCATCTGAGAATCTTCTCATGTGTTGCTTATCAACTCTAACAATACAAACAATTTTAACACACATGGGTTATTGGTTTTCCACTAGAGGGCATCATCATGACCATGCTGTGAAGAAGAAATGTTTTAAAACATAAACATAAAAGCAAAACAAAACTTTTAAAAACAAACACAGAGATTTAGCATCTTGGGCGATTTTTGTGGCCCGGCCAAGCAAATGCACAATTTAGGAGTCCATACAAGCATCATGCATACAATAGTTGAAGTTCACAGTGACAGTCCTTGGACATCAAGAAAGAGTAAAATTATGTTCCCTCAATGGTTAACACACTGGAGCTGGATTACCCAGGTTCAAATCCTGACTTCCCCCCATCCTAGTTGTTTGACCTTGCCAATGCTTTTTTAGTCTGAGCCTCTGTTTCCTCATCTGCAAAATGAGAACAATACCAAATCTACCTTCTTTGCAGGATTATTGTGACGCTTTACATTGTGGTAAATGTAAAGCTCTTGGAACAATGGTCAACACTAGCTAATATTAGTACTTTCATTGTATGGTCAGAAATTGTTGATGTGGACATATGTCCCTTGATACTAAATAAATGAAATTTTAAAAGCAAAAAAAAAAAAAAACAAATTTATGTTCCCTGACCTCCATTTAAGATGGTATAAATAGGTAACACATTATGAAAGACTTCCATTTAATATAAAAAGGAAGAAAAAAAATTTTTTTTTAGTTTTTCACAGAAGGAATAAACCACGTCCGGAAAATGCATTCTTATGGAATAATGCAGTTATAATTGATGTATGACTATATAAGGGTTTACAAGCCAATCCAATGAAAATAATAAATGGAACAATTTTGAAACCAAACTCTATAACTAGCAGCTAGAGTTTCGTCACTGTAGGAATAAAGTGCTTTAACAGTGACTTCAGTTGGATGGAGGACCTCAGGGACCTTGCCAAGAGCTTGAAAGTGGATGATTTTCAGGAGCGATGTCCAGTGCCGAACCACTACATAATTTTACCCTCTCGCCTCAGGCGAGCCCCTCGTACGTGGTTATAAGGGGGAAAAGGAGACCGTGCAAAACTGTAGTGTGTTCAAATTTAAGACTCGGAGGGAAAATCCCTTGGGTCTTTGGGGCAGTGGGTCCCAAAGTGGATCCCCAAAAGTAAGCACGTTGAAATCGATTGGAAGCTCATAAAACTTTAGGACATCTGGGGGAGGAATCTTAAACACATTCCCTAAGTGATTCTGATACATGTGGTCCATGGATCACACGTTGAGAAACACTCCTCGTCCCACTTCACAGATGGGGAAGTCAAGGCCCAGAGAGGAAAAGAACTAAGACTTGAAGTCACACAGCAAGTCAGAAGCTGAGCTGGCCTCTGGCCTGTCCAGGGCTCCTTTCCACCAGATTCCGCCTACCCACGGACTGCCTCCCGGGGCTGCTAACATTCCAAGGAAACTTGTAACAGGAAAGGAAATGTCAGCTGTGCCTGTTCCGATGTTCAAGCGGCCATCGTGACTCCAGGTTCTGCCAGACACAGCCCTCAGAGTTCGGGTAGCCAAGCTCCATGAGACCGATTTTTCCAGATGGGATTGGGGATGGGATTACAAAAGCCAGCATTTATTTTTATTTCCCCAAGAAAATAAATCGGCAGTTTTGCTCCAAGAAAAGTGATCAGAGGAAGCAGTGTTCCCAGCCAGGAGGAGGTCCTGGACCCTGGCCAGCCCCTCGCAGCTCCCTCCAGTGCTGCCTTAACATCCTGAAGGTGCCTCGCATGGAGTCGGGTCCTTAGACAAAGCGCCTTTTGGGCTTCGGATTCAAGAACCCTCTCCTGTCGACAGTGGTGGCTAAAGGGCTCCGGAGGTGGAGGGTTACTTTCTTCCTGGGGACAAAAGGAATTTTCCCCAGCGTCTCCTATTACACCACCCCCACCCACCCCCACAAAAAATCTAAAAATGGAGGGTGGTGGAATAAAAGCCTACTGCCAGGTACCACAGTTATGACAGTGGTTTTCAAAAGAGGACAATTTTGCTCTCCTGGGGGTGGGAAGGGACATTTGGCAATAGCTGGATGCGTTTTTGGTTGTCACAGCTTGGGGGAGGAGGGTAACTGGCATCTTAGTGGGTAGAGGCCAGAGACACTGCTAAACATCCTACAACACATAGGACAACCACCCCTCACCCCTTGCCCAAAATGTCAATAGTGCTGAGGTTGGGAGACCTTGAACTATGCGCAAGTGGCTCAGGATGTTAGAAGTCTGGGTGTGAGTCCAGCTTTGCCTCAAAATGCTGTGTGAGCTTGGGCAAGGCCCTGCCCTCTCTGGGCCTCAGACTCCCACCTGTACAAGGAAGAGGTAAGGAGGCCCCTCTCTGGGGCTCTCACAGTTTTGGTCATTCAGGACTTGGGAGACCAGGAGGCCTGAGACCATGGGTCTGCCTTCGGCAGCTTAGACGTGGCTATGGGAGGATTGAGGGGGTCTACCCAGCACCCCCCCATGCCTGAGGGGTAGACAATCAGCTCTTCTGAGCCCCTCCCCCAAAGCGCAATACCTGGAACTCCTGCTCCACCAGAAACGGAAAAACCATTATCTGCAGGTGACATCACTTCGCAAAAATGCAAGTAGCGGGTGGTTGCCAAGCAGAGCTCCAGGGAAGGGTGGGGGGAGGAAAGGGCTCGGAGCGTGCCAACCACCAGCAGCGCTGGCATCCAGCAACTTCATGCATCTCAGGATAACCCCGGACAAGTTCCTCAACTTCTCTGGACTTCAGTCCTCCCATCTCTACAGTGAGAGACCAGACCTGGGTGTTGCCAGGAGCCCTTCCTGTTGGGAGAGTCCAAGACTCTGCGACTCTTCCAGCTCAAGTCTCAGGGGGCCTCTGGGCTGCAGGTGCACAAGGGAGTTCCCCACACACACAGGAGCCCAGGGCTGGGGGCTGGAAGAAGAGGAAAGCGGCCACCCTGCCCAACTGGGCCACACAGAGGCCACGGCAGCCACCAAAGTGTTTGAAAACAGACTCTCTTCCTGCAGGACCGGGCACCGGTCTCACCCACCAACCCAATTTCTTTCTTGGTCTGGAGTTTGGTAGAACATCCTGAACCAGCTGAGTGCTGGAAATAGCAGCCCAGGGGAGCCTGCTGTAATGCATGGATGAGAATGGCCCACAATCCAGCATCTTTCCACCTGTGGGTCCCTGGGAGGTGAGGGAGCCGTAAAGAGCAGCTCTGACGAGCAGAGTGGGCTCAGCTACCCTGGAGGAGCCCAGGGACCACAGTCAGGAAGCCTGGGCTCTAGGCTCAGCCATGAGGACAGGACCTCAGCTTCTTCTTCTAGACAAGGAGAAGTTTCATCCAGAGAGCCTGGAGGGTCTCTTTCAGCTCTAGGATTTGGTGGCTCCAGAACAAGCCCAGGTTACGACCCCACGTGGGGCAGAGCTCGGCAGAGCTGGGTGTCTTTAGCCGATGACAGTTCCCTTCCTGCTCCCACCTCCATCAAGAACAGAATCACCAGGCTTCCCTGGTGGTGCAGTGGTTGAGAGTCCGCCTGCCGATGCAGGGGACACGGGTTCGTGCCCCGGTCCAGGAAGATCCCACGTGCCGCGGAGCGGCTGGGCCCATGAGCCATGGCCGCTGAGCCTGCGCATCCGGAGCCTGTGCTCCGCAACGGGAGAGGCCGCAACAGTGAGAGGCCCGCGTACCGCAAAAAAAAAAAAAGACAAAAACAGAAACAGAAAATAACAAGCGCTGGTGAGGATGTGGAGAATTTGGAAACTTTGTGCACTATTAAATGGGAATGTAAAACGGTACAGCCACTATGGAAAGCAGTACGGTAGTTCTTCAAAAAATTCAAAATAGAATTACCGTATGATCCAGCAATCCCACCTCTGGGTATATATCCCAAAGAATTGAAAGTAATTTCTCAAAGAAATATTTGTACACCCATGTTCATAGCAGCATTATTCACGGTAGCCAAAACGTGGAAGCAACCCAAGCGTCCATTCGCAGATGAACAAATAAGCAAAATGTGGTGTATACATACGATGGAATATTATTCAGTCTTAAGAGGAAGGAAATTCGGACACGCATGGATGGACCTTGAAGACATCAGGTAAGTGAAATAAACCAGTCACAAGAAGACAAGTCCTGTATGATTCCACTTACATGGGGTGCCTAGAACAGGTAAAGTCACAGAGACAGAAAGCAGAGTGATGGCTGCCAGGGGAAGAGGGGGTGGGAAATGGAGAGAAGTTGCTTAATGGGCACAGAATTTCATTTTTGCAAGACGAAAAATTTCTGGAGATTCATTGCACAACGATGTGAATATACTTAGCATTACTGAACTGTTCGCTTAGAAATGGTTGATGGTAGAAAAAAGAAACAAACTTATCAAAGTATATATTTTAAATATGTGGGGTTTAGTGTGTGTTTACTACACCTCAATAAAGCTCTTTGAAAAAAAAAGTCCCTTCACTAAACTCTCCTCATGAAAACTGTTGGTTCCCATACTGGTCTGTACATTAGACTCTTCTGGGATCTTTAAAAAATTCCAAAGCCCAGGTCAACACCCCAGACCAATTAAATCACACCCCCTTCAGGTAGGACTCGAGCACAAGAGTTTTGATGCCTCCCTGATGATTCCAATGTGCACACAAGTTTGAGACCCACCGAATAAATCCTTGGATTGGGCCATGTGTTTCTTGCGAGGAGTCTGCACAGTTAGCTGGCTCTCAGGCCTATCGTGAGGATTAAAAGGAATAGCGAATGCAAAGCATTTAGCGCAGCTCCTGGTACTTAGTGCTCTATGACATGTACTGAAAATCTCGTTGGCTTTATCATTATTATTTCTCCGGGACTCCAGGTTGCCGTGGGTCTCCGGGAAGCTGCAGAGGAGGCGAGAGGGGTGGGTATCAAGACAAACCCAAGTCTTGGCAGGTGGGAGGGGTCCCCAGCTAAGACAGAGGAAGGTGGGGATTCTGTGCTGGCTGGGGGGCTTCTGTGAGGAGCCCAGGCCAGGAGGATGGCAGACCTCCCATGGTGCCAGGAGGCACCCGCCTCCAGGGGCTGCTGCTGCCAGGCAGCTGGCACAGCTCAGAAGCTCCGGAAAACACTGCGGTCGGGGGTCACCCAGGGCCAATGGGAGAGTTGGTCCAGGAAACAGCATGGCCTGCAACCAACAGACTTTTAGCTGATCTTCTAATTTTTCAGGGGTCCTCAACCACTCTTAGCAGCCTCAGCAGCCTTGAGGTAACTACTGACCACCAGCAAGTGTCTGCCCTGGTGTCCGCTCACCTTGCTGGGCTGGGCATGGAGGGCGAGGGAGAGCAGGCCTCCCTTGGTGGCTGCATGGGAACTGCGAGATGTCGAAGGGCCGTCGCGTTGGGGCTGCCTAAAGAGGGGCATCTCTCCTGCCCAGGAAAGCGCTTTGGATGAAGAGGTGCTGGCCCAGCCTGTGTTTTCTCCCCAGGCCATCCATCCATCTAGCCACGCAACCATCCAGCCCACAAGCACTTCCGGAGCACCCACTGTGTGCCTAGCTGGGGCCCTGACATCCGATGGTGAGCAGGACCTTGAGCCTGGCTGGGGGAACAGGGGGCGGGAGGAAGGAGAGGGTCCCGTGGCAGAGCAGCCCACAGCAGACAGACAAGGGCTCAGATCCTAGCTCTGCTCTGTATCTGCTGCGAGTCTGGGGGAAAGTCGGTCCACCTCTGGAGCCTCGGTTTTGTCTTCTGCAAAAGGGTGACAGACCCATCCTCACGGGGTTGCTGATGAAGGAAATGGGACGCAATGACATGAGGGTCCCTGTTTGGCACCGTTTGAAGCTCTTTCCCCAGGAGGGGAGGGCAGTCCCCTGAGCCCCGACCCTAGCCCAGGCCTCTTACCTGTGGCAGGGCTGCTGGGGGTGGCAGCTTTCTGGGGATAGGAGCCAGACCCAGTGGACCCCCAAAGCCACAAATCCACACCAGGAAGCCCTCCTCCAGAGCCTGGAACCCGGGAGCCTGGGTGCCTGGGTCCCCCTCCAGCTGCCATGCTGGGGGACTGTGGGCAACCTCTTCCCTATCTGTCCCTCAGGGCATCATAAGCCCGCCCAGCACTGATATTCCAGGAAAAGGTAAAGACTTCACAGTCCCTTTGTGCAGGTGGGAAAGTAGAAGCCTAGGAAGGACAAGGATCTATTCAAGGAAACATGAATCTACATCAGAGTCAGAACTAGAAGCCAGACCTCCTGGCTCCAAATCCCTAGCACCTCTTCACACTCCCCTCCAGAGGGGTCTGTGCCCTGGGATGGGCAGGGTACCAGGAAGTCCAGTTAGAAGATTCAGCTCCCTCTTTAAGGGACTCCCCAACGAAGCCTCAACTCCAATTACGCAGCCAGACTACCCCTCCAAATATCCTCCAAGCAGCCCCGCCTCTAGACAAGTCCCTCCTCTGCTCAAGCACCTTCCATGGCTCCCTATCACCCCACAGAACACCTAGCATAAGGTCCCAGTCTACCTCCCCAGGCTGATCTCCCTGTGTTCCCCCACCTTTGCCTTACATTCTGGTCACCACACAGTAACCACTGGCCCATCTCCAGGCCTTTGCTGATTCTGGTCCCTCCTCCTAGAACACCTTTGCTTGCCTCCTTCCTTTAAGGCCATCCAAATGTCACGTGCTCTAGGAAACTTTCCTTCTCCCCAAATCGGACACAGCCGCTTCTCCTCTGGGCTACCAGAAGACTCCCTTAGGTTGGCTCTGGGTAACTCAAGTGCCCATCTGTCTCCTCCAGGAGATGGGGAGGTAGCTGGGAGCAGACTCCAAGTCACACCCACCTCTTGTCATCTTCCCATCCTCAGCACCAAGCATTAAAAGAGGAAGGGCTAAGTGATCCCTGGTTCCCTGAGCCCACACCAGGACGAACAGACAGGGACGCTTCCATGCCCATTTGAGACCCAATTCCAGGTGGGAGGTGGCTGGCTTCTGGGCCTGGCGCCTGGACACAGCCATTGACCCCACCTCCAGTGGCTGTTTTGGTTTTCCTTCTCCCTAGGCAAAGGCTGCAGGGGCTGTTCTGAGCCACAGCTGGTTTTTATTGCATCAAGGCTCAAAAAAGGCCTGGGCATATTTTTAGAGAGAAGGGGAAAAAAGAATATTTTCTTCCCTGACCCGAGATGGGGGCTTGCTCCAATTTTCCATCTGCTCTGCCTTCTGGGTGGAGCTGGCGGGGAAGTTTCTCTGCAGGAGGATCCTGCAGGACAGTGGTTTATGAGCTCATAGATATGGCAGCACTCACACACACATGCCCATAACCTTGAGCCCGTGATGTGGAGAGAGGGAAGCCATGCCTCAGACGAAGGACAGTAGCGGAGCAAGAGAGACCCAAAATCCCACTGAAAGAGGGTGACTGAATTGTGGCTGAACCAGGGGTCCCCACGCTTACACCCCAGAGCCTGGGGTGCGCAGTGTTCCCACTGGGCTGCCTGGATCCATAGGAACTGGGACCAGAATGAAGAATGTGTTTGATGCGTCTTTCAATGGCTGGTTTTCAATTGTCTGAAGATACTGTCAGGATGAACGAAATACAAATCATTTCAAAGCATCACTGAACTCATAGAGCTTTTGTTGAAATGCATTTTCTCAATCAAAAGATGCTAAATGCACCGGAGTTCTGCTGGTGTATGTGCGTGTTTGATGCGTGTGAATATGGTCTATGTGTGTGACATGCGTGGTGGAGTGTGTGTACTGTGTGTGTGCTGTGTTTGTATGTTCATGTGTAGCGTGTATATTTGTGGTATGGTTTGTGTGGTGTGTGTGTGATGTGTTTGATGTGTGCTCTATATGGAGGGGAGGTGTGTGTGTGATGTGTGTGTTTGATACATTTTGTGTGTATTGTGTGTATTTGATGCTGTGATCAGGCCAGAAGCACATCTGGAAGGGGGACTATGCTGGGGAGGGGTTCCCTTGGCACACTTTTCAAAGTGACAACTTTTCGAGATCTTTCCAGGGCAATTTGTTAGGGAAAGCACAACACAGAGAAAGCAGCTGAAAGGAAAGGGGCCATGTTACGAACTTACTCCCCACCTAACATCCGAACTAAACTTTGCCCCTGGTGACACCCAATCCTAAAACCCCCAGTCCAAAGAGATGGAGGCAATACAGCTCAAGTTCAGAGAAGCCTGCAGCCCAGTGTTACCCAGAGAGTAGGAGCCGGAGCCCAGCCTCCTACCTCCTCCCCACAGTGGGCTGGCCTTCAGTTCCAGAGCCAACAAGCAAAGCCCACAGTGGTCCTGGCAACTGTGCCCAGAGCGGGCACTCAGGGACCTGGGCTGTCTACAAACATGGCCTCGTTTCCCTCTCACACCCACCCATCAAAGGAGCATGGTTACCCCATTTTATCGGAGGAGGAAACAGGCTCAGGGGGAAACAGAAGTAAAGGCAGGCCCCTGGCAACTAGGAGGAGAGAGGAAGTCCCTGGAGACAGGAAGGCAGGCTCTTGACTTTGGGGATCAGGCAGGGGAGTCAGGAGCGGCTTGCACACTTGTGAGCTTTTGGCTCCATGAGAGCCACAGCCTCTTCTTTCATGTCTGCAGAGGTGTAGGCCCAGAATTGGCGCCAGGAGTGGGTGGACATTGGATGGGCCTTTCCCCGACCACCTCTCCATCCTTCCCTGGCAGCTCAGCCAGGCCAGGCACCCTCATACCCATGTAGCCCCTCTATCCCCAGGCAGCAAGAACTGCTAGAGGCTCACCCCCTACTTCTTAGAAACTGAGGCAGCCCAGCTGGGGCCGAAGGGAGCTGGGCTTTTCTGGCAGAAAGTCCCAGATTCGAGGCCTTCCCAGCCTAGAGGCCTTGGGCAAGTCCTCCTCCCTCCCTGAGCCTCAGTTTCCTCGTCTGTAAAATGGGGATAACAACGGCTGCCTCCTGGGGTGGTTGGGGACCGCATGTGGGTGTGTGAAGCGCTTGACAGAGGCCTGGCACACGGAGGCGCTTGACGGACATGTGTCCTGTCCCCATCCCCGGCTGCCCTGGTCAGAACGACTTATAGCGGGGCTTGACCAGTCCAAAGGTCCCTCCGCTCCTGGCCCCAGGAGAAGCTGCAGAAGAAAGAGAAACAGCAGTTCTTGGAAAGCCACCATGGAGTCCTCCCTGGATCAGGCGGGCCAGTTAGCAAGATGCCACTGGGCGGCCACACCAACCACGGGGCCTGGAGTGGCCCTCTGTGACCTCTTGGCTGCCTCACTCTGAGTTCCATGGTCCTGTTCTCCACTCTGTGTCTACCCCTACACCGGCCACCGCCATCAGACATCTCACTTGACCCTCCTCTGCTCAAAGCCTCTCCCCTCCCCACCATTGGCATAAAGTCCTTTATGCCACCCAGCATTCCAGGCCCTCTCGGTCTCCCAGCACCCGCTATTCTCTCTCCTGCACCTCTTCACCTTGCACCCCTCACACTAGCTACAGCCAGTCCCACATGGCCACCTGGTTTTGTTACCTGTGGGAAGAGCTTAGTCCGGGCCTGGCCCACAGGGGACTGCTTAGCAAGACGTAATCCAGAGTCGGCAGAGACACCAGGCTTATGTCCCCCCAGGATTCTGTGCTTGAGATACCATTGCTCTTCTCTGGCAATTTCTGACTCACACTTCAAGACCCCCCTTAGTCTTCACCTCCTCCAGGAAGCCTTCCTTGATGCCCACCCCTCCAGGCCAGTGTAGGTGCCTTCTTCCCAAGTAGAGCTGCCTGGTGGCCCCCAATCCTCCTGTCACTGCCGTCCTGTCTAGGTAACTTCGGTCCCCACCCAGCAGCCTGGCATGTCCTCCCCCCAGTCCCCATGGATTTCGGTAGGTCTTATGTCCACTCATCGGTCCTTGCTCTCAGCGCTACGGCTGCCCTCTATCCCAGCTGCAGGCACCTTACTCCCACTTTATCCCAAAGGCCTTGCAGTGCAGAGTCAATTTGGGAAACAGGGTTTACCGATGTTTTGGAGACAGCAGAGAGCCATTCCAGTGCTGAGAACAAAACAACATTCAGCCGACATTCAGAGTCAGGCAGCGTAATTCTCAGGAATTTGTCAACCACCCCTCACCCCAGAGAATGTCTCACCAGCTGGAGGGGGTTGGGGGGGAACCTGACCTCTGGGAGGGGTCTGGCAATTCCTCCCTCTCCCCACTCAGAGCCCCTCCCCCTTTTCCTGTTATGATGAAGAACTCTGTCTGGTTGGCTCCTTGGAGACCCCGGCGGGGCCCCACCTGAGACAGATTCACTTCTCTGCCGATGTGCAAAGGCATCTGCCATCGGTTATTTCACATGGCCATTGCTCTGGGCTGAACTGTGCCTCCCCAAATTCCTATATTGAAGTCCTAACCCCCAGGACCTCAGGATGTGACTGTGTTTGCCGACAGAGCCTTTGAAGAGGTGATGAAGTTAAAATGAGGTCATCAGGGTGGGTCCGAATCCAGTAGTACCAGTATCCTTATCAGAAGAGGAAATTTAGACCCAGACGCACACAGAGGGAAGACCGTGCGAAGACAAGGGGAGAAGGCTGCTGCTGTCTGCAAGCCCAGGAGAAACAACCCTGCTGACACCTTGACCTTGGACTTCTGGCTTCCAGAACTGTGAGAAAACAAATTTTTGTTGGTTAAACTCCCCCAGTCTCTTAGGGCAGCCCAAGGAAGCCGACACAGATGTTTTGATGCCTCTCTCATCGCCTGTTCGTGGGCCTGTCTCCCCTTTCAGACTGTGAATTCCCCAAAAGCACTGGACAGAGCTGACCTGTCCCTCCCGTACCCACCAGACCCTGAGAGGTTTGGAGGGCATTTCCTGGGCGAACACCTCCCGAGATAAACAGAACTATGGTCCATGGGTTCATTCAGTCAGCAAATGCTGGCAAGCAGAGAGCGCTGAAAATGCATGTCTCCTCCCTCCTTGGTGCCCACCTGTGGCGCACCCACCTGGCCTCTGTTTCAGCCCTCAACAGCCCTGAGAGAAAGGCTCCCCTCCATTTTACAGATGAGTAAACTGAGGCCCGAGGAAGGCGAGTGGCGTACGCAAGGTCATTCATGGAGTCAGAGCCACTAGGCAGGAAAGCCCACGGGGCCCAGGGAGGGTCTGAGACGAGGAGGGCTGGGAGTGGAAGGTTCTGCAGCGTCCCGTCCTCTGGAAGGAGAGACAGAGAGGACCTGGGTTTGAATTTCCACTGCTTCTCTTCATTGCTGTGTGTGAGCAGGTTACTGACCTCGCTGAGCCGGGCCTCAGTTTCCACGTCTGTACGACAAGGCTGAGAAAGGGGAGACAGCACGCCTGGTGCTTAGCATGGTGTCCGGCCCACAGAAAGGCCTCAAGAAATGGTGGTGGTGGTGCTCACGAGGACGGTCTTCTGGAATCACCCAGCTGGCCCCGCACCTGGCTCCGCAGGAAGTCTGACAAATACCTTGCCCTAGAAGCTTTTCCTGCCCGTCAGCATGGGGGGCAGACAACCCCTGTTCCCCTGCCTCTGAGCCCTGTCATTCGCCCTCCGCCTGGCCTCAGTGGCCCATTGTTCTCCGTCCAGGCCCAAACCACTCCAGGCCCGCCAGGAACCAGCCGCTAAAAATAGCCCCACCGGAGGGCTGGGGTCCAGCTGCTTATCTCCCTCCGGGGATCAGAAGCTGCCCCCCTCTTCCTGGCCACTACTCTGGGTGAAGTCCAACTTGGCCAGCTCCCAGCTCACCCTCAGGGAGGTCCAAACTCACACCCACAAACTATTTTGTGGAAAATTTGAGGCCGGGTCTAATTCCCGAAGGGCAGAGGCTCAGCGCAGACTTGCAGACTTGGCTTGCGGTGGGCTGGGAGGAAGGGCCTGGAAGAACAGGCAAAGCAAAGAGAAACAGGGAAAGGCATCCGGGTGGCAGGAACAGCAGAAGCAAGGGGGAGGGATGAGGCTGAACACAGCAGTGAGAGGCTCTGGGAAGTCTATTTGGGAGAGCAGAAAGGGAGTCTCAAAGGGAAGCTCAGGCTCAGCTGAGCAGATCCCTGAATGCCAGGCAAGGCTTTCCTGACCTTCAAGGCCACGCCTTGCCTGGGGCAGGTGCCCTGGATGCCTTCACTTCCAGGGTCTCCTCTGAGTTCTCCTCCCTAAGGGATAGTCACAGCCCTGAGGGAGGAGCAGAGGGCTGGCGAGGACAGAGAGAGGTGCCTTTAGCACACCCCTCCAGGCCTCAGGAAGGGGGTTTCTCACCGGTGACGTATCATTAGGACTCCGGAGGCTCTGCCTGTGGGCTGTGAACACCAAGCCTGCAGCCATTCAGGCCTTCAACTGTCAGTTTCCGAGAGCCTGCTCTGGGCTGGGCCCCGGGCTGGGTGCTGGGGACCCAGACAGCCACTCAGTTCTAGCCCTGCAGGGGCTCACAGTCCAGGGGAGAAAGGGACAAGTGAAGAGGCAAGTCCAGGATTGGGTCACTGGAGCGCAGTGCTGGGACGGCCCGGAGAAGAACCCTCCTCCAGACTTGGGAATTCAGCAAAGTGTTCCTGGAGGACACACCCCCTGAGCTGAGTCTCAAAGGTTACGGAGGAGATGGCCATGTGAAGAGATAGCGGGAACCGTGTTCCAGGCAGAGGGCAGCATGTGCAAAGACCCCGGGGTGCAAATGAGTCTACCTGGTGTGTGTGCGTGGGCAGGGACAAGGCTGGAGATGGAGTGTGAGGGTAATGAGGCTGGAGAGGTCTTTGGGGGCCAGGTTCTAAACTTTTCTGAGCCCCCCCATGGACATAAACATAGTAGTCACCCTGAGGCTGGTGAATGAAATTGTTGGAAAAATGAAAATCAACCTAATTGAGTAGATTAAATCCTATCTTTTAAACTCAGAGTCTGGGAATTGGATCACTGATTATTCAGTAAGGAAGGCCTTGTATCGCTTGTACGTTGGGAGCTTGATTCATATGCTGTGCTTAAATCAAGCATATCAATATTATACAGACAGCATCTTCAAAAGTCCTTCCCGGGAGGGCCCAGTCAGGCAGACATGGGCTCTAGAAAAGCCCAGCCTGCACTGGTCTGTGGGTGCCTGCAGCCTGGAGTGAAGAGCTTAGTTCTGGTGAAATATACAGAAGGTAGATCATTCTTCCCCACCCTTGACATAAGGCACAGCCATGTGACTTGTTTTGGCCAATGGGACATTAGCAGACAAGTTTCAAACAGAGACTTAAAATACACTTGCACCTGAAAGAAAAATTAATACCAATTCTACACAATCTCTTTTGGAAAATAGAAAAGGAGGGAGCACTTCCCAATTTATTTTAGGAAGCTGGTATTACCTTGATACCCAAACCAAACGAAGATAATACAAAGAAAGAAAACTACACACCAATATCCCTCATGTATATGATGCAAAAATCCTTAACAAAACATTAGCAAATAGAACACATCATCGTATTTTAAAAATTATACACCATTACCAAATGAAGTTTATACCAGGGATGCAAAGCTGGTTCAATATTTGATTGGTTCAAAAATCAATCAGTGTAAGCCACCACATTCACAGGCTAAAAAAGTAGTCATATGATCATATCAATTGATTTTTTAAAAAACCCGTTTAACAAAATTAAACCCGTTTAACACCCACTCAGGGTAAAAATTGTCAAGGGACTTCACTGGTGGCGCAGTGGTTAGGAATCCACCTGCCAATGCAGGGGACACGGGTTCAAGCTGGTCCGGGAAGATCCCACATGCCAAGGAGCAACCAAGCCACAACTTAGCTGTGCGCCACAACTACTGAGCCTGAGCTCTAGAGTCGTGAGCCACAACTACTGAGCCCACGTGCCACAACTACTGAAGCCTGCGCACCTAGAGCCGTGCTCCGCAACAAGAGAAGCTACCACAGTGAGAAGCCCGCATACTGCAACGAAGAGTAGCCCCTGCTCGCCACAACTAGAGAAAGCCTGTGCACAGCAACAAAGACCCGATGCAGCCAAAAATAAATAAATAAATGTATTAAAAAATTTAAAAAATATACAGAAGTCCTCCCAATATTATTTTTTTTAATCTCAAAAGTTAGGAATAGAGGGCAACTTCCTATATAAATAAATAAACTTCCAATATAAATATATGTGTACATATAAATATATGCAAATGAACATGCTATATAAATAAAACAGCTTCCTAAATGAATAAATAACACCTACAAAAAACCTACAGCTGATATCATATTTGTTGGTAAAGACTGAAGCCCAATAAGTCAAGAAAGGGAAATAAATGGCATACAGATCAGAAAGGAAAAAATAAAACTGTCCCCATTTGCAGATGACATGATTGTCTATATAGAAAAATTCAAGGTATCTACCAAAAAAAACTCCTAGAACTATTAAGTAAGTTCAGCAAGGTCACAAGTTACAAGATCAAGGTACAAAAATCCATTGTATTTCTATGTGCTAGCTATGAACATGGGGAAACTGAAATATAATATCATTTACAATCACCAAAAAAGAATGAAATACATAGGTGTAAATCTAACAAAACATGTACGGGACTTGTATGCTGAAAACTACAAAATGCTGACAAAAGAAATCAAAGAAGATTTAAATAAATGAAGAGACATACCATGCTCATGGATTGGAATATTCAACATAGCAAAGATACCAGTTCTCCACAGATTGAAATACACATTTAACACAATTACTATCAAAATCTCAGGAAGACTTTTTGTAGATGAGGCAAGATTATCCTAAAATTTATACAGATAGATAAAGGAACTAGGATAACTACCACAATTCTGAAAAAGAATAAAGTGGGAAGAATTACTCTACCTGATTTTAAGACTTATATAGCTACCGTAATCAAGACTATGTGGCATTGATGGAAGGATAGAAACATGAATCAGTGAAACAGAATAGAGAATCTAGGAATAGACTCATACGAGTATGGCCAACTGAATTTGACAAAGATGCAAAAGGAATTCAATGATAGGATGGCTATAAAAGAAATTACAACAAATCTTGGTAAAGATGTGGAGAGATTGGAACCCTCATACACTGCTGGTGAGAATGTACAATGGTAGTCTGGCAGTTCCTCAAATTTTTAAACGTAAGAGTTTATGACTCCAAATCTAGGTATGGAAGATTTGGAAGAGAATGGAAGACATATTTCCACACAAAAACTTGTACATGAATGTTCATAGCAACATTATTCGTAATAGCCAAAATGTGGAAACAACCCCAATGTCCCTCAGCTGATGAACAGATAAATAAAATGTGGTATAGTGTGCGATATTTGGCATGTTATATATACAATGGAATATCATCAGGCCATAAAAGGGAATGAAGTACTGATCCATGCTACAAGACAATGAACTTGAAAACATTACGCTAAGTGAGAGAAGCCAGACAGAAAAGACCGCATATTGTATGATTCCATTTATATAAAATGTCCAGACTAGGCAAATCGGTAGAGACAGAAAGGAGGTTCATGATTGCTAGGGACTGAGTGAGAAGGGGTATGGGGGAGGGAGTGACTCCTAATAGGTGTGGAGATTTTTTAGGGGATGATGAAAATGTTCTAAAATCGATTGTGGTGATGGTTGTACAACTCTGTGAATATACTAAAAACCATTGAGTTGGATACTTTAAATAGGTGAATTGTATATGTGATTATATCCCAATAACGCTGTTATTAAAAAAATAAAAATCAATGGATGAACGATATTCTTTTCAACAAATGATGCTGGAGCAATTGGACGTCCTTATGCAAAAAATAAACTTCAACCTAAATCTCACATGTTATACAAGAGCTAACTCAAAAGGGATCATAGAATTTAAATGTAAAACTACAAAATTTTTAGAAGAAAATGTAGGAGAAAATCTTCAGGACCTAGGGCTTGGTGAAAAGTTCCTAGATATAACACCAAAAGCATGATCCATAAACGAAAAAAAACTGGTAACTTGGACTTGATCAAAATCCAAAGCTTTTGCTTTGAAAAACATGCTATTAGGAGAATGAAAAGAAGCTACAGATGGAGAGAAATTATTTGCAAATCACATATCTCACAAAGGATTCATACACAGAACACATAAAGTGCTCTCAAAACTAAACAGTAAAAAAGCAAACATTCTGATTAGAAAATGGGCAAAAGACATCTCACCAGAGGATATACAGGCGGCAATAAGTACATGAAAAGATGTCCAATATAGTTAGCCATTAGGGAAATGCAAATTAAGACCTGGATGAGATAGCATTACATACCTATTAACAGCTAAAATAAAACATAGGGGCAACATTACATGCTGGCAAGGATGCAGAGATCTCTCACAGTCACCTAGTCAAAGGTAGCTTGGCAGCTTCTTAAATATTAAACCTATACTTAAACCATATGACTCAGCAGTGGCACTCCTGGACATTTATCCCAGAGAAATGAAAACTTGTGTGCACACAAAACTCCCTACACGATTGTTCATAGGCACTTTATATGTAATAGCCCCAAATTGGAAACAACCAAAATGTCCCTCAGTAAGTGAATGGTTAAACAAACTACCGTGCTTCCATACCAAGGAACACTACTCAACTCGGCAAGAAACAGGATTGAACTATTGACACACACGAGAGCGCGTGTGGATCTCAAGGGTATTATGGTGAGTGGAAAAGACAATCTCAAAAGGTCACATACTGTGTGATTCCATTTATATAACATTCTTAAAATGACAAAATTATAGAGATGGAGAGCAGATTAGTGGTTGCCAGGAGTTAGGGATGGTGGAAGTAGAGGACGAGTGTGACTATAAAGGGATATTGAGGGAGACCTTTGTGGTGAAATAGTTCTGTATCTTGACTGTGGTTGTGGTCACATAATCTACACATGTGATAAAATGACACAGAACTGTACACACACACAGTACCAATGTCAGATTCTGGTTTCGATATTGTACTATAATTAAGTAAGATGTAATTGTCGGGAGAAACTAGGTGAAGGGCACATGGGACCTCTCTGTACTATCTTTGCACAATTTCCTGTGAGTACGTAATTATTTCAAAATTGAAAATTGAAAAACAAAAACCTCTTTCATGTCAGTGAGAACTTGCCCCAGGTAGGTGCTGACCCTTCGTTGGGTGGGGGGATGGGGGGGGGAGGGACGCATGGAGCAAAGCTGAGCCCAGCCCATAGTGAAGAGCCAAGTCCAGCCCAGCTCCTCCTGGATCAGTTGACTCCAGCTGACTTGTTGAAGCATGAGGGAGAATAAATGATTGTCGTTTTAAGCTACCGAGCTTTGGAGCGATTTGTTTTTCAGCATTAGTAAGACAATAGCTGACTAGTACATGCCAGCTTGCCATGTCTCCTCTCCACTGCCCTAAGAGGATGGATGTCTGTCACTGGTGACTGTGGCAGAGACATCTAGCTGTTCCCCAACATCCACTCTACCCTTCTGTTACCCCAAAGTAATAGAACCTCTGGTTTTTATCTGGTCATATGGCTATCTGGATTCAGACTACATTTTCCAGCCTCTCTTGTAATGAAGTGCAGCCCTGTGACCAAACCCTGACCAATGTGATATAAAGGAAAGTATCATATGACAGTTTATGGGAGCCTTCTCTAAGAAATAATTGACATCCACCTTTTGCCCTCTCTTTCTTACCCCTTCACTCTTCCCACATGCAGAAGTGATGGCTGGAACTCAAGCAGCCATTGTGGACATGAAGTGGAACTTCCAATATGAGGATGGCAAAGCAACCAAGTAGAAGGAATTAGGTTCCTGATGATCATGGAGACGCCATACTAGCCCTGGTATATATCAATTTCCTTTATGCAAGAGAGGCTACAAACTTCTCTCTTATGTTTTCTGTCACTCACAACAGAGCACAATCTTTACTTATACAGTAGCTTCTTACCTGTTTTCATGAGTTTATTTTGTGTAACTACTAACCATGCTAAGGACTACTATATGCCTCCCATCCATTGAATAAGTATTTATTAAGCACTTACTATGTGTCAGCCAATGTAATAATGCTGGGAAAACAGTAAGAAGAGGCACAGACGTGGCCCCTACCCTCAAAGCCTTTATAGTTGAGAGGAAAAGACAGCAATGAAGTGAACGCATATGTATAAGTAATTACCATCTATAACAAGGGCCATGAAAGAGAGGCACAAGGCACTTTGTGAGCAGGAAGCAAGGCCCTCCTCTAGTCAGGGCTATCAGGGAAGGCTTCCCTGAGGAAGTGACATCTAATCTGCCCTCTAAGGGAAGAGAGGATAGGAATACAGCTTAGTGCTTAAAAGCATGGGCTTGGACCCAGTCAGCCTGAGTTCAAAAACCATCCCCCTCTTGTCAACATGTAACCTTGAGCAAGGCACAACCTCTCTGTGCCTCAGTTTTCTTGTCTGAGAAATAGGGTTTTATTTAATTAAACACTTATATAGGATTTACAACGTGCTAGGCACTGCTCTAAGTACTTTACAGGTGTTAACGCTTTTAATTCTCATTATAGCTACCTTATGATACTAGTGCTATTCCTATCCCCAAATACAGATGGGTAAACTGAGGCCCAGAAAGTGAAGCAACTTGCCCCAGGTCACACAAATGAGTGGAAGAGCTGGGAGTTACCTCAAGTGATCTGGCTCCAGAATACATCCTCAGGACACTACACTGTAGTGGTTAATAACACTGGCTCTTAACTCATGGGGTTGCTGTGAGCATAAAATAAGAAAGTGTCAGTCAAATACTTAGCACACTGCCTGGAAAATATTAAGTGCTCAATAAATGTTAGCTATTATTATTGTCATTATCATTAGCAAGTACGGGAGAAGGGAAAGAGTGTTCTAGGCAGAGGGAAACGTACATACAAAGGCCCTGAGGTGGAAGGGAGCATGGTGCGTTCAAGGACCCGAAAGCAGAGCAGAAGGGCTGTATGCAGAGAGCTCACAGGCTGCTTTTATCCTTCACAACAACCCTATTAGTGGGAACTATTATTACCCCCTCTTTATAAATGAGGACACAGTGGCTCAAAGAGGTTAAGTGACTTGCCTGAGGTCACACAGCAAATAAGCATCTGAGCCTGAACTCTAACCACGTCTGTCAGCCTCCAAAGCCCACGCTCCAAGTCACTGCTCTCCACCGCCTTGCAATGGACAGGCTCCAGGGATGGGGCCAGTCCTCCTGCAAGAACACTTGAGAGGGAAACGCAAATACAGCCCAAGGTGTCAGAGTCAGAGGGCTCCTTGCGGGGACTGCTCTGACCTGGGCTCAGTATGTGTGTTTGGCAGAGGCAGGGTGGGGTGTGGACCTTACCTCAAGGGAAGGAGCATAAATAACCAGCAGATCCTTCCTCAGCCCAGCCTGGCTAGAGGATGTGGAGGGCATTGTCCCAAGGGGCGTGAACCCATGGAGACTCAGGGACCAGTAGTCAATAGACTGCTCCATCCAAGCCGGCCCCTCCAGTCTTCTGGGGAAGTGGCTAAACCCTGTTTTTAGAATCCTAACACACACACACACACACACACACACACACACACACACATACACCAACACACATGGCCTGAATCCCAGCCCTCACATCACCCAAAGTGCCATCTGCCCCTTCGGAAGGTCCTCAGACAGGAGGAAAACCAGAAGAAAACAACAGGAGAGGGGAGGGGCCTCATCCAAGGTCACTGGAGAGCTGGGGACAGATCTGGAGGTAGGGCAGCTGCCTGGCAGAATCCGTGCTATTCAGTTGCCCCTGAAACGGCAGGTAGGACTCTGCTGAGCCTACTGGGGCCCGGGGCCCAACGCCATCCTCTTGGGGCCTTGCCCTTGTTTTGAGTCACCAGCCATCTAGTTAAAAACTGGCTGTGGAGTAGAGGTGGGGCCACTTCCCCCTGCACAGCTGGTGGGGCTGGGCCTGACCTCACCTCTTGGATCCCTCGGTCGCAGCCCCAGGCCTCCCTCCCTCCCTCCACCCCGACGTGGGCCGCCCTCCGTGGCCGACCCTGTGCTGAGGGTTTACACATATTCATTATCTCACTGAGTCCACGAGAGTCCCATGAGGTGGGATTATCATTCCCATTTTATAGATGAGATGACTGAGTGTCGGAAAGGTAAAGCAACTTCTCACACAGCTCTACTGAGAGCTGACATTCAGGACCAGATATCCCCACACACTTAAGCTCCCGCCATTCGTCCACCTTCCTGAGAAAAGCTCTGCCCTCAAGCCAAGGAGAATCTGAGTTAAGAGCCCCCGAACCAAGCCACCAAATCTCTCAGGCTGCCTGGAGGCGAGGCTGCCTGGGAGTTAGGGTTGGGGTCCCAGTTCCTACTCAGCCACCACATACTTGTCCACTTTCTCTGAACCTTAACTTTCTCACTTGTAAAATGAAAACAATACTCAGACCCTCTCCAGGCCTGTTGTGAGGCCTGGTGGAGATGAGGCATGCAATGCCCTTGGTGTGCAGCCACAGCCATCACTCACTTTTATCTGCAACCTGGCACTGCCCTCTCCCAGCCCCAGCTATGCCTTCACTCCCATCGTGCTGAGCAGGCCCAGATCAGCCCCACGGCTCTTCCTCAACCCCCTCCGCGCTCCCGCACCCCCTTGTCTCCTCCAACCCAAGGGAGGAGTCTCCCGGCAGCAGGGGGCCCAGGGTACCCCCTTCCCTCCTGCCTGACCCAGCCAGGGAGAGGACAGGCAACGCCAGATGTTTCACAGATGTTGCAGATTATAAGGAAAACAACAGCGCAGGAGCGTCTTCTCTGAGGCCCAGGGTCTGTTGCTTGAGGGCCTGAGAGCACTGAGGGAGAGGCAGGGGCGAAGGGCAGGCTTCGGCAGGAAGAGAGGTGAATCGGAGACTTTCTAGGGTAGGATGTCAGCGGGAGGGATGCAGGGAGGAGACATTAGGCAAAGGGTCCAGGGGGAGCAAGGCAGGGAGGTGGGGGTAGGGGGCTCGGGGGAGTCTGGTGGGAGCAGGGAGGAGCGGAGTGGGAGAACTGGGCAAGCCTGTGGGGGGCTGCCTGGGCAGGAGGCCTGCGGGGGCTACTGCTGACCTGCCTCCATTGCCCCACCCCACCCCAGGATCCCAACTTCACCAGGGAAGAACTTTAGAACCCCCAAGAGGCTCCCAGGCCCTCCTGAGCTGCCTCAGGAGGTATTAAGCTCCCCGTCCCAGGAGGGATGCAAGTAGAAACCCAAGAAGGGACCCAAGCACCAGGCAGCAGTTGGATCCAGATGGCCTCTTCCATGCTGGAGAGTCTGGGAGGCCATATCTGCCCCCAGCCAGGCCAAGAGGCCAAGAGCATGAGGGACTTGACTGGTCCATAAAGCAACGGCTGAAGTTGCCACAGGCAGGCCAGTGCTGAATCTCCTCCCACTGGCATCCAACCAAGTGGCATCACTGTGCCCTCTCCCCTTTCCACCCTTCGTACCATATTTGCCAGCTGACCCCAACTGCTCACAGCCAGGCCAAGCCTGGGCAGTGGTTCAGGGACAGACTGTTTCTAACTTACTCCCTGGAACAGGCTGGTTTTGTCCTCCAGCAAAACCATTCCTGGAAGGACAGGGATCTGGGGTCTGAGACTAAAGGCTCCCTGTCCACTAATCAGGGTAGAGAATGAGCTTTGCCGCCTCCCCGTGACCCTGAAAATGATGTGGCTGACGGCCTCTCGTGTTGGAGGAGCACGTCCCTGTGCCAGGCACTGAGCTAAACTTGCTGCAAATGACCTCGCTGAGCCACTGTGACTCTGAGGTAGGTGCCAATATGCACAATTTATGGATGAGAAAACTAAGGCAGAGAGGCTACAAGACTTTTTTTTTTTCAAAGATTTGTAGCTAGTAGTAAGTGGTGAAACCAGGGGCTGAATCCTAGAGCCTGACTCCAGGGCCTGGGCCTTGCACCTTTACACAGTGCTGTTTCCCTACCTCTGCCTCGGTCTTCCCATCTGTGAGTTGCGAAGGGAGCTGGACATGATGACCTCACAGCTCCCAGATCCCACATCAACCAGCCTGGGATTGCCAGATGGAGACCAAGGGGCCTGCTCCTCCCTCAAGTATGAAAGAAGAAATGGGGAGCAGTCCAGATAACATACAGGTAAGGGGACTGTGGCCTAAGGCGGCGAGGGCTGTGCCTAAGGCCCCCAGGAGCCCAGGCGGGGGTAGGGCAGGCGGATCCAGGCGCCTTTCCAGGCTGCTCTCCAGCTGTTCAGTGTAGCCAAAGCAGCTTGGAGGCCAAGGGCCCCATGTGTGAGTAATGGAAACCAGGCAGTGGGGCCTTCCGAAATGGGAATTCCATCTGCCTGACTTGGTTCTCCTGGATGGTGGTTTCCATGGTAACTTGGGAATGGGAAGGTGGAGGGCCTGGCCCGAGGCTGAATCCCTGGAACCTAAAGAAAGGGGAAGGTGAGTCTCCTCGATGGCCCAGTGTCTCCTCCAAGCAGAGGATGCCACAGCGAGGCCAGGCGGGCTGGGACCCGGAAATCCCAGGCACTGACGTCAGCTCTGCTGCTACCATTTTGGGGAACAGGAGTTGTGTTGCAGGCCTCTGTGGGCCTTGCTTTTTCCAGCTGTTAGGTCCCGAAATCTCAGGCTTGGACACCTGAGAGGTTCTCTCAGTCTGATCGAGGAGCACATCTCTGTCCCCCGTCCTTCCAGAGTCATTGAGGCACTGGCAGCTCTGCCGTGAGAAAGCCCTTCACCATTTACAAAGCCAAACAGGGCTCAATGGCCAGGTCCACTGCCAGGCCCTTGGTGCCTGGAAGAAGACCCAGCCCCACTTCTGGAGAAGCTCACACGCTGGTGCTAGGGGAAAAGCTGTAACACCTATTGAGCACCTATTGTATGCCTGGCCCCAGAGACCACCGTTTCTGATGCTCTCCTTCTACAGGGGGGAACCTGGGGCTGGCCTTGCTCAGGGAGACCAGCAAGGGAAGGCAGGGAGGAGAGTGGCTGCACAGCCCCGTATCCTTTGCATCTCCAAGTCCCAGTGGGCAGACCTGAACCCAAGACCCCACGCAGGGAACAAGCTCCAAGGAGATGGGGCCCAGCCCCTCCTGCACCCACTCGGTCTGCCTTCATCTAAGTCAGCCCAGCTGAGCCAGTCCCCGCCCCAGGCCACACCCTGGTCCCTGCCTCCGGACCCTGGCAGGTGGAACGTGTGGGCATCAGGGGCAGCTTTTGCATCAGCTTGGCCGGGCTCTCTTCTACCCCTCTAAGTGAGAGGGTCCAGGGCCTCCTCTGAACTGTGGCTTCGAACAAGGCCTTTCCTAAATTTGTATCTCCTGTTAGGCACAGAGGAGGAAGTCTCCCCCAGGGCCACAGAGGGACTCTCTGGGAACCCTACCCCCCATCCCGACCTCCCCAGCTCTTCCTCTGTCCTAAAGGCCTCCATGAGCCTGCCTGCCTGCAGCTGCCAACCTGCCTGAGATTCTGGCCCCATCCACCTCCACCAATCATCCCTGTGCTACCTGAAAGTTCCACTAGAATCTCAGGGTGTGGCAGGGCAGAGAAGTGAAGGAACTTGCTGAAGGTCACGGAGCCAGTTAGCAGCCCAGCTAGGACTCCATCCAGTAGCTGGTAGAGGACGACAACCCAGAGAGCAGGCTTTGCAGCCAGGTGGGCTTAGGCTGAACCCTGTCTCTGCCACTTGCCGGCTGTGTGACCTTGGACAAGTCACCTTACCTGCCTGGGCTTCACCTGCCTCATGTGTAAAACGGGGATAACCCCCACCTCCCAGGCTCGCAGTGAAGATGAGATGGTAAGTAGAACAAGCCTGGCAGAGCACCTGGCACAGAGGAGGCGGTTGTCAGGGATGGCAAGAGAGGAGAAGAAGCTGGATTGACAGCCCACCCAGCAACCGTCCCAGCCCGTCACCCTGGGAAGCCTTGAAACCAGGAACACAGAGAAAGGGTCAAGAACAAAAAATAACACAGGGCTTTTATTTGCTCCTGAACTCGGCCGCTGTGTGGTCTGAGGGTGCCATGCTTTCCCAGAGGCCCCGGGGGACCCCTCACTCAGGGGTGCTGGATTTTGGTGTGAGGTCAGACTGCAGTCCCCGCCCCTCTGGGCCTTGTCAGTCCAGCAGGCCCAGCTATCCGCCACTGGGGCTCGGGACCAGCAGATCCCCTGAAACTGGAAAATGGTGCCCACCTTCTTCGCAAGGTGGCTTTTCACAAGGCGTTGGTTAAAATATTGCACTTGTAAGTTAGGAAAACTGACGAGGCAAAGGTTTCCTGTTACAGGACGAGGTGCCAAGCATCCGACTGCTGCTTAAATAAATAAAACTCAAGGCGGGGGTCTGAGCTGTGAGTCTGAGTGACCCCCCCCCGGAGAGCCCCAGGGCCCAGGCCTCGGCCCCCTGCCCATCAGCCAGTTCTTTAAGGAACCTGGTCATTGCGAAGTCTCCGCAGCAGGAAGCAGCAGCTCCAGATCTGGCTCAGCCAGGGCCCCTAACCTGCCAGGGCCCTTGGGCCCCCTCGTACCAGGGCAGTGGGGGTCCAACGGGGCCAGTCCCTCTACTCCTCCAGTGGCCTGGGCCTCTCTTGGTCCAGGCCTCTCATCCAAATGTCCGTCTGTCTGTCCGGACACAGCCTCTGGGGGCTCACTTGCCTCCTCTGTCGCAGGGGGTAGGGAGGCAGGTGGGGAGGGGCCCAGTCCGCCTGGTGTGAACGCTGAGCTCTACCCCAGTGGCCCTTAAAGCGGGGGACTCATCTTCTTCTGGTTAATGAGGTCCAGGTAGAGGTCTGAGCGGAGGAAGCGTGGGTACGAGTCCTTCTCCATGAGCCCGAAGATGCGCTTCTGCGCCAGATCGAAGCAGCCCCGCGTGACGCTCTGCAGGTTGTCCTTGGTGTGTTCCCGTGTGTACGAGTCCAGGTTTACCTGGGAGGCAGAGGGTGACATGGTCAAGGCTGCCTGCAAGAAGCTGCTCCTAGGGGCCAGGGGCCAGAACAGGACCTGCCCAGCCTCTCACCCCCAAGCCCTTCTGCTCCACCTCTTAAGGTTCAGACGGGAGGCCCGCAGGTTAGCGGAATCAAGTCCTGGCTCGGTCACTTGCTGTAGGGGTAGTAGAGTTTATAGGGCCCGAAATCACTGCATCTAGGGTCAGGCTGCCCAAGTCCAAATCCCAGTAGTGCCACATCTAGGTGTGTGGCCTTAAGCAAATCACTTAAGTGCTCTGAGCCTCAAAGGTCTTATGTATAGGGTAGCATAATAGTACATTCCTCAGACTTCCCTGGTGGCGCAGTGGTTAAGAATCTGCCTGCCAACGTAGGGGACACGGGTTTGATCCCTGGTCCGGAAAGATCCCACATGCCGCGGAGCAACTAAGCCTCTGCACCACAACCACTGAAGCCCACGGGCCTAGAGCCCGTGCTCCACAACAAGAGAAGCCACCGCAATAAGAAGCCTGCGCACCGCAACAAAGACCCAACGCAGACAATAAATAAATAAATAAAATTAATTTTAAAAATTAAAAAAAAAATAGTACACTCCTCAAAGAGTTGTGAAAATTAAGCATGATCGTCCATATTAAACAGACACAGCTGGCACACAGGAAGCACCCAATACCTGTTAGGCTCTCTGAGACTGTCTCCTCATTTTTAAAATGAAAATAATATTAAAACTTATTTTACACGTTGTCATGAGGGTTAAATATGAGAGCTCATACGTGAAGGTCTTAACACGTGCCTGGCACCAAGCAGCGTGTCGACAGTGGCCATTTCTGTTATCAGTCAGGATTCTGTCCTTCCCGGGGCCCCAGCCTGCTTCCTCTTCAACCTGGCACATGGTCCCTAGAGTCACTCTGGCCCTTCCCCTTCCCGAGCTCCTCTCTGAGGCTTCCAGGCACCCCATGGGCATGGGGATGGGGGCCCGAGGGCCCAGGGCAAAGCCCCACCTCCTTGCACGCCTGGATCGCGATGTACTCAGCGAAGATCTTCTTGGCCTTGGCCGCCATCTTGGACTGTGACTTGACCTTCTTGAAGTCCTCGCATGCCAGCCAGAATTCCAGGTTCTCCTCGCTAAACTCAGTGCGGAGGAAGGCTTGGAACACCGCTAGTCCATCTGTAGGAGAAGCCCAGATCCTGGGGTGAGAGGCCAAACCAGCCCCTCCTGTCCTCAGGCCCCCCAGCTTACCCTCCTGGGGCCTCTCAGGTGCAGCTGCTGGGATCTTAGTAAACTGACCCACTCATGAGAGCCAGGAACCCTGGGATATGGTCCCACCACTGCCACTGCCTCTTTGTGGGCCTTGGCCAGGTCACTCCCCATCTGTGCCTCAGTTTCCTCATCTGTCAAATGGGGATCATCAGCCTTATTTCCTGGAGCCCTGTGAGGATGAGGGGTTCCCACCCACGAGATGGCAGGCGCATTTGGCCCAGTGTAAGCCCTCAGTACATGGAAATGTTTATTGTTATTCTGGGAATATGGGTCTGAGCACACAGGTCCCAACGGCCTCTGGCAGGCAGTGCCAGCTCCCATGGACAGGGAGGGGCTGGCAGGAGCCGGCTCCAAGGCCAGACCAAGGGCCTCGGCCTTTCCCAATGGTAGGGACACCTAACTGGGCCCAGGAAAGAGGGAAAGGTAACCTCTGCAGAGCCAGACGCACTCTCTGGGCCTGGGAGAGGAGGAAAGGAGGAGGGGGGAGAGACACAGGGAGGGAACAGGCCAGCTGGCCCCCACTTACATTTGTGGACCAGCAGCTTCTCCAAGGACTCGCCCCACTTGAGTGCTTCCTCTGAGGTGGGCCTGAGGGGTGAGGCAAGGGGCACAGTGAGGGAAGCGGGGCGGCTAGGGCTGGGTGACCTCTGTCAGCTGCCTTGGCCCACAAAGTAGCTTAGCCCGGTTGGGGAGCCCAGGAGGGGGCCCACCCCCTTTCTTGGGGCCGGCATCACGTCTATCCCCACCTCTGCCCCACCCTGGTCATCCTTCCCAGGACAGCATCTCCCCATGAGGGCTGCTTATGCCGGGTACCAGGCTCCCACTACTAGAGCCTCCATCGCCCCAGAGCCGGATCAAGCCAACAGCCTTCTCTCCTAACCCCACTGCTAGCCCTGCTCCCACAGGGGCCAGTAAGTGTCTGAGGGGGGCCCAGGGGGGCCAGAGAGGACCTACTTGAATGACTTCGTCACTTTGTCTGCCTTGCCCGCTGGCTGGGCCCCAGGGGATTCGTTCCGCCGCCTGAAGATGCCCAGCTTGTTCTTCATGTCCTTGGCTCTGGAGACAGAAGCAGAAAACGGGGTCGGTCAGCCTGGCACACTCGGCCGCCGCAAATTCAGGGTCGGGAGGGTGAAGGCTGGGGTGAGGGGCACCTACTCCTTCATGGTGTGCCGCCTCTGGAGGTTCCCGTTCCGCGTGAGGTACATGCCTCGGAGCATCGCTGTAGGGCCCCCCACCTTGTTGCCTGGGACGGTCTGCTGGAAGCACCCTAAGCTCCTGTTCCCAAACCGAGTCCCAGGCAGCAACGGTGCGGGCTGTAGCCGAGCGCTCGCTGGGATTCCAGCTGGAGGACTGGACTCCCAGGCACAGGCTGGGCTGGGACTCAGACAGGAGGAGCCAGGAAATGGGAGGGACCAGGGCCAGAGCCGGAAAAAAATATCCCTCCTGGCCAACCCTGAGAGGGAGCCTGTGAAAGGGGCATGTGTCTGTAAGGGGCGGCCTCTGGGGCCCGCCCAGGCAGGAAGCCAGACCCATTATTTGTGACTGGCCTCCCCGTTGCCATGGCAGCTCCCTGGGAAGGAGGAGAAAACAAGTCAGCAAATTGCTGGGAGGGAAGGCAGGAGGGAGGGGGAGGCTCTGCCCACCTGGGTGGCAGGACTGGCTATTTTTAGCCAAGAACCATTTTCAGCCCTGCCATTCCCCCAGGCAGATTTCAGCCCTGGGCAAGCTGCTGGCTAGAAAGGGGTTAAGTGTCTCATGCTCATGTTAGCCTCCCCCTGGTCCCTAGAGCCCTACTCTGGGCACCTCCTAGAGAATAGTTCCTGCCAGAAGACACCTCAGCCTGTCATTGGCTTTGGATACATCCATCCATGAACGTGCAGAATGTCCCACAAAGTTTCAGTAGTTTTAAGCTTGAATAACGTCAAAAGTACAAATCCTGTAAACTCTCAAAAACGTCATTTGAAATGAATTAATTTTTTCCTGCATATTTAGCCTTATGACTTTTGAGTAATACATTTTTTGTTTTAATTTTTGATCTCTGTTCTTCTGATTACAGATGAAAAATGCTGACTTAACCAAAAATTAAATGCGTAAAATTAAAAATGTGTTATCAAAATCACAAAGCTAAATAAGTGTAAAAGAAATTTGAATAATTGAACTTTCAAATGTGTTTTGTAAGTTGGGAGCATACTTCTGAAGTTATTCAAGCTTCAAAGGGCACTAAGACCTATGGGACACCCTGTTTAAGGAAGGAAAGTGGTCCAGGGTGGAGGTTAAAAGCTACAGTGCTGCAGCAAGAGTCTTGGGTTCAAATCCCAGCTCCAGCAGTTACCAACTGTGTGCCCTTTGTCAAGTTACCTAACCTCTCTGAATGTCAAATTTTCTCATCTGTTAAACACAGGTGATAATAGTACCTACCATCTGACGGGGCTGTTTTGAGGCAAGGAGAAAATGCACAGAAAGCTTTAGCACAGTGCCTGGGGCAAGAGTGCTCAGGCCGAATTCATACTTGTCCTGAGGGTCTGGGACAGCTGATTAGAGATTGGGATCCTGCTCTAGCAGATTCCAAGCCAATGAGATAAGGCCAAGGAGTCCAGGGACTGGCAGCCCTCTGGTGAGGATCAAGGCCCTCGGAGAACCCTGGCGTGGCTAGGAGTGAGAAAGCCTGGCTTCCTGGGGCACAGTGCTCTGTCTCAGAGGCCCTGCTCCTGGCCCGCTCCCAGGAAGCAGGAGAAGCTTGCCTGAGGTCCAGCCTGCAGGCTGCCACCATCCACCTGGGCTCCTTGCTGGCTCAGAGACCACTGTGTTTCTCTGTGGCTGGAGGAGGCTGAAGCCCCCGCCCAGACAAGCCTTTCCTCCCACATGCACAGCTGGGCAGACTCACAGCTGCAGGGCACAGCTGGAGAGGTCCTCGGAAGTCCCTGGTTGCCACACGGGCAACTCAAGAAAGGATGGCAGAGCTCAGAGGTGCCTCATGTGTCCCCATGTGGGCCCAGAGAGCAGAACAGAGACCCACAAGAGGAAGCTAGAGGAACACTTTCCTCCAATCAGAGCCATGAAAAGATGGAATGAGTGCCCTCTGGGGAATGGACTCCTGTCACTAGAGGCTCAAAGGCTACTTAGCTGGGGTGCTGTGGACCTCCTTCAGGGTGTTCTGCGCCAAGCTTAAAAATAACCGGCTCCATGGGAATTCCCTGGTGGTCCAGTGGTTAGGACCCCATGCTTCCACTGCAGGGGGCCTGGGTTAAATCCCTGGTCAGGGAACTAAGATCCCATAAGCAGCACGGCGAGACCAAAAAAATAATTAATTAATTATAACAGGCTCTGAATAAATAAACAAATTTTAAAATATATGTATATTTATATATACTTTTAGAGCCAACATGCCAGGTTTCAGATCTCAACTCTACCACTTCCTTGCTCTGTGACCTTGGACAAGTAACTTAACCTCTTTCTGCCTCAGTTTACTCACCTGCAAAATAGAGTAAATAAGAAAAAAGAAATGTAAAATAAAAATTATGGTAAAGGTTAAATTAGATAATATATGTAATGCACACAGAATAGTGCCTAGCGCAATGAACATAAGTTATTTTTATTATCATCCCAGATTCTAAGAGTCCTTGACTAAGCTTTTAAGAATGTGAACTTCAGGCAGTCAAAAGGCAGCGCCCACTTTGAAAGAAGGCTAGAGTTGGCGGAACAGGGCAGCTCCAGCACCCTGGATGTCCGCCCTCTGCTGCCCTCCACTGCTCCACCCCTGGGAGCACCACCCACGGCAGCTCTGATGCTGCCTGGACCGGATGGTTGGTGCAAAGAATTATTTTTGTTTGTGCATTTTACCTTCCCTAGAAAGTGTGACTGCTCCTGGCTGCAGAGTGAGAGAAGCCTACAGTTGCTGCAGGAAACTGGAGAGGGCAGGGGAAGCTGGGGAAAGAGTTTCTAGGGAGTGGACCCCAGCCAAGGTCGAGGTCAGGGAAGAAGGTTGCAGGAGGCCCCTGGGAAGGACTCCTGTTCTCCACACACGCGCACACACACACACACACACACACACACACACACATACACACACCCCAGCCCAACTGGTGCATAATGGTGGGCACTACAGGACCTGGAGGGAGGGGGTTCCCTCTGTGGGCCACCAGGTGCCTCACTGCCTCCTCCCATCCCTGCCCCCCCCACAGTCTCCAGGGCCCGAGGTACAAAGAGACCCGAGAAGAAACCACTCACGCTCTGTTAATGAATGAGCACCTCTAACAAACCTCCGAATCGAATCTAAAGTATAAACGGTCACGGGAGCGGGGTAGGGGGGAGAGGGGAGTGGCCACGAAGGTACCGGATCTGCTCTCTGAGCCAGCAGCACCCCCTTCTGGCAATGCCCAAGACTGCTAGCATGCAAGAGCTCGAGAGGAGAAAGGGGAATCCCAAGACCAGTCTGGTCAGCCCTTTCTCAGAGGGAGCAAAGAACTTGTCGCGGTCACTTGGCCACTGCTTGGCTTAGCAGCTGGACAGGGCCAGGGCAACTTGGTTGGTTGCTTCTGCTTGGTTCCCTGTGGCTTCCAGATACTAAATCAGCACCTTGCCTCACTCTGAGTGGATGCTGAGGGCAGTGCTGGGTGGTTAGGACCCTGGTGACCTTACCCTGGGGCCGCTGCTAAGTCCCAAGATCCCGTTGTTCACGGGTGTCTGTCTCGGGCAGGACTGGGTTCAGCCCCTTCTCTCCACCTCTACCCCTAGGCCACTGGGCATGGGGAATAAGCCAGAGGGCAGAGGACGAAGGGGGGAGCAGGGAGCGCCCCCCCCCCCCCCCCCCCCCCCCCCACGGTGAGGGCCAGGGATCTTTCCAACGTACAGGTTTTTGCTCTTTCTCTTCCGGGAGGCATCATCATCGTCCCCAGCTGTGTCAGCCCCGCTCATCTGCAGAGAAAACACAGACACGTTGCAGTCTGGGTACCCAGGGGCTGCTGCCTGAGCAAAGAGAGGCTCAGGAATCCAGCAGCTCCTACAAACCACTCCCACCTCCATGCTCCCACCCCTTGAAGAAGAGGGGAGGGGGGGAGACCCCACTACAGGGAGCAGTCTGTCCATGGAGTGTGGCAGGCTTAGCAGAGCCTCCACCCAAAGGAGTCTCCTCCTGATACACAACTTGTGTGGGAGAAACCAGAAACATAGCATTCATGGCAGTAGGGCAGGCCAGAGAGGAAGCTTCAGTGAAGATTCTACTGTGTGACTTAGCCAATTGCTGTCCCTCTCTGAGCCTCTAGTGCTTTAAATTTCAAAATGGAGATCATAATGACTAACCAACTCAGGATTCTGAGGTTTTGAATAGACCTGGGGCTGGTCAGCAGTGTGTTAAGTAAATTATCACACAGGAGAGCACCTCTCTTGCCTTAAAGCTTTCCATGGTTCCCGAGTACCCTCGAGATAATGTCCAAACTCCCTGACGCGACATGCAGGGTCTACCATCTTAGGATCTGGTCAGAAAGCTCCATAACAACCTCAGTTACAACTCCTTTGGTTATCTCTCTGGAGAGCCCGACCCCTACTCCAGCAACCTCTTCAAACTGCCCTCTAGTCAGAGGAAAGTCTTCACAGCCCGGTCCCCTCACCTCGGGCTTTGCACGTGCTATTCCTTCCATGAGGGATGCTTTTATGACTCTCCCACCTCCCTTTCCTCCTAAGACCCAGCCTCAGGAAAGACCTGACCTCGGGTAAGCTGCTTAAATGCCTCCTCACCTGGGAAGCCCTCCTTGGCCCCTAGACCAAGGGTGTGCCCCCTTCACCCCTTGTGAGGTCCCCACTATAACCAACATGGCCTCTTCCAAATCTGTCTCCTCTACTGGACTGTGAGTTCCCCAGAGCAGGGGCTCTGTCTGCCTTCACCTCTGTCTAGGTCACCTTGACTGGGCCTGGTATACGTTAGGAGCTCAAGAAATACTTGTTAAATGAATGAATGAATCAAGGGGGAGAGAAAGCAGGCTGGGAATGATGTGTCTTGAAGGCCTCAATGCTTGATCCAAGGCCTGCAACTTTATTCCCCGGGGCTCCATTGAGCCCACCCCCACCTGCTTGCCTTTTCCTGTGCTGTGCCCCCTTCCTGGAACACTCTCTCCTCTTCTGCTCAGTCTCTACCTCCTCCCAGTCTGCTACTCCTCGCCTCCTCCAGACCACTCCAGGCTCCCACCAGCTCTACTGGGGCCGCCCGCCCTCTGTCGCCCTGCCTGTGTGTGCCCAGCCTCCTCCAGGGGAAACCAGGGCCTCCACAGTGCCACTCCAGAGCGGGAGTACAGGAAATGCTCTGAGATATTGGAGGAGGTAGAGCTAAGGGGAGGCTGGGCTTGGACACTATGTCCTAAGATAAGACAGAAGGCCCCCAGATGTGAATCGCAGCTCGGACTCCTCATGAGCCATACCCTGGGCCTCAGTTTCCTCACTTGTAAAATAAAGGAGATGGGCTAAACCTTAAAATACTGCGTTCTCAATTCTGGCAAGAAAAGTGGCCTTAATCCAGATATAGGCAGCAGGGGGAGCTACCAGCCTCAGTGGTGCAACCACCCGCGGATGGATGGATGGATGAATGACTTATAGCTTCATTCATGGAGCTCATGCTATAGGCCAGACCTCAGAATGGGCATTATCCAGACACCATCTCATTACTCTTCAGAGCCAGTCCATAAAGTAAACAGAACCTCGGGGAAGTTAAGTCACCTGCCCAAGGAGTTAAGTGACAGCCTTTAAGTGACAGCTGGAATCTAGGCTGTCTGAACTCAGGGCCTGTGCTTCTCCGCAGAGGACGCTGCTAGTTAAATGCAGAGGATGGGCACATTTTGAATGTCTTCAATGAAAGACTCAGGGGAAATGCTGCCTCTTTCCTGAGAACGCTGCCCTACCAAGGTTGGAAACACGTGTGTGCGTGCACTCGCAGGCACACGCCCATCTGTGGTGTGGGATTCCGGATCTACAGCTTGCAGCCAGGCCTGGGTATAGATCCTGCTGCCACTGACTTTGGAGACATTTCCTGGCCTCTCAGCTTCAGCTTCTTTAGCTCTAGCAGAGGCATGGTGACGGCCACCCAACCCGCTGTTGAGAGATTCACCAGGATAAAGTCTGTGCCCCCAAGGCCCAACCTGGCACACAGGGCGCCCTCAGTAATCGGGGACCGCCAGCATTCACAGCCCAGTGGACGCTGTCACTGCCACCCCACGCACACAGGTCACAGTTGTGCTGGGCTGGCTGGGCCGTGCCTGAAGCCCCCATCCGTGGGAAAGGGCCGCCAGCACTGGGCTTCCTCCCATTTAACCTCAGCTTCCGCACTTTATCGGCCCCACACAATGGGCCTGGGGACCACTCCCGCCCCACCCGGCACCCCCAGCCTCTGCACTGCTGGGAAATGGGCTCTTCCTTCCACTGCTGGGAGGGGGTCATCTCCAGGGTCGGGCCCTCACCAATCAGCCTGACAGAGGGGCCAGGGAACTCTGGCCCTGGGAGTCGGCCCCCAAAGCGGCTAGCGAAACCCACACACCAAGGGGTGCTGTGTGCCAGGAAGAGAAGAAACTGAGACAGAGAGTCAGGGTTCTGACTTCCAGCCTCAGAGTGGCTCCCAAGCCTCCTGTCTCCAAGAGCTGCAGCGAGGCCTGCCCAGGGCCCAGCACACAAAGGGGCCTCTCCTTCCCATCTGCTCCCCACTGCCTGCTCTGCTCCATGGCCCTCCCTGCTGAAAGGCGAATGGAGGCGAACCCAGAACCACTCAGCCCTCCCTTCACTCCAGACAGAAATCCCTGGAGCCTGCCCAGCCCCCTGGCCACCTCCAGGGACTGGAAGAATAATTATAATTCATATTGTAATTATAACTATAATAATAGTCATGGTTAAGAGTTAAATGCTAAACTGCCTGGATTTGAGGGGCTTCCCTGGTGGCGCAGTGGTTAAGAATCCGCCTGCCAACACAGGGGTCACAGGTTCGAGCCCTGGTCCAGGAAGATCCCACATGCCGCGGAGCAACTGAGCCCGCAAGCCACAACTACTGAGCCCGTGTGCCACAACTACTGAAGCCCGCGTGCCTAAAGCCTGTGCTCTGCAACAAGAGAAACCACCGCAATGAGAAGCCCCCGCACCGCAAAGAAGAGAAGCCCCCGCTCGCCGCAAATAGAGAAAGCCCACGTGCAGCAACGAAGACCCAACACAGCCAAAGATAAAATAAATTTACTTTAAAAAACAATAATAATAAAAAACTAAACTGCCTGGATTTGAATCCTAGCTCAGTCACTTATTAGCTAATTGACCTTAGCCAAATTACATCCCTTCTCTGTGCCTCAGTTTCTTTGTCTGTAAGATGAGGACAATAATTGGACCTACCTCACAGGGCCGTTATGAGGATTAACGAACACATGCGAAAGTGCCTGGTACTGGAAGTGCTCAATAACCATAAGCTACGGTGGTTATTGCTGTTATTTTCTCTATGCCAGGCAGTGTGCTATGGTACCATATCGTACTGTAATTTAACCTTCTCAACAATTCTAAGGGCTATTTGCTGTTTATTTTCCCCAGTTTACAGCTGAGGAAACTGAGGCCCAGAGGAGTCCAGTAACTCGCCTGGGCTCTCCGAGCTGGCCAGTGGCAGAGAATTTCAGGTCTGGCTCCAGAGCCCACCCATGACTGAGGGCTTTTCCGTGAGCAGGGCCTCACCTCATTTCTCCTATTGGTCCTGATCTGACTTCTGGGACCACCTGGCCACACCTGGCTGCTCTCTCTGACCCAGACTATCCTGGCAGACCCCAAGGAACCTTGTAGAAACACTGGAGCTAAACTCTACACTTATTTGTTTAGACAGAGGAAATAGTCCTTTAGGCTTTTTAAAAATAGGAGGCTAGAAGGTAGTATCGCGTCTTGGAGCTGGAAGGCACCTCTTGTCTGACCTGCAGCCTAGGTGGTAAGCTTAGTGCAGCAGGGCTGGCACCCTCGGCTGACAGCCTCTGCCCAAGCCAGTTTCCTGCAGGAGGGGAGAAGGAAGCACAGCCAGGGAGGGGCCACAGCCTCTTCTCCTCACTGTCAAAGCATGACCCGTGATCCTGGGCCAAGCCAGGCCAGGCTGGGGTGAAATTCAATGGTGGCGGCGTGGGCTGAGACAAAGATACTCTTGGAGCTCCCCCGGCTTCCAGGAAAAGGACAGACACAGGCCCGTGGATCTGCTCTGCCAGACCTCCAGGGAGCAGCCGGCAAGGCGGGGGTCTGGCAGCAGAGGGCACTGTGAGACAACGCAACCCAGCACAAGGGGCCAGCTTCAGGGGATGACCCGCAGGAAAAGCCTGGGGGACCTTTTCCTCTCTAGACCTCAGGCAGCCCATCCATAAGATGATCGTGGCCGAGTGGACCATCTCTCAGGTCCGTCTGGTTCAGACAGTCCTATACACAGCAGAAATCACTCAGTGTACAAGAGGGAGGAATGACCCAAGAGGCGAGGAGTAACATAAGGACTGTCACCCCTGTGATAGGCAGCATGCGCTCTGGCCAGCCTCAGCTTAGCCACACAGCAGCACAATGACAGGCCCGAGGCCACGCCAGCTCTGTCTGGCCCTCCTGGGTCTCATTCTATGACAGGATCACTACTGTGGGCACAGAGCTGTCAACATGCTGCGATCTTCTTGAAGCCCTGGGACAACTCCGTGAAGACTTAACATTCCCAGTTTATAAGAGAAAACTAAAGCTCAGAGAAAAAAACGTAACTTGGCCTAGGTCTCAGGACCAGGAGGGAGGAAACAGAGTTGAAACATGAATGCAGCCCGTCTGACTCCACAGCCTGAAGACCTCATCCCTCTCCTCTTCACCTCTTGCCTGGAAACTGTGATCTGTTGGCATCCATGGACCACCCCCTGGAAAGCCAGGCCCAAGCCAGGAAGATGGAAGTCACAGGAAAACCCGTCACCTCCCCCGGCTGCCATCCCCCCACACCCTGCCCCTCACCAGCAAGAGGTGTGCAGAGTCTGGGGTAGAGCCAGAGACAACTGGACAGGGTGAGGCCACTGTCCAGCTCCATCATCACGCGGCCTGGGACAAACCCTTCTCCCTAGGCCTCAGGCTCCCCGCTGTAAGGTGAGTGCAGCTGGTCCCAGCTCGCGGCAGTGCAGTGAAGGCTAGGACGGGGAGCTGGAGGCGCCGAGTGAATGCTGGGAGAACCGTCACTACTCCTGCTATCCTCCCCCCTCCCCCCTTCGTCACCATCATCGTCAACACGATTCCCAAGTATGGAGCACCCAGCGGGTGCTGAGCGCCAGACACTGCCCCGAACACTTTGCCCGAGGCAGGCTCTTTAGTCTTCCCAGCAACGCTATGAAGGAGGTATCAGTATTATTTTCTGGTAATACCTATTTTACTGATGAGGAAACTGAGGGACAGAGAAGGTTAGGGACTTGCCCAAGGCCCACTGCTAGTGAGGGGTGGAGGGAGACCAGGGTACCTGTCCAGCCTAGACTTCACTTCCCCCTGACAAGGGTTAGCTTCTTACTGAAGTTGGCTGTCTGGAGGGAGCAGGATATGAACGATGGTGAGGGACTTGAGGCCTGGCAAGCAGAAGCCACGTGGGAGGGTAGCCACCAAGGGGCTAGTGGCAGCCTCTGAGGTCCCTGCCAGCTCAGTTACTCAAGCCCAGGAAAGGAAGCTACAGGCCAAAAGAGGGTGGGGGAGGGGAGGATGCCAGTGGGAACCTTCGGCACCCAAAGGAGGAAGCTGAGACAGGAGAGAGCTGGCCCAGGCCTGCTGGACTACCAGGTGGAAGTATCTGCCCCAAAACAGGAGCTGAGATCAGCGGATTTAGGGAACTAGAAATGTACATGAGAATGTACGTGAATTTATCTGTCTGTAAATATTTGTATTGGAGCAAGGGGGCCAGGGGACATAACTTGGAAGGGTCTGGTAGGGGCACTGAAATTGGGAGGCCCAAGGTAGGCGGCAAGCCCTTAGACTTCAGCCGTCCTCCAGAGGAGAGTGTCCAGGCCTGGCCTGAGTCAGCCTGAAGCCTCACCTCAGTAGGACAGAGGTCTGGACTCTTTCCTATAGAAGCTGCCTCAAGAAATGGCCTAAGATGGTGATACTCAGACTATGGGGAACGTTCCAATCCCTGAGGGGCTTGTTTAAAATGCAAGGTCTGGGACTTCCCTGGTGGCGCAGTGGTTAAGAATCTGCCTGCCAATGCAGGGGACACGGGTTCGAGCCCTGGTCTGGGAAGATCTCACATGCCGTGGAGCAACTAAGCCCATGCGCCATGACTACAAGGCCTGCGCTCTAGAGCCTGCGAGCCACAAATACTGAGCCTGCATGCTGCAACTACTGAAGTCCAGGAGCCTAGAGCCTGTGCTCCGCAACAAGAGAAGCCACCACAGTGAGAAGCCTGTGCACCGCAACAAGAGTAGCCCCTGCTTGCTGCAACTAGAGAAAGCCTGCACACAGCAACAAAGACCCAACGCAGCCAAAATAAATGAATAAATAAATTTATTAAAAAAGATCCTGTAAGCCTCGCAGCGAATGTAGGGCTTCCCTGGTGTCGCAGTGGTTGGGAGTCCGCCTGCCGATGCAGGGGACACGGGTTCGTGCCCTGGTCTGGGAAGATCCCACATGCTGCGGAGCGGCTGGGCCCGTGAGCCATGGCCGCTGAGCCTGCGCGTCCAGAGCCTGTGCTCCGCAACGGGAGAGGCCACAGCAGTGAGAGGCCCGCGTACCGCAAAAAAAAAAAAAAAACCCACAATGAGGTATCACCTCACACCAGTCAGAATGGCCATCATCAAAAAATCTACAAACAATAAATGCTGGAAAGGGTGTGGAGAAAAGGGAACCCTCTTGTACTGCTGGTGCGAATGTAAACTGATACAGCCACTATGGAGAACAGTATGGGGGTTCCTTAAAAAACTAAAAATAGAACTACCATATGACCCAGCAATCCCACTGCTGGGCATATACCCTGAGAAAACCATAATTCAAAAAGTCATGTACCACAATGTTCACTGCAGCTCTATTTACAATAGCCAGGACACGGAAGCAACCTAAGTGACCACTGACAGACGAATGGATAAAGAAGATGTGGCACGTATATACAATGGAATATTACTCCAACATTACATAAAAAGAAACGAAATTGAGTTATTTGTAGTGAGGTGGATGGACCTAGAGTCTGTCATACAGAGTGAAGTAAGTCAGAAAGAGAAAAACAAATACCGTATGCTAACACATGTATATGGAATCTAACAAAAAAAAAAAAGGTCCTGAAGAACCTAGGGGCAGGACAGTAATAAAGACACAGACGTAGAGAATGGACTTGAGGACACGGGGAGGGGGAAGGGTAAGCTGGGACGAAGTGAGACAGTGGCATGGACATATATACACTACCAGATGTAAAACAGATAGCTAGTGGGAAGCAGCCACATAGCACAGGGAGATCAGCTCAGTGCTTTGTGACCACCTAGAGGGGTGGGATGGGGAGGGTGGGAGGGAGACACAAGAGGGAGGATATATGGGGATATATGTATATGTATAGCTGATTCACTTTGTTATAAAGCAGAAACTAACACACCATTGTAAAGCAATTATATTGCAATAAAGATGTTAAAAATAAATAAATAAATAACCTATTCCCCTGATGATTTTGGAGCACATCAAAGTGCTTACAGATGAGGAAACAGACCCAGTCCCCATTCCTTTGGGATTTAGTTCCAATTCCTGGATACAAAGTTTAAGGCCCTTTTCTAGAGGGCCCCAACCGGCCCTTCCAGCCCAGCCACCTTTCAGCAGAAGGTGTCCTCCCACGTGCCCAGAGGCCTTATTGCTAGTGGCTGAGAAGCTAAGAAGGTTTCTGAGGCCATGTCCCAGCTTGGTGGGGAAATGTGCTGGAATCCATTAGTCATGTCTGCCATGGGTTTGGAGTCAGAAATGGCAGAATGAGTGCCACCCATCTACCATCCCTGCACTGTAGAAATCCCTTGTTCTAGCTAAACTGACTTCTACAGACAGTTTTGTCCAGGTCATGGTCTTTCACAGAATGCCTACCTCATCCTCTTTGTTTATTCTAAACCTGCCCAACCTTCAAGGCCAGGCTGAGGAGCATCTTTTGCCAGAAGCCTTCCCTCGTGCCCCTAGGCCCTGGGGTCTCTCCTCCCTGAATCTGCACCTGCCTGGCCTCACAACAGTTGTCATAACAACACCTTGCACCACACTGGCTGTGAGCACCTCCACAGCATTCGCCTGGCGCCTGCACGAATGTCGTCAGGCGCTGGGCTCTTTGGGTTCACCCTCAACCACCATGGGATGTGAGTGCTATTCATCTCTGCTTTTCAGAGAAGACACTAAGGCTCAGAAGAGCTGAGTGACTCACCCAAGGCCACACAGTTAGTAAGGGACAGAGCCCAGGCTCAAGCTGGCTAACGGGCTTCAAGGCCGTGATGCAATCTTTCCACTGTTAGGCCACCTTCGGGGCCCACACGGAAAAAGCATTCCTCACGGGCTGAGATCAGCCTCACACATTTGTGTGGCCCCCTGCTGTCGCACAGAGCACAGGGCCTGGCCCACAGCAGGAAATCAATCAACACTTACTCATCTATTTCTAAACATTTGCAAGAGGCAAAGGGCACAGTGGTTAAGAGCTCCAGCCCTGGAGCCACATTCTAGTTCTGATTCAGACTTTTATAAATCGTGCGACCCGGTGCAAATCACATAACCTCCCAGTGCCTCAGTTTCCTCACAACAGTGTCTACCTCACAGGGCTGTTGTGAGAGTTAATGAGTTCCTGTAAATCGCTTAGAGTAATGCCAGCACAGAGGAAATATGTGTTGTCATGCTTGTTGGCTGATAGATTTCTAGTCTGGCTAGGCCTGGACCAAGTGTAAATTATAACTATTTCTCCAGTTATGATGTTGGATCTTTTAGATCCAAATACACCTGCTCTACTTTCTGTGGGTTCCCCCAGTACAATGGAGCTGTAAGAATATCTGGAGTCATAAAGTCCTGGGTTTAAGTCCAGGTTCTGCCCTCTTGGTCCCTCTGGCCCTCAGTTTTATCCTCTGTCAAATGGGTGGAAGGCTCATTGGAAGGCTGAGAGAAGAACAGAGGTGGGACAAAGCAAAGGCTCATTCCCTGCAGCTCCTGGATGCACGCTCCCTCCACCCCACCCTGTCATGTACCCACTCCCCCTCCACCCTTGGCCCCGTTACCTTCCTGTGTCCTGTGAAGAAGACGGAAAGGTGGTGCATTGAGCCACCATTGCGGCCCAGTTCCTTCTTGAGGGTGCGGGGCGAAGGCATGGCCCAGGTGGACGCAGTGCCCTCTCCATCTGAGCAGTGCAAGGTAGTGTCGGAGGCGAAGCAGGGCCCGCGGGCCTCCTGCAGCAGGCTGCCCTCGCTGTGCGTCCGTCGCCGCAGCGAGTTCTGCACGCGCAGCGAGAGGCCTCCCTCCGCACCCTGGCCCGTCTCGATCATGCTGCTGCGCTTGGCCTCACCACGCTCTCCACAGTTGTCATCACTTGTGTCCTCGTCCTCGTCCTCCTCTCCCTCCTCGCCCTCCTCAGCCTCCTCTGCATCTTCCTCATCGCCCGAGCTGCCCCCCTCCGCCCCTGCCTTCTGACTGTAGGTGCTATCCAGCCGGACCTCGGGGATCACGAAGTTTGGCCTGGAGGCCACAGGCGAGTCTCCTGTGGCTGCTGGTGGGTCCCCAGAGCTCGTGGTCTCCTTAGCAAGGGGCTCAGCTGCCAGGGAGTCCTGGCTCGCGGGCAGGTCTTGACGGGGCAGAAGGCCCTGGGCAGGGGGTTCCTGGATGTCAGGGAGGTCTTTGCTGATTAGAGGGTCTTGGCTGGGAGAGGATTCTTGCCCAGCAGGAAGGTCCTGGCATGGAGAGAAGGCTGGGGCTGTAGGGTGTTCCTGGCATGGTGAGGAGTCCTTGCTTGGCAAGGGTTCCTGGCCCGGAGGGGATTCTTTACAGGAAGGTGAGTCTTTGCTGGTTGGTGATTCTGGGCCAGCAGAGGGTTCCCGGCTGGAAGAGGAGTCTTCTTTGGGTGGAAGGTCTTGTCCTGGAGGAGGATCCTGGCCACGACAGGGGTCCTTGCTGGGTGAGGGGTCCTCAGCACCCGGCCCCTTCCTTTCCAAGGGCATCTCCCTCTTCTCATCTGCCTCTGTCTCAAACATCTGTGAAATAAAGAGAAAATGAGGAAGGCTCACAAGTGGAGGCTACTGTGCACAAGCCAATGTCACAGAGATTGAAACAAAATCAAGCAGTGACCCAAACCCCACACTCTACACTGTGAAAGCCAAAGTGCCACATGGAAACCTGACAGTCCCTTTGGCGTAACTGAATATGGGCTCCTACCCTTATTTCCTTGCTGGAAACTTCTGATCCATCAAAACATGGTTGGTCATTTACAGGAGAAGAGGGAGAGGTTAGTTACCATTATCTGGCTCCTACCATATGCCAGGGGCCATGGCAGAGTAAACCCCTCTTATGTAATCTTCCCAGTGGCCCTCTAAGGGAAATGTCATGGTCCCTCTGTGAGTAAGTCACTCTGTGAATAAATGAGGAGCTAGACAGCCTTTGCCTTCATGGGCCAGAATCAAACCAAGCCCCAAGCCAGAGCAATCACCAAGTGGGAGAATCCTGGACCCAGCCAAAGGATATCTTCTACCTGAACCAAAGGTTTTAAAAAACCTTAGTGAGTCATTCAAATTAGAACTTGCTCTGAATGTTTAGATCTTTCTGAAACTAATAAACTGGAATAAAACCAGAACTTCAAAATATTTGCTCACACCTGGACTAGACATATGTCACAGACACATGGAACTTCACTGAGGGATCATCCACCCAGTGCTTTTGAAACTGTGTTTGGAGGAACCTCAGAAGTTCCACATACAAAAAAGGAAGCATTTCCTGCCTCACACAGAACCCTTGGAGTTTTTGCTGGGTTCCTGCAGATTTCATTTGCAAAGGGAAAAATGGTGCCCTTGATGGAGTGTGAAAAGCAGCTATCTCACAGGAAGACTGGGGCTCAGAGAAAGTCAGGGGTGTCTCAGTGTCATAACCACACGGGAAAGTCGGTCAGGCCTGGGCTAGGTTGGGTCCCTCATCACAGTTAAGGACTTGGAATGCTGGACCTAGAACTACTCAGAGCCCGGGTTTCGTCTATGAAGAGGCCACAGCACCTAGAACTAATGAAAGAGAAAGATGCCGCACATCCCTGGGAACTATACAGTTACGCACGCACACGCACACGCACACGTGCGCACGCACACACATGCAGAGGTGGAAAATTTCAGGGCTAAAGACCTCAGCACATATGTGAAGAGGTCTTACTGTAAAGACCACAAATGCCCATTTGATCGATGAGGAAGATGAGCCCAGAGAGCAGCAACTTATGCACCACTGCACAGCTGCCAGAGACTGAAAGGCTATGCCTGCAGCTGGGAATTCTTTTAAGCCCTGGACCAGCCAGGCCTCACATCTGGGAATAAGTGGCCCAGCCACAGGTCGGGGCAGCTGCAGGGTGCTGCACACACGTGTCAGAGGTCACAGTGTTGTCTGGGAGCAGCAGAGCGGATGTGAAAGCCCGGTGTGGGTAAGAGCGTCGCCTGGGAGGGTGACAGTGAAAGTTTCTGCCCATCCACCACCCTGGGCGGTGGGGTGCAGAGAGAGTTGCTGAGCCAGGAGGGGAAGCCTCAGAGGACTCTAGGACCATCTGGCCAGGGTCTGGTTCCCAGGCACAGCCAAAGACAGGTGCCCACTCACCAGGAGGACTTCCTCCCCTGGAAATCCTGCCTGCAGCTCCAGGATGAAGACAGCTCCACCCAGGAACCCCTTGGACCTCATTGCCTCAGACCCTGGAACTTCAGCGAGCCCAAATCTCCACTGCACAGATGGGGAGGCTGAGGCCCAGAAAGGAGCAGGGGCCAACCTAGAATCACACAACGGGGCCAGGATAAGCCAGTCCCTAAACCCTCTGGGCCTCAGGCTCTCCACCTATGAAATGGGATAAACAACGTACCCAAGTGACACACCAGGAGAGTAGACTATAAAAAGTCCAAAGCTCTGAAATGGGATGATGGTGGTGGTAGTCATGGTGATTAAAACAACGGCCACGAACCTCAAACAGTGACACATCTTTCCCATGGACCCCTGCAAGCAGACGGTCAAACTCCCAGAGTCAAAGCTGGCAATTGTGATGCCAGGAGCCCCAATCCAGGAATCTCATCTGGGAACCTTAGTTTGTTCCCAGGGGGTCAGAGAGATCCTCCACTGCACTGACAGGAAGACAGAGGGCCCAGCCTGGACAGTGACCTAGGGACTTGCCCCAAGGCGCCCATAAACCCAAGGCTAAAAACAAACAAACAAACAAAAAACCCAGGGCTAAGCTGGGGTTAAAGCCTGGCCTCTGGCTCCTTCTTCCCAAGCCCACTTTGGATCTCAGTCCCCAGAGCAGCCCAGTCCCCCTTCGTCTCCCACCCACCAGGGAGCCTTCTCCCTCGAGAAAAACAAACTTCGGCAGCCAGCTCCCTGGTGCCCTACACTCTCTCACCTCCCCCCCCACACCCACCGCCAGACCCCTCCATCTGGAAGGATGGACTAGGGAAGCAGCAATCAGTGCCCTCGGGGCCTGGCACTGGGCCCTGAGAGGGGAGCAGGCTGCACTTCCCCTTTCCTGGGGGGTGGGGGTGGGGGGCTCAGGCCTGTACCAGCAGTGACTGCGCTGAGCCTGCCCCCGCACCTCGCCCCTAGGGAAAGTGCAGCAACAGACCCAAAACCAGAAATGCAAGTCAGCCTGCCCCTGCCAATCCTGCCCCAAACCGAGGCCAAGCCAAACAAAGCCAGGAGGGGAAGTGCCTCTGTCCCCAGAGAGGCCCCGCCCCAGGGACGCTGAGAAACCACCCAGGACCGAGGGCTCTCAGAGCGCCCGGCCGTTCCTGCTCAGACTGCCAGAGGTGGACTTGGGTTTTGATTCCAGCGGTGTCATTTCCCAGCCGTGCCATGATATCACACCAGACTCACAGGACTGAGTTAGTGTTCTTCACAGGGCCCAGCCCCAGAGAAGCATCTGATAAAGTGGGAGCTATTATTAGTCTAGGCTTATCTTAGAGATAGGGAAACTGAGGTCCCAGGGGCTAAGGAAATTACCTAAGAAATCCAAGGCTGGTTCAGTATTAGAACTCCTGCCTCCCAGCCAACGGTCTCTCCCCACTTCCTTGGACCCTTACACACAACGGTTTGGGGCCCCAGGGGTCTAGAGGGAGGGGAGCAGGCTGTGAGCACTGCTGGAGGCCCCTCCCCCAGGCCCATCTGCCACAGGGCAGACACTGGCAAACAAGGACCAGAGCTCATCGGTTCCAACCTGTGCTCCTGGACGGGGCTTGTGTGAGCACCTGAGCCGCTGTGGTCAGGCCTGTGTTCCTGGGAAAGCTAGGGCGGCATCGGGTACCTGGCGGGGGGAAGGGGCCTCTGAAACCTTGGGGGAGAGGGTGGCAAGTAGGAGAATTAGGACAGGAAAAGAAATAAAGATGAGAGCCATAGTACAGAATGGATGCCGGGCGTGGGATCGTCCTGTGAGCGAGGGAATGACACGGGCAGAGCCGTACTACGTGAAGCTGCCCTGGGTGGTGTGAGCAGGTGTGGCGCGAGGACGGGGACATGGCATGCATACACGCAGTCATTCATTCTCCAAGTACTGAGTTAGGCCCTGGGGTGGGGATGGGGACAGCAGAGGACAAGTCAGACACAGTCCCTGCCCTCAGCTGAGCAGAAAAACAGAGGTTAGACAATTGGTCTTAATGAGTGTGGTGAGCGCTCTCATGGAGAAAGTGCAGGCAGCTGGGGACAGCCAGTTAGGCAGCCGTTACAGCAGCTTGGAGTGACAAGAATCCAGCACTCCAGCCAAGGCGCCCCAGAGACCAGCCTGCTGGCCCAGGGCCCTGGGTCCGAGCGCTCCATGCAGCTGCCCCTCTTCTGCGGGGAGTGTGTATATCTCTCCCATCCATCACTTCTTTGGCTTGGCTGGACCAGGGCTAATTCTGTGCATGTCTCGCCTGCTAGAAGCACTCAGGAAATGAACCAGGCCCTCTAAATGGAGCCTCTGTTTACGACATAATCAGATCCTCTCCCCAGCGCAATCCAGGGCTCGGAACGGGCTGGGGAAGGGTGACAGGTGTGACATCCAGAGGCCTGCTCACACCAGCTATGTCCCCTGGGCCCTAGACCCCCACCTGCTATTGGGGTTGAGGGTGGTGGCAGGCTGCTGAAAATAACTTGCCCAATGTCACACAACTACTAAGCGTGGAGCCGGGTCAGATGACCCCAGAGTCAACCGACCCCAGAGTCAACCTGCAGCTCGCACTCTGAGATGACTCATCACATCTACCACAGATGCCGCGCTCCTCAACTGCCCTCAGAAACCACTTCCTGCACTGGGCTGGGCTGGGCCGGGCTGGTGGAGGTCAGGGGGTGGGGGGTGAACTGGCGTTTCCCTCCATCTCAGGGTGGCCCTTACAAAGGATTTTTCAGAAAGAGCCCTGGACATAATGCCGGAAGACCTGGGCTGGAATCCTGACCCCGTCATTTGCTAGCTGTGTGATCCCAGACTATCACTTCTGGGGACCAAGCCTGAGAAAGGACAGGAAAGTGCTCTGTGAAATGGAAAGTCGTCGGAGAAAGGGAGACAGGCTACTAGAATTCCCACATGGCCATTTGACCTCCAGGCTTGCCTTTTGAGACGGGGTTGCTCCTTCAAGTTTGGCATGCCTCTGGGTCTCTGGCTCGATGCCGGCTTCCAGGAACCCCTGCCCAGCCTCAGTCAGCTCCTCAGGCCTGGCTTCTTGACACCCAGAGGTTGAAGCCACCGCCCTGCCACAGGGGCCTCCAGGCTGTCCTCCTTCCCCGCCCCCACTGCAACAAGTTTGGCAAAGTCCAGGAGAACGGAGGCAGCACCTTACAGCGGGGAGAGCTCTGGATACTGTCGCCCACTTCACACTTACTGGCTAGGTGACCTCGGGGGTAACCTCTCTGGGCCCCAGTTTCCTTAGCCGTAACACAGGATGCTGTGCGAGGAATGATGTACACCCAGAGCTCGGCACCGTGCCGGTACACAAGCACTCCACAGGCGGCAGCCGCAACCACCGCAGCACGGCCCGCTTTGACATTTCCTTCCCTGGGTTTCCTCCGACTAGCCAATGACCCCCCCTTCTCCGCTGCATCGCCGGCCTCTCGGCATGTGTCCTGTTCACTGGAAACTGCTCCAGCCCCCTCTCACCTCAGGCCCGCATGCTCCCTCGAGCACTCATCCAACTCCCCAGGCAACAAGCACCATCTGTACCATCTGATCATGGACAACACCCAGTGCCCGCTGCCAGCCCAGACCTGTCCTTTCTCAGAATGTTCTAGGCTCTGTGGAGACAAGAATAAGAAAGACGTGATCCCTGTCCTGATGGAGCTTACAGACTGGAGAGGAAGGCCTGGCATGAACCAAGTCATCACCCACAGAAACAGTTTGAAAAACACTGATCCATAGTGAAGGAAAACTGTAAGGTCCCGTGAGAGAATAAAGGGGCGTGTGGGAAGGGCCACCCTGTGGAAGGACACTGAGGCTAAAATCTGCTCAGTGGGCAGGGACGAGCTCATGAGGGAGCAAACAGCACAGGCAAAGGTCCCGAGCCAGGAAGGCGAGCACCCTGGGGGACAGAGAGGACACCCGTGTGGCTGGAGCCCAGGCACGGACATGGATACCTCCTTCCAGATATCCCACCAGTGCTCCCAAGTCAGTGGACCCCAAACTGAACTCCTGACCTTCCCCCAAGTCCATTCCTCCTCTCAGAGTCTCTGTATCAGTGATGCCACCACCCGCCCGAACCAGAGACCTGGGTATCGTTCTCTCTTCACTGCCACCCCACGGCCAATCACCAAATCCTCCTTGATGGTCTCTCGTAAAATCTAAAGAATCTTTCCACTGGGGGAGGTTATATGTGCGCAGGGACAGGAAGTATTGGGAACTCTCTGTACTTTCCTCTCAGTTCCTAAAACTACTCTGAAAAATAAAGTTGATTAAAAAGAAAGAAAAGAATCCACTCTCACCGTCTCCACTTACCACCACCTGCCTCAAGACCATGACATCTAGCACTGGGATCGATGCTGACCTCCCAGCCGTGGTCCACGCCCCTCTGCTGCTTCTCTGTGCCCTGTCAGAGGAGTCTTCTAAATGCAAATCTGACCCTGTCACTCCTCGGCTTAAAACCTTGACGTGGCTCCCCACTGCCCTCCAGATAAAGCCCAAATTCTGTAGCCCTGGAAGACGCTGAGCTTTGTCTCTCCCTCTAGCCTCACCTCTCCCCACTCCCCATTTTACGTGTTGATGATGCATGAATGAATGAATGGATGGACGAATGAATGGGCAATCCAATAAACTTCACAGACCATCTAGATTCTTATTACTCAAAGTGGGATGCGTGAAGCAGCAGCAGCAGTCCTATGAAATACAGAATCTCAGGCCTCAGTCCACACTTACTGGATCAGAACCCACATTTAACCAAGATCCCAGGTGATTCATTTGCATATTCAAGTTTGCAAAGTACTGATCCAGACTATCAGTTCTCAACAGAGAGATACACTTTAGAATCACCTGTGGAACATTTAAAAAATATCTATATCTGGGCCCAGTGCCAGACCTACTGGATAAGAGTCCCCAAAAGTAGGGCCCAGGCATCTTGACCTTTTTTTGACACCCCAGAAAATTCTGGGAGCTGCCTCCATTAACAGACAAGGTGACTAAAGCCCAGGGAAGGGAGGCAATATGCCCAAGGTCACACAACAGAATCAGGACTAGAATCCAGACCAGAACCTAGTTTGGTACCAGTTCCAATACATGGCACTTCCTCTGTAATGGAGCCCATGTGGAAGAGGCAGGACCTCGGCAGCCCCTGGTCCAGGCTGGGCAGCTGACAAGCCTGCTAGAGTCAGCTACCCATTCACGCTCCCTATGAAGAGAGGCCCAACTGCAGGAGGAGAGAGTGGAAGGAGGAGGAATTTGACTGCAGACTGAAAATTCTCTGTCCCTAAAGAATCACACAACTCACTGATCTGTCAGGGGCTCAGGAAGGCAGGCAACACACCAGAGCAGGGAGCATACCCATTGTACTGAAAGCAGTACTGAGGCACAGAGGAGAAGCAGCTCACCAACATGCAGGGAAGAGGAAGCCCTGAGGAGTGAGAAGAGAGGGACCCCTCTTAGAAACCTTCCCTACTCTTGGCAATGTCACCTGGCTAAGTCAGAAGAACATGCCCTCAGGCCTGGCCTTTGGAGCCTGCTGAGATGCCCACCACCCTCCTGGATGACCAGCTTCTCACCAGGCAGGGGAAGCAGCTTCCAAGGTCTGGGTTTCCAGTACTGTGTCCCCCCGTCACCACCTCGCCAAGCCCCTTCTCTTCTCGGGTCTTCCGTGTGCGTGGGGGGCCTGGAATCGCAGTCTCTGCCCCCAACACCGCCGCCCCAAAGACCCCTTCTACACCTCCGGCCTTATGCTCATCTGAAAGCCACACGAGTGGAGAACAGAAGTTTCCCCAGTCTCTTCCTGTCCCTGTGGTGACTGATGCCTCCGTCAGAAAGCGAGCGCGGCTCCATGGGCCTCTCCTACCCCACCCTGGGGCTCTCTGCTCAAGATCCAGTTCTCCTGTGAGTCCCACCACCACTCCCTTCCCACCTGACACCCTCTTTCTCTCCCTGATCCAGATGTGTGCACGTGCACTGTCTCATTTCCTTATTATCTCAACCTTCTGAAGTCCACTTCCTGCCCATCTCCTGCAGCCCAGTTAAATGCTCCCTGGGATACCCTGGCTAGGGGGCTCTCTGCTCTCCTGCCAATGCCTGGCCTGCACTGCTGTCATGGCCCCAGCCAGGTTCTGCTCTGGCTCATTAGGATTGTGTCCCTGGTTTACTCACCCCCACCCCAACCCCCAGAGATACTCAGCAAATACCTACAGAGCCCCAGTCCTGTGCCAGGGCCTGTGTGGGGCACCAGAGACAAACGGTGGCAAGACACATGTCTTTCCCCGAAGGCACTGGGTCTCTGGGTGAGAGAACCAGGTAAGGGGCCCATGTCAATCTCCCACCGACCCACCACCACCCCAAGGGGCTATGGAAGCACAGAGACAGCAGGAAAGACTGGGATGGCTCTTGGAGGAGGTTGGGAAAGGGATGGGAGAGGGTATCCAGGCCAAAGCCAGAGACAGCATGGAATATTTGAGGAAGTGCAGGTAGTTCCATGGAGCAGAAGCATGGCTATGTTAAGGAATTCGAACTTTACCCTGAAAGCGAAGTTTACTTAGTGCTGTAAAGATAAGGAAGGTGGAGCTAGAGATGGTGGAAACAGAAAACAGTGAAAAAGATGGGTGGAGAGGGGAAGAGAGAAAGCATTAATTGAGCATCTACTAGACAGTAGGCACTGCAACAGTTGCTTTACCTACACTTTCTCATGTCTAGCAACATTATGAGGTCAGTAGCAAAACTGGCCCCATTTTACAAATAAGGAATCTGGGACTCAGAAAAGTTAAGTAAGTTACACAACTTCAAAAACTGAGTAAGTAGAGGACTCAGAATGTAAACATGGTCTGCTGGCCCTAAAGCCCTGCTCCTTCTCCTGCCCCATGATCTTCTTTCCTGCCCCCTTCACTGCCCTTCCTCTCTCCCTCCCTCTCTGTCTTCAAAAGACCTTACCAAGCTCCCACCAGGGCCTAGGCACTGTGCTAGGCAGTGGTGAGCAATAGCGCATGCAGGGTCCCTGCTCTTACCCCAGATTAGTGGCGATTGAGGGGCAGGTGTCTGACTCGCCGGGTGAGGGCAGGACTGCTACGGAATTACATACACCTGGTGACCCTCCCAAACCACCTCCCGCCCGGGGACCCCTTCATGGGCGGGAGAGTCAGAAGCGTGTGGTTTCTCTACGATGTTCTACACTAGGCTGCTCAAACAAAAAGGCTCTGCCAAGCTAGGAGGACCTCAGGGAAGGGCACACGTAGCACTGTGATCAGGAGACCGGGATTGGGAATCAGGCAGGCCTGCGTTGAATCCCACTTCCTAACCGTGTGGCTGAGTCAGCGATGCCTCCCTCGCAGGGATGCTGTGACAGGGGGCAGGAGGCAGGACCTGGAGCACAGCAGTGCTCAGCCCATGGCCATGACCTTCCTCTCGACTCTCCGTCATGTCAGGCACGGGAGACCAAGCCCAAAATCTCAGGCTTAATTGCAAGCAACAGCTCGGATAACGCGGAGCACTTTCAGAGCCAGGGGTGGAGGAGGGAAGCCTATTGCTGGTGAAGAACAGGGGTCTGGAGACATAAAAATCCAGGTTCAAATCCTGGCCCTGCCACCGCCTAGCTCGGCGCCCTTGAGCAAGCTGCTTAACCTCTTCAAGGCTCAATTTTCTTATCTGTGAAATGGCGACAGAAGTAGCAAGTACCCAGACCATGATACTGTTGGGAGACCATCCAGATAGAGGGCCTGGCACGTAGTGGGCACTCAGTAAACGTTTGCAGTTCCTGTAATCATCGCCACCACCAGCCCCGTCCCCTGCATCCGCCCCAGGAGAAGGCACTTGACATATTCGGACCACAGCCCTAGGGTGGGGGCACTATTATTACCTGTACATTTCCGGGGAGAAAACTGAGGCCCATCCCAAAGGCCCTGGAGGCTGGTGGGTAGCCAAGCTGGGTAAGTATGGCTCACTGCGTGGCTCCGGGCCAAGCGACTCCCCTCTCTAGGCCGCTCTCTCCTGGAGGAGGTCTGTCCAGCTCTGAATCTCAGCCAGCCTGGAAGGGTCTGTTCTCAGGGCCCAAGGTGAGGCCGGGATCCTTGTGGGTGCATCAAGGGCGGGAGAAGCAGAAGCCCCCCCTTTCCAGAGAACCACCCCCCCCCCCCCACCCCAACCTTGTCCGTCTGCTCCAGTTCCTAAACTATTCCTCCTTCAGGGCCTGCAGTGCTGGCGGCACTGGGTGGCGGCTGGGGTGGGAGTGGCGGGAAGCTTTTCCACTCAAGGACACTGGAATGTATATCTGGCCGCTGGACTCAGCCACAAACCTGCAGCCAAAGGCCACCCTCCAAGGCCCCAGGCACACTGCTACCTCTGCCACTGCCTCCCTGAAGAAGACATGCTCTGTCTCTGCTGAGGGGGATGTCAAGGCTGGGTTTGTCTGGGTTGACAGCAGGCTCCAAACTCATCCCCCTGTCATGGGACCGTCTCTCATCTCTCTTATACGAACCTGACTATACTCCCCTCCTGCTTAAATCCACCGCAACCCTCTGGTGTCCCAGCTCCTTCCCCTGTGTGTCCTGTCGCTGCCAACCGGCCTCCGCACCACACCACTTCTCCCCTCTTCCCTCCAGCCAGGCTGAACTGTTGGTAGTTCCCCAAGCACACTCTCCTCTCAGGCACCTCTAAATCTGTGCTCACTGTGCTTCCTCCCAGAACCCTCTCCCCTCCTCTGTCCACCTGGTGAACTCCTACACATCCTTCAAAACTCAGCTCACCCTACTGCCCCTTGATTTCTGACAAAGGTGATAGGGACCGACAGTGAGAAAGGATGATCTTTTGAATAAATTGGATATCCACCCAGAGGAAATGAGTCTTGACCTCTACGTCCATCCTACGTAAGAATCTATTTCAGGTGGATTTCAGAGCTAAATATGAAACATAAAACAATAAAACATCCAGAAGACGACACAACAGAATATCTACAACCTTGTAATAGGCAAAGAAACAGGATTCAATTAGCATTCTCCACAGAGACAAAGAGTGACAAGTTGGGCTGCGTTAAAATGAAGAACTTCTATCCTTCAGAAAAGAGTGAAAAGGCAAGCCACTGAGTGGCAGGACATATTTGCAATGTGCGTATCCAACAATGAACACATATCCAGAATATTTTTTAAGCTCCCTCAAATCAATAAGAGGATCCAATAGAAAACTGGAGAAAAGACTTGAACAGGCACTTCACAAAGAGATGATCCAAAGGGCCAATCAACATACGAAAAGGTGCTAAACCTCATTAGTCATCAAGGAAATGCAAATTAAACCCACAATCAGGTATCACAATAGCTAATGCCAATTCTGTTGGTGAGGACGTGAAGCAGCAGGTGCTCTCCTATGCTGCCTGAAAAGGGTGTGTTGGCGTCACGCTTGAGAAAATCATACAGTAGCCTCAGCATGGGAGGAAATATTTGCAAATGAAGCAAGTGACAAAGGATTAATCTCCAAAACATACAAGCAACTCATGCAGCTCAATATCCAACAACCCAATCCAAAAATGGGCAGAAGACCTAAATAGACATTTCTCCAAAGAAGATATACAGACTGCCAACAAACACATGAAAGGATGCTCAACATCACTAATCATTAAGGAAATGCAAATCAAAACTACAATGAGGTATGACCTCACACCAGTCAGAACGGCCATCATCAAAAAATCTACAAACAATAAATGCTGGAGAGGGTGTGGAGAAAAGGGAGCCCTCTTGCACTGTGGGTGGGAATGTAAACTGATACAGTCACTATGGAGAACAGTGTGGAGGTTGCTTAAAAAACTAAAAATAGAACTACCATACGACCCAGGAATCCCACTACTGGGCATATACCCTGAGAAAACCATAATTCAAAAAGAGTCATGTACCAAAATGTTCATTGCAGCTCTATTTACAATAGCCAGGACATGGAAGCAACCTAAGTGTCCATCAACATATGAATGGATAAAGAAGATGTGGCACATATATACAATGGAATATTACTCAGTCATAAAAAGGAACAAAACTGAGTTATTTGTAGTGAGGTGGATGGACCTAGAGACTGTCATACAGAGTAAGTCAGAAAGAGAAAAACAAATACCGTATGCTAACACATATATATGGAATCTAAAAAAAAAAAAGAAGATCAGAAGAACCTAGGGGCAAGATGGGAATAAAGATGCAGACCTACTAGAGAATGGACTTGAGGATATGGGGAGGGGGAAGGGTAAGCTGGGACAAAGTGAGAGAGTGGCATGGACATATATACACTACCAAACGTAAAATAGAGAGCTAGTGGGAAGCAGCCGCACAGCACAGGGAGATCAGCTCGGTGCTCTGTGACCACCTAGAGGGGTGGGATAGGGAGGGTGGGAGGGAGGGAGACGCAAGAGGGGAGAGATGTGGGGACATGTGGGTATGTATAACTGATTCACTGTTATGAAACAGAAACTAACACACCATTGTAAAGCAATTATACTCCAATAAAGATGTTAAAAAAAAGAAAATTATACAGTGGAATCTACTAAAGCTAATTATATACAACTTTATGACTGAGCAATTGTAAACCTTAGGTATTTACCCAACAGAAAAGTATATTATAGTGCATCAAAAGACATGTATGAGAATATTCACAGTAGCACTATTCATGATAGCCTCCAACTGGCAACAACCCAAATGTCCACCAATGATAGGATGGACAAATTGGGGCACCTATATTCACACAGTGAAATACCACACACAGTGGGGGTGAACGGAATAAAACTGAGTACAAGAATACTGAAGGATTCACCATCAAAATGCTGATCCAAAGAAGTCAACATAAAAGAATACATACTCAATGATTCCACGTATACAAAATTCAAAAACAGGCAACACTACTCAGTGGGAGAAGGCAAGAAAAGGGTTACCCTTTGAGGTGGCAGTGACAGGGGCGGGGCGCGGCCAGGGGCGGGGTAGGTTCCCAGGGTACTAGAATGTTCTGTTTCTTGACCTGGAGAGTTTATTCACTTTGTGAAAATTCATCGGCTACATACTTCTACCCTTGCTGTCTTTTACATTTCAATATAAAAGTTTATTTCAAAAGCAATTAAAAGCCCTCATCCTAGGGCCTGATAGCACATTCCAGCTGATTCCTCCCTCCCAGCCCCAAAACTGCTGTGTCACCTCCCATTCAGCAAATGCCCGCTCAGCGTCAGACTCCATGCCGAACACCTCGCTTCACCCACATCATCTCATTCAATAACAGCCACCAGTAAGGGAAGGTGCCAGGGGTGCCCCCGCTGCCCCCATGCCTCAGTGTCAGCATGCACGCAGCCCTCTGCGTACACACCTCATCTCATTACCCCAGTGAGGTTGGGCCCCTGCTTGAGGAAATGCAGGCACCGAGAGTTTCTGTGTCTTACCCAAGGGCACCCAACTGTAGAGAGGGAGAGCCTGCCCTCAAGTCCAGAGCCCACGCACCTGCATATAACATTATTCGGCCACCACTGCGATAAGCCGCAGCATGTGGATGGACACACGTAGGCAATCTCTATGGTCAGGCAGGAATCATGTCTACACCCTAGAGGGGTGGGCAGACTGGGATGGAGATCTCCTCCTTCGATGGATAAGCATCTGTGCATCCGGATTCAGTCTCACCTCCTGCAGGGTCTCCTTGGCTGGGTTGGAAGCTTCCCCAGGGTTCCCTCTCCACGAGTCTCCCTGTCAAAGCTGTCTTGTTACCATCCATTACATGCCCATCCCTGGCACTAGATTAAAGATCGGACCTATACCTCCAGTACCTGGCCAGTGCACCGTACATAGTGGGTGTTAGACACATGTGGAGGGAAGGGAGGGAGACAGGCAGAGAAAGCACTTACAGAGCCGCTGTTTGAATCAACTGGGAACTTCATTAATCAACGTGTGAGCAGTGAAGGTTTCGGAGCTCTGCGCAGACACAGTTACAACCCTTGACTAGAGGAGTGGGACAGGCACGCCACCTTCCATTCCAGGGTTCTCCCCGTGGCTGCCTCCAGCCTTTTTTCAAGGTTGTGGCCAGCCATTTGGCTCCCAGAGGCTCTGCCCAGCTCTTCCTCTGCCTTTCCCCATGCCTCCCACCCTCTGCCACCCTGCCCCGAGTGTCTGAGTTCTGCTATCAGCCCGAGGTTAACCCCACCAAGAGATAACCAAGGACACCACAGAGAGCCCTGGCTACGTAGGGGAGAGCGCGCCCAGTTCCAAATAACTTTCTGCACTCCCCACCTTTCTAAGTTGGGAGCCACTGACAGTTTTCCGGCAGCAGCCTGAGCCCCAGTGCCAGGTGCGGGCAGGCCAGCCCGTGGCAGAGGGAGAGGGGAGAAGCCCAGGGCCATCTGGAGCAGAGGGCACACCTGGCAACTCTCCACACGTCTGGAGTGATGACCTCGGCCCACTGCCAGAGGAAGAGGGTCTCCTGGGACCCCTTCTCCTCTCCTCCGTGCCTGGAAGCTCCAATCTCTCAAGCGGCTCGTGGCCCCAGCACCCCTTTCCCAATCCTGCCCCCACCCAGCTGGTTGTTCAGGCAAAGGTGGCGACTCCCGGGGGCCAAGCCTGGCTGGCCTGCCGTGAGTGGCTCCAGCCTCTCCAGGCTGAGCCGTAAGCAGCCTCTTTATCCCTCGGAGGAATGACAGTTTTCCCTGAGCAATGACATCTTGGAAACGGCCTGGCTCCACAGACAACAACAAACCTCCCAGCCTTGGCCCAGGCTCCAGCTTGCAAGAGAAGGCTTCTGACCAGAAGGGCCTGAGGAACAGGTAGGGGGCCGCTTCCCTGAGAAGCCGGACGCTGGCCTTGACCAATGACTCTCGGAACCCAGGGAGAGGAGAGGGTCTGCAGAGAATGGAAGATTCTCTGGATGCCTGGAAGGGGCCAGGCAATACCTGGTCCAGTCCCTGGTTGCTCCAAAGGGGAAACTGAGCCAGAGAAACAAGCAGATTTGCCTGAGATCATCCAGTGAGCAGGGACCAGACTGTGCCTCAGTCTCCAGCCTGTTGGCCAGGCCAGGGCTTTCTTTACTTGCACACGCTGCTTTTTCAGAGGAGAGCCGGGCTCTAGCTAGTAAATGCGATGGTCCTGGAAAGGAATGTGTCACTAAGGGAGTCCCCAAAAAGGGAGCATCAAGGTGAAAGCCAAGTACTCTGAGTCATCCAGCTGGTGTGACGGAGAGAAACCTGGGTGGGGGACCCGGAGACCTGGGTTCTTGTCCCTGCTGTGCTGCTGAGTCCCATATAACCTCAGGCAAATCCTTCCTTTCCTGCCTCAGTCCCGTATCTGTCCAGAAGGCAAACAGACTCAGCTATTCTAGGGCCTTGGGAGACTGAACAGGAAGAGGCTCTCAGCGTTCCTAGGAACCCAGCGGGGTGTGGGCATTCCCTCCTCAGCTGCGCCTCTTCTGGGGGAGCCAGGCAGACCACTGGCTGAGAACCGTACGCTCCCCCAACCCTCCAATCCACCACCCTGGTTGGCACCATCCCAACAGGGCCCAATCTGAGCTCCAAGCTGCTGCAGTCTGTGCAAAGGACCAGGAGCACTGCATTCAAACTAGCTGGGGCTGCCCCTCCCACCCTCTGTGGCCCAGGCCACGGGGTGGACACCACACCACCCAGCCCAGCACGATCCCAGCCCAGCTTTCCCTGTGGCCTCCGCCAGGCTGAAGCCAAGGTTCTCCCTGCCTTGTCTCCTATCAAAAATCCCATCCCCCAACCCCTTGGCTCTGTGGAAGCAACGCTGCCATGCAGAAACTAGGGCCCTTCCAAAGGGACTCCTCGCCAGGCCTCAAGCTGGTAGTGCCCACTGTCTGCCAGGCAGAGCTAGGAGATGGGTAGAAAGAGCTGACTTGGACGTCAGAGCTTGTCCTCAAGGAAACTCATCTGAGCCCTTTCCTATCATGCCCCAGGTCCCAGGCTGGGCCCTTGGGACCAAGGGATGAGTAAGGCTCAAATCCTACATGAATAAGACATGAAGCAACCACAGTGGGTACCACCACCAAGGGACAGACAGATTCCAGCTGCAGTATTTGCTCTAGTCATGGAAGTCTGGGTAGGAGTAAGACCTGGAGAGAAGAGAAGAGATGGGCTTTCCAGGCAGCGGGAACAGCACGTGCAAAGGCAAGAAGGCTAGGGGCTGGGGTGGTTTCACTGATACCAGATACTTATAATCAGAAGCCCCATCGACGATCTCTGGTTCAAAGAGCCTCCCCAACAGGGGGTCAGTCACCTCAGCTGCCTCCATCTTCACCATCCCCCCGCTGCAGGAGATGCCAGCCCGGGCCTGGAGCAGGCCCTGCTGTGGAACTTCGCTCCCCGAAGGGCCCGCCCTGGGCTAAGCCTTGCCACGTGCTAGGGCTGGCGAAGAGGGGAGGTGCCCCTTGGCTGGGCGTGGAGGACACAAGCGGCCCTGGTGGAAACTTTGACTATGGCCGCAGTGCCCTGGCTGGGGTGCCGCGGGCCCTGGCGGGTCAGACAGTGCAGCTCCTTCCTTCCAGGAGATATACCCACTCCAGCCACCTCGAGAGGGGAGCCAGATAGCCCCCAGCCGTGAGGCCTGAGGGCAGCAAGATGCTGCAAGTTTTTGGTGAGAGGCCCAGTGGCCCTGTACTTAGCTAGGCATCTCAAGCCAGGAACGCCACATTCAGAGCTGAGCTCAGGGTAACGGCACCCACATATCCTGTCTTCACTGTTCCAGGAGACAGACGTCCTCCATCCTGGTCCTGGCCAGAGACCTGCTGTGTGAACTTGGGCACAGCCCCTCCCCTCTCTGGACCTGGGCTTTCCTCAGCCCTGAGGTCCCAGGGCACGAGGGTTCTTCTTGGACACCCCAGGACAAGCATAGAGATGTGAGGCCTCCAAGTTGATAAAAGAATTGGCCTCTGTCTGCTTACAGCGGCTTGCTCTGTGGAGTGAGCAGGTCCCTAACAATTATCCCCTTCCTTACGGGTCTCAGCAGGAGCCAAAGGGGCAGGTGCAAGACCTTTCCCAAGAGGCTCAGGAGGCAGAGCATCTCTGCTTGTACTTCCAGTGAACATAACAGCCGAAGCCGCAAGGGTCAGATGCAACCCCACCCCAAGTCCAGCCCCTGAGACCACCTCCTTCCCCTCATGGAACTAGGCAAGAACAGCCATCCTGGTGCCTCGTGTGTGGTCAGCATCCCTGACAAGATCGCCAGCACCGCTGGCTGAGCGCTCCCTCCCTATGCAGTGGCCGGACTTCTGCTCACCAAACATTCATTTCCCTCAGAAAGAAAAGCCAGCTGACCAGCCTTGAAGTGGGAGCAGCACACAGCGGAAGCATGCCCCTAGCCCTGCAGGCTCCCACCCACCCACCGAGACAGACAGACAAACAGACAAGCGCGCGCGCGCGCGCGCGCGCGCGCGCGCGCGCACACACACACACACACACACACACACAGCTATCTCTGAGCAGAACACACATGGTTTGGTTGCAACATGCCTACCAATGGCTGGCCTGGGGAAGAAACAATAGAAACAGGGGCACGGGGTGCCCTGGACAAGAGCCCCCCGCCCACCATACACACACGCTGGCACCGAGGCACCTACCCAGCACACTCCGGCAGGGACCCGGGGACTCCTGGATGCCGCTGCTGCCAGCCCGCCCGCCCGCGCGGGTCTCCGCCCAGCTCCGCCCGGCGGCCGGCGGGCGGGCGGACGGGCGGGCAGCTGTGGCAGCTCCTGGTGGCGCGTCAAGCGGCTGCCTTCCGCAGACAGAGCTCCTTTGTGTCAGCAGGGCTATTCATGGACTTACCCAAGGTCCCCAGGGGCGCGATACCTGCCGGGAAAAGCCGAACCAAATGACCAGGTTCCCCTCCCACATCTAGGTGGCTTTTTCAAACCCTTGCATCACTCGTCCCGCCTCCTCTTCCTCTTCCTCCAGCGCGCTTCCCAAACACACACCCTGTCCAGCCCGCTGCTGCCACTCTGGAGAGAGGTTGGACTTCTTTCTTCCATCAAATAGAAAACTCTGTAATTTCCCAAGACACTTTCATCTGAAAAGGAGCCCGGGATGTCTCAAGGAAGAGTCCTCGGCCACCCCGTCCTTCAGCCTGCGAGGCGCCCGAACGGCTCCTGGGTTACAGGCTCACACGCGCCAGCCCTGGCTCCCCTGCCATCAGTCCCCAGGCCCGGGGCTGGCCCCCCCCGGAGTGCCGCTCTGGAGGGAGAGGCATGCATGGCTCACAGCAGCATTCCCTGGCACTGGGATTCCCAGCCGGCTGTTCCACACACACATCCCAAGGGCTCCCCCAGCTGGGGCAGCGCGACCCCACTGGCCGCAGCTCTGGCTCTCCGGCAGGACCAGGACGGAGCCAATCATGGAAACCTCCCAGCGCCTTCCCACCCCCACATTGCTCTCGTCCCAGTGGGCGGCTGCAATTTAACCCAGGGTCCTGCAACCGACCGGCACCGACTCCAAGAATGCCACCGCCCCCGGGGGCCGGGGGAGCGGCTGCTTCAGTCATCTCCCAGCAGCACCATCAGCGCAGCCCAACACACGTTTTTGTTTAGCACTTTTGTGTGCCAAATCCGGGCAAGCAGAGATGGACACAGAGCTTGGGGCTTCCTCCCCCCGGGACGGTGGCTGCGAGGAGCATGTTACAACAGCCCAAGAGTCAGGATCACAAGTGAAGGAGAGGTCCCTAACAGAGGGACCGCGGGGGGGCAGAGGAAGAGCACTGGACTGGGAGGCAAGGGTCCCCAGCTCAGGTCCCAGCTCCAGCCCTGGTTGACTGGGTGCGCTGAGCAAGTCCCTGCCCATCTCTGAGCCTGGATTTCCTCATCTGTAAAATGGGGCTGACAGCGCTTGACCTACCCACCTGAGGGGCTAACAGAGGAGTCAGTGATCCCGGGCCAGGCACTATTTTGAGAGTCTGGCCCTCGCTAATTCACTTAGGCCTCATCGGCACCTTGGGAGGCAGGCACTAGTATTACCCTATCTGCGGATGAAGAACCCAGCGCAGGGAATGGTAGTGGAAGCTGCCCACAGCTTGCTGTTTGAAGACCAGTAGGATCTGAAGACCGGTAGGTCCAGCTCCGGGGTGCCCACTCGAAACCACTGTGCAGCCCCACAGGAAGCTGTCTTGCCAGCGCAAAGCTGTTTGATGCTGAGGCTACGGCTGCTGCAGCTGGTTGTCGGATTTCAACAAACACGCCCTGGGCTGCGCCTGGGGCTCAGGTCAGGGGTGTCTGTCCCATAGCCAGTTCCAACCTGAACATGCTTACCACCCAAGTGGCAGGCAACCTGGATGTCAGCCCAGAAAAAAATGGGGCAGGAGGAGCCCCTATCCTCCTTTCCCACCTCACCCTGCCTCAGCCACCCTAGGCTGAAGTGCTGTCCCTCTGCCTCTTAGTCTCCCTGTACTAGTCTCAAAGTCTCTGGATGTCTATCTCTGCCTGCCTCCTTGACCCTGTCTCTGACTCTCTATTCCTGTCTCTCTCACACATACCAGCATGTTCACGCATGCTGACATAAGAAAACATCCTTTATTAGGGTCAACTCGGAACAGCCCTCATCTGAGCTGGGGACTTACCACTCCAATCAACACTTTGCCTTGTCCCTGGGGGCAGAGCCAAGGCAGTCCTTGCAGGGCCCAAGAACCCTCCAGATTGGAAGGCTCTCATCCTGCAGGTTCCTGGGAAACAGGGCCCATTCTTGTCCTGGGAAACTAAGGAGGTGAGTCTCAGGAGACGGCCAGTTCCAATGGGAGGCTGATGGTTCCCAGGGTGGAATTTCTGGTGCTTAGGATAAGATTCCTTAGGGTGGAGAGCCTGAATATAAGGTTCCTTGAGATGAGAGAAATCCTTGAGTTCAGCTGAGTCTTCACCTCTCAATCAACAGACAGTTTCGGAGCACCAACTACGTGCCAGGTTCTGTGCTGGGCCCTGGGGGTGCGGTGGAGAACAGGCAGAAAGGGGCCCTGCACTCGCCAAGCCGACAGCTTAGTGATGGAGACAGACATCAGGCTCACAGTCAGACTAGCCAGCCCATCATTAAACACTGTGCCAGAGCAGCCCTGCCAACCCAGGGCACTGAGTCCAGAACAGATCCAGAATGCATTCATCAATACTCTGGACCACAAGGACAATGAGGAAAGGGCACAGCAGTTCAGTGTCCCGAGGCCCAGGAGCAGGCCAGGCCAGGCTAGGAGAGCATCTAGTGCCTGGGGAGCCCAGGCGGCCACTGCCCACTGCCTCTCCATAGCTCCAGACACAAATCAACAAAGCATGTGGACCCTCCCAGTGTACAGCCTGGGGCAGGACAGGAGAGTCACTGTTATTCAGGCTATCTAAGCCGAAAGGGCCCTTGGAGATCTTTTACTCTATAAATATTCCCTATTTACAGCCAGAGAAACTGAGGCCCAGAGAGGGTTAGTGACTTTCCCAAGGAAACAGAGCAACTGAGAGGCAGGGCTGGGACCAGAGCCTGCTAACTGCCAGTCCAGCGCTCCTTCTGTTGCACCCCAATGCTTCTCAGACCTACGTAAATGATGGTGCTATCAGTACAGGAGGACTTGGGATCTAGGGAACAGCGAGATCCAGGTGGCCCACAGGCCACAGGATCAGCACCTGGGCCCTCAGAGCCTGGGCCCCATTTATTGATCTCCATATTTTATTTAACAAACGCTTATTTGACAGTACATGTCAGCACTGTTCAGAGCACTTCTCAATTACTGACTCATGAAATCTTCATAACCTTATCAGAGATGATGTCTACTGTCCCCATTTTACAGATAGTTAAACAGAGGCGGAGAGATAATGAAACCTGCTCAAGGTCACCAGTAAGTGCACAGCTACAGATCAAACCCAATCCACTATCCGCTGTGCCCTGCACCACTGCACAGGGCGGCCATGGAACAGAGCCCTCCAGCTACATACTGAGAAGCCAGTTGGCTATACAGCCCAGCCATGCAGGCAAACGTCTCACTGTTCAGGCAAGCTGGCAGCAGCTTCCAGAGCTAGGACCAGGGAGGGTTAGCAGGGAGCCAGTGTATGTGCACCTCCCATTTTAAGACAAGCAGCACCCCCAGGCAGAGCCCAAGGCTCCAGGGAGATGCAGCAGCAGCAAGATACAGCCCAGACACCCCGGACAGGCCGTTCCCTGCAGCTGCACCGCAGCAAGGCTCCATCTGTCTTCCCTCACTGCCTCCACTGTGTTAAGCCTGGTCCGCTCGGAATTGCGTTCGCAAGACCCCATCATGAACCCTGCACAGATGGAAACCCACCCATCTTCCTTCCCCGTGCAGACTCCACCTGCGGGAGACTGAGCCTTGGCAATACCCTCCTCAAAAAAAGGAGGGTACCTGCCAAAAGCTATTTAATGAGCTTCCCTGTCCTGGCTTCTGATCCAAAGTCCACTGGGATTTTATTCCAGGGTGGGGAGGAGAGTTATGCCACTATGGCAGAAACTGGGCACAAAGCCAGGGAGGTGTGGTCCCAGGAATTCCAGAGCTTATGACAGACTAAGACCACCCCCAGCCCCCACCAGCAGCTGCTCAGGCTTTCACTGCCTTGGACAATGAAAGGGCCAGGCCTGTGCTTGGGTGATGGGGGTAATGAAAGCCAGGGCCGGGACACACTGGCCCCGACTTCTACAGAGCCCTGCCCCTGCCCCACCCTGTTGCAGAAGAGGGCAAAGGCCCTGGGCGGCCCAGGGGAACTGTGGAAGTATCTGCATATGCCCCTCCAGCCCAAGCTTTGAATCTGCTAACCCACTTAGGAAGTTCTGGGCCTAAGACTCATTGGGTCTTACAGCCTTGGTTTTGGGGTCTATAGTCTCCATGCAGAAATGCCATCCCCACAGAAGAGTGGGCCAAGAAACATTTATTGGTTATTTCAGTAACTACTGAATCCCTGTTATGTGCTGGAGCCTGTACTCGGAACTACGGACACAGGCAGGGAAGCAGCCTGCTCCTGGGATCTGACTTGGAGGGTGGGCACAGCTGACTCTGGTGCTGAGGCTTAATCAGGAACCGTCCTGCCATGTTCTGGCCTCTATGACCCTCACAGCAGGGCAAGGGACACAGTCTCCCACCGCTTGCTAAGGGCATGCTCCTGGCTCTTCCTGGGGGCACTTGCCTTGTTCTCGGGGGCACGTGCTGCAAGTGGAGTGCAGGTGAGTAGGACAGAGCAGGCATCCATCCTCAGGTTCAAACCCAGGGAGAGTTTTGGCCTGTAGTCTGCAGAACCCAGGGCAGGTCCCTTCCCCCTTACTGGTCTCAGTCTTCCATCCCTGAAATGAGGCCAGAGATGGGTGTCCAGTAGCGCCCCAGTTTCACTCCTCCCCTTCAAGAGTCAGTCCCAGGCCCCACAAGGTCCTCTCACTAAAGGATTAGGTTCTGTCAGTGGTATTTAGGAAGAGCACAGACTTTGCAGCCTAAAAAAATCTGAGTGTGAGTCATCTTCGGCAAGTCGCTTTAATGTCTCTGAGTCTCGGTTTCCACATCTGTAAGATGGGGCTATCACCATCTGCCTCAATGGGCCCTGCGGAAGACTAAATGAGATAGTGCATGCATATGGAGGGCCTGTTGCTGTGTTGTCATTGTTGCTGCTATCGTCTGTCAAAGGACAGAATTGACCTTGAGTGGGTTGGTGAAAAGAGTAATGTTAGGACTTTCCTGGTGGCGCAGTGGTTAAGAATCCACCTGCCAATGCAGGGGACACGGGTTTGAGCCCTGGTCCGGGAAGATCCACATGCTGAGGAGCAACTAAGTCCGTGTGCCACAACTACTGAGCCTGCACTCTAGAGCCCACGAGACACAACTATGGAAGCCCGCACACCTAGAGCCTGTGCTCCGCAACAAGAGAAGCCACTGCAATGAGAAGCCTGTGCACCGCAACAAAGAGTAGCCCCTGCTCACTGCAACTAGAGGAAGCCCGCGTGCAGCAATGAAGACCCAACGCAGCCATAAATAAATAAATGTATTTAAAAAAAGAAAAAAGAGTAATGTTAAATGTGAAAATATCTGTTGAGGGTCTAATAGATGAGAGCCTAACATGGTGCCCAGTTCTACTAATAGCTGATAATCACTAACATTTATTGAGCAACAGGCTACTATCATCACCCCCATCCTACAGATGGGAAAACTAAGGTACAGGAAGGTTGCATGGCAAAGGCAATGGCAAGATAGGCAGCATGGCACCAAGGTGTATGCTCTTAAGCTGTATTCCCTGCCCTAATTCATGTTCCCCAAATGTCTCCGCCCTTGACATGTGCCTCTTCCTCAGCAACTTCAGGCAGCAAGGACAATCCCCAATCTGCTCATGGGAACTGCAGCTCCCAACAACAGCCAGGGGAAGCCCACGTGCAGCAAAAGCCAGTAGACAAAAGTCCCCCCGGAGAGCTGGTCCTGAGAACCGTCGCTGGCCTGGGGCACGCATCACAGCCACCAAGCATCATCCTGACCTTGGGTGCTGCAGTGGCACAGGATGGCCAAGAGCCACGACCATCTCCTTTCCTGGCCCCAGTCCAACCAGCCACTCAGTGGCCTGGGATTTCAGGCTTTGGGGAGCAATCCTCAACCCAATGTGCTAGTGCCAGCTCCAGGGTCAGGCCGTCTTGACTACTGGAGTTCCTGGGAAGTGTTCGGCACAGATGTGGAAGTCAGCCCTGTGACCTTGGCCGCTAAATGCAGTTCACCCCCGGACTCCCCCGAGTTCAGCCCTTGCTTGGACTCTTGGGCCTAAGGCCAGGTCACCAAAATAGAGGGTCAGCGGATGAAAGACTGGACTGAAATGCTGGCTTTGCTGCTGTTTTCTGCAGGACCTGGGGCAAGGCCAGTCCCCTCCTTGGGCCTTAATTTCCCTGTCTCTAAAATGGGTGCTAGGGTTGGACGAGATCAGTGTCACCCAGCATGTGGTCTGCAGGATGCACTGGTCCATGAACTGCTTGTTACTGGTTTACAACAAGATAAGCAGCAAAATCAAGAGTGTTTGGAAACTTCTGTAGCAACTTGACATCGCCATGACATCCAAGTGCAAGACAATGGACTGGTCTGATTGAACACTTATAAGGCTAGTTCGGGTGCTGTCAAACCAGCGTGAGATATCATATACAGTGTGTGTTTTAACAAAAGTATAAGGCTCTTCACCGCAGGTGATTTAAGAAGCTCTGGTCAAAAATGTCCTTGTTTCCACGAGAACTCACTAACTAGGCCTCTAACATAGCACTCACACCTACAGTGGGACTCATGATCCTGTCACCCAAATGTTTCCCTCTCCACTGCTGCCAGCTCAGAGAATGGCACCACCAATCACCTGTTTGCCTGAACCAGACTCATGGGCGTCATCCCTATCCCAAACTCTCCCCCCATCCAACTAATCACCAGATCTCGCAGATCCCACATCCTCCACATCATGCGGATCTCTCAGCTCTCGATCCCTGTTCCCTGCACCCTAGTCCAAGGCACCAGCACCTCCTCCCAGGACGAGGGCAACAGTCTCCTAACTGCTCCCTACCTCTCGCCTTGCCATCCTCCACGCCATTCTCATCAACAAGGCCGGAGCTTTCTATGACACACATCAAACACAGAGCTCCCAGCGCCCCAGGATAAAGTTCAGACTCCTTACACAGCCTCTCGGACCCTGAACACTCTTCCGGCTCGCCTCGTGCTTCCTTTTCCCCTCCCTCATGCCCCCACGCACACTGGTCTACCTTAAGGTCCTCACCTAGAGTGATCCTTCCTACATCCCAGCTCCTGCCCCTTGCCTCACGTCCCTGACCAGATCCTCCCAGTAGGTGCCCTCATTGGGCCTTCTGTCACAAATGTCATCTTTTCATTATATATTGTTCATACTTGATTGGGGTCTGTCTTTCCTCCAGTTGTCCTCTACCACACTAGACTATTAATTAGCCCTATGGAGATGAGAACTATGTTGGTTGATGAACCACAAAGTAGAGGACATCTGCCTGGCCAGCTTCTATCTGTGCTTCTTTGCCATCTGAGGAACCACCCGTCCTTCCCCCACTCTCAAACCAGGTGATTCACGTGGAACTGACCCATCTCCCACTCCAGGGATGGCCATGTGACCCAGGCCACAGCCAATCACTTTATCCCATCCTATTGTCTTCAGTGACTGGGATAGGCACATGATCCAGCTTGAACCAATAAGACTCAGACCCAGGATTATTGCTGATATGATTGAGGGAGTCAAACTGTAAGGCCTTCATCCTGGTATTTCTGGCAACTATCTTCCATCACTAAGGGAGTGAGCCAACACATAAGCAGGTAGAGCCAAGAGATAGAGCGGGTGAAGCCAGTTCTTGGTGACATTGCTCAAGGTCTTGAATCCAGCTATGCCTGAAGGCTACCCTCCTAAATCCAATAAATTCCATTTCTTGGCTGAAGGTAATTTGAGTTGGATTCTTGTCACTTGCAACTGGAAGATTCTTGCCTAATGTGTGCTGAATCACCAGTGTTTAGCACAGTGTCTGACATACAATAGGTACTCTGGAATTATTTTTTCATTCATGCAGTCATTCAACAAATATTCAGCAGTGAGAAGGTGACCAGGTCTGCTTTATAGGAAGAATCATCTTGGCTGCTGTTTAGAGGGGTGACTAACGGAACAGAAGTAGGAACCAGGAGATCCACCAGGAGACCATGCAGTCGTACCAGGGACAGAGATGAGGCCTGAAGAGCACGGCTGAACAGAGGGAAAAGGGGGGAGGGGAAAATTCCCAATTCCGAATTCACTGGAGAACCTCTGATGATCTCTGCTCCTCTCTGGTCCTCAGTTTCTCAATCTCTTTCAGCTCCTTCATTCTAGCATTCCTATGTTTTCTCCTACTGCTTATAGAGTCCCTAGCTGTCAACACTCAAATTTGCACTGAAGGGTATTGAGGTCAGGGTCAGGGTCAAGTCTGGAAGTTGGTTCTGACAGGCAGGGAGTATAGCTCAGTAGCTAAGAACACAGGTTCTGAAGCCAGTTGCCTGGGTTTGGATCATGGACTATACCTCCTAGCTGTGAGACCTTGTACAGTCTATTTAACCTCTCTGTTCCTTTGTTTCTTCACCTATAAAATGGGAATAATAACAACAGTGTTAAGCAGATTGCATATTACAGCAGAAGGAAAGTACATTTGATAAATATGAGGTGGTATTATTATTATTATTTGTAGTAGGAAATCCAAAAAGAGGAAATTTTAAAGCATAGAAAATAAATTATTCCAAAAATCAGTAAAAAATTTCCTTGAACTAAGGGAAGGCTTGGGTCTTCAGACCAAAAAGGCTTACCTAGTTAGTACCAGAAAAAATTACCAAAAGAGAGCAAACAACTAGAAATAATCTGGGGAAATTTCTAAATTCCAAAGACTACAAAGAGAAATCCTGCTTGCTTCCATAAAGAAACTTTAGCGAATCAAGTGAGTACTGTACTTCTTACAACACCAAATGCTGGGACAATAGAGCCTTTCTCTCAGGTTTCTGGGGGAGAAGGACTATTAACCTAGAATTCACTACTCAAGCAAAAGATGACTCAAACATGAGGGCAAATATTTTCAGACTTACAAAGACTAAGAAAGTACGCCACCCACAGATCCTTTCTGAAAAATTTACTCAAGAAAGCTCTCCAAACCAAAATGAATCAAAATCTAGAAGTCAAGAAAAAGATGCTGTGGGATACAAGACACTGGCAAGCAGTGAAGCCAGAAACATTTATACACTTAACTACGGATGACATCATTGATAAGTTAAATGCAATTTTAAGTAAATGATTCTCAAAATGCAATAGAACTAATGTTTAAGAATAATAACAATCAGAAATAAAATTTCAGATGATTTCAGCAATACCTAGGAGTCAAGGAGAAGAGCAAAGAGAAGTATGGGCCAGCTTATTATGGGTTGTAGGACATGAGGACATGCTATTATAGATCTGGTGTCATTCTTTTTTTTTTTTTTAACATCTTTATTGGAGTATAACTGCTTTACAATGGTGTGTTATTTCTGCTTTATAACAAAGTGAATCAGCTATACATAAACATATATCCCCATATCTCCTCCTTCTTGCGTCTCCCTCCCACCCTCCCTATTCCACCCCTCCAGGCAGTCACAAAGCACCGAGCTGATCTCCCTGTGCTATGCGGCTGCTTCCCACTAGCTATCTATTTTACATCTGGTAGTGTATATATGTCCATGCCACTCTCTCACTTCGTCCCAGCTTACCCTTCCCCCTCCCTGTGTCCTCAAGTCCATTCTCTAAGTCTGTGTCTTTATTCCTGTCTCTTGCCCCCTAGGTTCTTCAGAACCATTTTATTTTATTTAGATTCCATATATATGTGTTAGCATACGGTATTTGTTTTTCTCTTTCTGACTTACTTCACTCTGTATGACTGACTCTAGGTCCATCCACCTCACTACAAATAACTCGGTTTCGTTTCTTTTTATGGCTGAGTAATATTCCATTGTATATACGTGCCACATCTTCTTTATCCATTCGTCTGTCGATGGACACTTAGGTTGCTTCCATGTCCTGGCTATTGTAAATAGTGCTGCAATGAACATTGTGGTACATGACTCTTTCCGAATTATGGTTTTCTCAGGGTATATGCCCAGCAGTGGGATTGCTGGGTCATATGGTAGTTCTATTTTTAGTTTTTTAAGGAACCTCCATACTATTCTCCGTAGTGGCTGTATCAATTTACATTCCCACCAACAGTGCAAGAGGGTTCCCTTTTCTCCACATCCTCTCCAGCATTTACTGTTTGTAGATTTTGGGGGTGTCATTCTTGATATTGAAATACGTTGGTGAAAAAGATATGGGTAAAATCACCAGCAGACTAGAATTAGGGTGTGTAACTTCAGAGGAAATTTTACAGACGAATAATGAGAAGTTAGCCTTGGGATATTTAATACTACTAAAACATATTATGAAGCTACAGTGATTAAGTGTCAGTATGATGTAGAAATAGACGAATAAATGAGGGAAACAAGCGAATTCAAAAATCAACCCACCAATGTGTGGAAATTTGGTCTATGATAAATGAGTAAAGGAAGGATAACTCAAAAAAATAGGTTTGGGGCTTCCCTGGTGGTGCAGTGGTTAAGAATCTGCCTGCCAATGCAGGCGACACGGGTTCGAGCCCTGGTCTGGGAAGATCCCACATGCCGCGGAGCAACTAGGCCCGTGAGCCACAACTACTAAGCCTGTGCATCTGGAGCTTGTGCTCCGCAACGAGAGGCCGCGACAGTGAGAGGCCCACGCACTGCGATGAAGAGTGGCCCCCACTCGCTGCAACTAGAGAAAGCCCTCGCACAGAAATGAAGACCCAACAAAGAACGAAAGAAAGAAAGGAAGGGAGGGAGGGAGGGAGGGAGGGAGGGAGAGAGAGAGAGAGAGAAAGAGAGAGAGAGAGAAAGAAAGAAAGAGAGAAAGAAAGAAAGAAAGAAAGAAAGAAAGAAGGTTTCATTTAAAAAAAAAATAGGTTTGGCAAAATTGGTCAACCACTTGGGAAAAAAATTAGTGAGAGTTCCATCTGACACCAGGCACTAGATTAAGTGCAGATGAATTAAAAATATGAATGTAGGGCTTCCCTGGTGGCGCAGTGGTTGAGAGTCCACCTGCCGATGCAGGGGATATGGGTTCGTGCCCCAGTCCGGGAAGATCCCACATGCCGCGGAACGGCTAGGCCCGTGAGCCAAGACTGCTGAGCCTGCGCTTCTGGAGCCTGTGCTCCACAACAGGAGAGGCCACAACAGTGAGAGGCCCGCATACCGCAAATAAATAAATAAATAAATATGAATGTAAAACATAAAAGGTTAAAAGTACTGGAAAAGTATACAGAAGAATATTCGTTATAATTTTGGAGAGGAAAAGGCCTCAGAAAGTATAGCCCCCTACCCTCAAAAAACAGACTTGACTACAAAAATATTTGATTATTAAAAAATGTTAACTTCTGAATGATAAAAGATACTATAAATAAAGTTAAAAGGTAAATGATAAACTGGAAAAAATATTTGTAACCTACATAATAAGCAAATGGCTAATATTCTAATATTACAAATAAAACAAATGCCCCAGTAGAAAACTGGGCAAATGATATGAACTGAAGAGCCGAAGAAGAAATATAAATGACTAATAAATGTAAAAAGAAGCCCAACCTCACTAATAATCAAATAATTATATACAGCCACTATGGAGAACAGTATAGACGTTCCTCAAAACACTAAAAATACAACTACCATATGACCCAGCAATCCCACTCCTGGTCATATACCCAGAGAAAAACATAATTCAAAAAGATACATACACCCCAATGTTCATTGCAGCACTATTTACAATAGCCAGGACATGGAAGCAACCTAAATGTCCATCAACAGAGGAATGGATAAAGAAGATGTGCTACATATATACAATGGAATATTACTCAGCCATAAAAAGGAACGAAATAGTGCCATTTGCAGAGATATGGATAGATCTAGAGACTGTCATACAGGGTGAAGTAAGTCAGAAAGAGGAAGACAAATGTCATATATACTATTGCTTATATGTGGAACCTAGAAAAATGGTACAGATGAACTTATTTGCAAAGCAGAAATAGAGACACAGATGTAGAGAACTTATGGATACCAAGGGGGTTGGGGGTGGGATGAACTGGGAGACTGGGATTGACATATATACACTACTATGTATAAAATAGATAACTAATGAGAACCTACTGCATAGCTCAGGGAACTCCACTCAGTGCTCTGTGGTGACCTAAATGGGAAGGAAATCTAAAAAAGAGGGGATAGATGTATATGTATAACTGATTCACTTTGCTGTACAGCAGAAACTAACACAACGTTGTAAATCAACTATACTCCAATAAAAATTAATTTAAAAATTTTTTTAAATAAAAAGAAAGAGGGAGAACTTTTAAGACTGATGTGAAAGGTTTATATGATATACTAAGTTTATGTGTATGGAAAAAATATTTGGAGGAACACACCAAACTTACAGCAGTGGCTATCAATGGGGAAAGGGCTTGGAGAATGGGAGATTTTCTTTATTTTATTCAGCTCAGCAATGTTTAGGATATATTTGTACAAGTTTTGTACAAGTATATCAAGGAATATATGTAATGCAAATAAATAAATATTCCCATTTGTAATATAAATAAAATTTTTCAATTTCCTCAAATAAGTTTAACAACAAATGTGCAAGACCAGTATGGAAATTTTTTTTCAAAACTTTACTTCGGAAATCTTAAAAGAAGATTTGCATAAATGAAGAGACATAATTCTGTTGCTGGATGGGAAGACAGTGTTGTATAGACTTCAAAACTCCCCTTTTTGATGTATATTTTTAAATGTAATTACAATGCAAATCTCAATGAGATTTGGTGGGGAGAGGCAGGGAGGAGGTGGGGACTTAATAAAATTATATTGAATTGCATTTAAAAGAACAAATATTCATTAATCATTAGAGAAATGCAAATCAAAACTACAATGAGATATCATCTCACACCAGTCAGAATGGCCATCATCAAAAAATCTACAAACAATAAATGCTGGACAGGGTGTGGAGAAAAGGGAACCCTCTTGCAATGCTGGTGGGAATGTGAATTGGTACAGCCACTACGGAGAACAGTATGGAGGTTCCTTAAAAAACTACAAATAGAACTACCATATGACCCAGCAATCCCACTACTGGGTATATACCCTGAGAAAACCATAATTCAAAAAGAGTCATGTACCAAAATGTTCATTGCAGCTCTATTTACAATAGCCTGGAGATGGAAACAACCTAAGTGTCCATCATCGGATGAATGGATAAAGATGTGGCACATGTATACAATGGAATATTACTCAGCCATAAAAGGAAACGAAATTGAGCTATTTGTAATGAGGTGGATAGACCTAGAGTCTGTCATACAGAGTGAAGTAAGTCAGAAAGAGAAAGACAAATACCGTATACTAACACATATATAAGGAATTTAAAAAAAAAATGTCATGAAGAACCTAGGGGTAAGACAGGAATAAAGACACAGACCTACTAGAGAATGGACCTGAGAATATGGGGAGGGGGAAGGGTAAGCTGTGACAAAGCGAAAGAGAGGCATGGACATATATACACTACCAAACGTAAAATAGATAGCTAGTGGGAAGCAGCCGCATAGCACAGGGAGATGAGCTCGGTGCTTTGTGGGAGATACAAGAAGGAAGAGATATGGGGACATACGTAGACGTATAACTGATTCACTCTGTTATAAAGCAGAAACTAAGACACCAACGTAAAGCAATTATACTCCAATAAAGATGTTAAAAAAAATAAAAGAACAAATATGTGAGAAAAGGATTCTTTTATAAAAAGAGTAATGAGAGGATACTTATCCTAACATAATGTAAAAGCACTGGAGCAAATAACTGTTTGGAAAGAATGAAAAGCATTTTTGCTCATACCATATACCAAAGTAAATTCCAGATAGACTAAATGTTAAAAGTTGAAAAATAAAACCATAAAGTTCAAGGTGTGGGGGGAAGTGAATATTGTATAACCCTGGGGTGGATACCACAACACTAAAGGCAAAATAATATTTTTTTTAATTTATAAATATGATATTAGTCATCAGAAAAACACAATTCAAAACCACCATGAGATGCTATTTCACAACCACTAGGATGGCTATGATTTTAAAAAAACAGGAAAATAACAAGTGTTAGAGAGAATGTGGAGAAATCGGAATACTTGTACGCTGATGGTGGGAAGGTAAAATCATGAAGCTACTTTGGAAAAGATTCTAGCAGCTCCTCAGAAAGTTAGAAAGAGTTACCATTTGATCCAGGAATTCTACTCCTATGTATATACTCAAAAGAAATGAAAACATACGTCCACACAAAAACCTGTACACAAACATTTATGGCAGCATTATTCATAATAGTCCAAAGGTGGAAACAACCCAAAGATTCAACAGATGACTGAATAAATAAAATGTGGTATAGCCATACAATGGAATATTTTTCCACCATAAGAGGAATAAGGTCCTGATACATGCTGCAACATGGATAAACCTTGAAAACCTCATGCTAAGTGAAGGAAGCCAGTCACAAAAGACTTAATATTACATGATTCCATTTATAGGAAACGTCTAGAACAAATCTATAGAGACAGAAAGTGGATTAGTGGTTGTGTAGGTCTGGAGGAGATGGGGGAATGGGTGGGTGATAGCTAAAGGGTACGGTTTCTTTTGGAAATAATGAAAATGTTCTAAAATTGACTGTGGTGATGGCTGCACAAGTCCGTAAATATACTAAAAGACCATTGAGTTGTACACTTTAAACAGATAAATTGTATGATTTGTGAATAATACTTCAATAAAGCTGCCACCAAAGCAATTTACAGATATGACTACCTATAAATCAGAAACATCTATAGTTTAAAAAAATAAAAGGTTAATATACAAATATCCTTATTTTATAAAGAGCTCTTGTGAATTAATAAACTATAAACAGCCCAACAGAAAAATGGACAAAAGATCTGAACAAGCTACTCACAGAAGAGGTAACGTAAATAACTGAAAGGCATGTAAACATCCAACATCTCTAGTACTCAAAGAAATGAACCTACTAAAAAATGTAACAATGCACAGTGTTGGTGAGTGTGTGGGGAAATGCTCTCTTACCCAGACTGTATCAATTTGCTTGGGACTGAGGGGTTTCCCAGGAAGCAAGATTTGTCATGTTAAAAAGGGAGAGTCTGGGGCAAAGCAGGATGAATTGGTCAATCTTAACTGGGATTATAAATTGGTACAATCATTCTGGAGAGTAATTTGGCAATAGGTATCAAGAGCCTTTTTTACAAATATATACCCTTTCATCTGGAAATTCTAGTAGCAGGAATTGATTCTAACAAAACATTCATTTATCAACAAGTATTTGTGGTGGGTCAAAGATGTACACTGGATGCTGGGGATATAGCTATAAAGATTTTTTATCTCAGGTTTTTGTAACAATGAAATATTGTCAACAACCTAAATGTTGACCTACTGGAGATTTTTAAAAATAAAACCTGTTTCATCTACACAATGAAATACTCTATAGGCACTAAAAATGATGTTGTAGAAGCACATTTATTGACATGGAAACGTGGATACACTACATTGTTAAATGGAAAAAAGCAACTCAGAAAACTGTGTGCATGGGCAACCCCAAATTTGCAATTTGTTTATACACACAAACGTATATGTGTGTATAAACAAATACCTGACAGGATACGCCCCAAAATGTTAACAGTGGTTATCTCTGGGTGTTGGGATGAAGGGTGAACATTTCCTTCTCCTGTTTCAACTGTACTAAATGTTTTCTTCATAATAAACATGAATTACTTTTGTAACAATACAACAAAAGTCAACTGCATTCAAAAAAACAAAAAACCCCACACCTGCCATGCCCTCATGGGTGGAGGGCCAAGGAAGGGGGCTGCAGAGTCAAGCACATGTTCACACTTGATCTAGCAATAACAGCTGCCACTAAGCACAGTCGTCCCTTGGTATCCTGTGTGCTGGGAGGTGGGTGGTTCCAGGACCTCCGGCAGATACCAAAATCCAGGGATGCTCAAGTCACTTATATGAAATGGCATAGTATTTGCATAGAACCTACACACATCCCTCCCACATACTTTAAATCATCTCTAGATTACCTATAATACTAATACAATGTAAATGTCATGTAAATAGTTGTACGACGGAAATACTATGTAAATAGTCACCAGCTCAGCAAATTCAAGTTTTGCTTTTTGGAACTTTCTGGAATGTTTTTTTTTTTTCCTATCTGCGGTTGGTTAAATCTGTGGAAGCGGAACCCGCAGATACGGAGGGCTGTCTGTACCTACTACATACCAGGCACTTTGCACAGACCATTCCCCTTACTCCTGAGGAGAACCCTGTGAGAGAGATGTCCTTGTCTCATTTGACAGAGGCTAGGTAACGTGCCAGTAATCCCACAGCTAGTGAGAAGCAGAGCTGGGATTTGGCCCCTGGCCTGCCTACCTCTGAATCAGGCCCCTGCCTCTACCTTAGCTGCCCCTGCTTGTTCCTGGGGATGGGCAGAGAAAGGTCCCAAGCCACTAGGCCCTCTTGTCCTGCAGGCTGGTTCTGTGCGGGCCCTTGTCCTCCCTCCCTGCAGACAGTCTAGGGGGCGACAGAAGGACAAATCAGCAAGGGTGGGGACAACGGCAAGGGGAAGGCGTGGCGCTGGCAGGCCAGTTGGCTGAGGTCAGGGCTCAGGGCAGACTAGCCAGGGACTCCTCGCCTGCTGGGCGACATTCAGGAAGCCTAACCACATCCGGCCCCAGGAGTTCCCAGGCCCTGTGGGCTCCCAGTGGTAGGGAGAGAAAACCTCGCCTGGCCTGCTGCCGCCTTGCTAAAAGCAGGAGGAAAACAGCCTGCCATCTGGGACCTTCCCCCTGGGCTGGGGACGGCTGGCCAGTCCTTTCCCCACTGCGGGCCTCCAGGGTCTCCTCTTCTGTGTGGGGAGGGGCCGTGACGGCTGGTGGCTCCAGGACCCTCCCAGATCTAAATTCTCTGAATCGATGGTGCTTCCTCACAGAGGGCCCGGCAGGAAGAGGAAGGGGGTGAGGCGTCCCACCCAGCTCCCGAAGGAGCCCCTTCCTCTTCCCCTCAGCTCCAATCCCACTACTATTTTTAGAACTGGGAGCGTCTCCGCCAGCCCTGCCCTGCTCAGAGCTCCAGGTAAAACACAGCAGCCCCATTCATTCTGCTCCAGCAAGAACGCGTGGGGAATTTATAGACAAGCCAGCCGACCAGACAACCTCTCCCCACACCATTAGCAGGGCTATTTCTCACTATTTCCATTAGACAGCCCAAAGTGATGACTTACTTTTCCTAATGACAACACAGCCAAGTGAGATGACAAGTGTCTCTAGGACAGTCTGTACCCCGCCCCGTCCCCAACCTGGCAGACTCTTCAAAGGCCGCTGAAGGGGAGCGCTGAGCGCGGGGTCCTAGTTCCAGCTCTAGCACCAATTATGTGCCCCTGGCCAAGTTCTTGCCCCTCTCTTGGTCTTGGTTTCTACAAATCAGCTTGTTAATCGATTGATCCTGGTGAGGGAGGGAGGAGGCTTTTCAGTTCCACACTCAAAGATTCTGTGGTTCTATCAAAATTCTAGTCACTCGTGAAACAAATATTATATTCTCTGCTTTGTGGTGTGTGTTGAGCTGTATTCCCAAATCATCTGAGAGTTGATGATGGGTCTCAGAATGCATTTTCCCATTGAAAATTGTGTTATAAATGGTGGTCAGCTTCCTAGGCTAGCCTACTGAACACTTAATTTTCTCCCACGAGGAGAAACAGCAGAAACCTATATTGTGATAGAATTTAACCAAAATGGAAAACGACTAACGTTTAAAAGACACTGTTTTAGAAAATTTACCCTGGGTAGTGTTTGAGCAAAAGAAGATATACATTAAAGGCAATGAAAAAGTCTGTGGCAACTTCTGGGGAAGAGTCTGAAGGAGACTTCTGACCACACTGGAAACTAAAGGCACTGCACACAGATTCTCACTACTTCCATTGAAAGTTAGCTTTATGCCATAGACCAGGAGTCCGATTAAAGAACCTATGTGTATACCTGTATATGTGAAGTTAAAACAAGAGTCCAGTGAGCAGGAAAAAAGAAGGGCCAGGGGAAGATTCTAGGTTCGAAAGCTCCTTGCCATTTTCCCTGGTGGGGGGCGAGCCTGAAGGAGGCACACTTGGCTGGGAGGAAGCAGGGCTGTGCTTACAATCCGAGTGCCTGTGATGAGGACCCCTTCCTGTATAAGGTTCATACGTATACTTATTTGTCTCAAGTACATGATGAATATTAACCACGTACAACACTTGCATATATTCACACACATACACTCTTGTTTCAATGTGAAGACCAAAATGTCTGATTTCTTTTTTCTTTTAACCTGTTATTAGAGTCCTGAGGCTTTGAAGATGACTCCTGGAGATCACCTAAATTCAACTCCCTCATTTTTCTTGGTAAAGAAACAAATGATCAGAGAAGTGAAGTAATTTGCCCAAAGTCCCTCAGTGAATTACAAGCAAAATCAGTATTTGAACCAAGATCTTCAGAATCCTACTCTGGTTTTCTCTGAAGGCAAGGAGCTCAGTGAGAAGGGAGCTCCACAAACCCAGGGAAGAGAACCATAGGAGCAGTTCTGGGTCTCAGAAGGGTCTCCTTCCCTCTGAGGATGCCCAGAAGTCAGTGTGGATATGGTGGCATCTATAACCCTGAAGTGAGTCTGGCCAGATTAGATTGCCTAAGACCAAGTGGGGATCCAGGCTCTGGTCTTACAAAGCCGAGGTGCAATGGAAAAAGCTCTGAGCCAAGAAAGGCAGGAGACCTGCGTTCTAGTCCTGGCTCTGACACTTCCTTGTCCCATGAACCTGGCCAGGTCACTTCCCCTTTTTGAGCCTCAGTTTCCTCGTCTAGATTCCAAAACGTGAGAGGCTTGAACTGCATGGCCCAATCCAATTCTACAACATCTACTGAGCACCTACCAAGGACCAGGCAGTAACAGAATCAGAAATAAATAAACTTTGACCTCCACTGGCTCCCAAGGAGCTCACGGTCTTGCAGGTGAGACATATCTGCCTAACTCACTGTGCTAAAGATGAACAAAACACTGTGGAATACAGAGGGGGAAGCAGTGGCTTCTGACGCACGTCTGAGAAAGGTGTCTCAGGGGAGGCTTGAAGGCTGAGGACTGTATGTGTCAGGAACAGCAGAGGAGGGCAGGCGACATCAGGCAGAAGAAACAGCCTAAACACGAACATGCGTGGGGAATTCAGAGAAGGAAAATAATCCAATACGGCCGAGCTGTGGGCACAAAGCAGGAGGGCAGAGGGTGAGCCTTAAGAAGCAGGCTGGGACCATGGCCTCCCACGATGGTCTTGGAGCGGAAAGTGTGACTGCTCAGCTTCCCCACCCCTCCCAGCTTGGATGGTCTGTGACTGCTGAAAAGTAGGAGAGCAGAGCAATCCAAAGCCAGTGCTCTGGAGCTGGGCACCCAGGTTCCAATCCAAGCCACCCACTGGCTGTGTGACCTTGGGCAAGTTTCTTCTCAAAGACTCAGCGTCCTTACCTGTATCAATTGGGTATAATGAGAGTAAATGTGTAAGGACCACAAAGAACCTCACGAAGCTGTAGTGAGGATTAAAGAGACAATGTAGGTGAAGAGCCTGGCATTGCTCCAGGTTCATGGCCTAAGCGCTCACTTATAAATTACCTACTGTTATTATTCTACTCTTAAACCAAGGATCTGGGAACAGTTTGGAGGACAGTGGCCCTATACAGAGAAAGGCTTGAAGAAAGATGAGGTCAAGACAAGATAGAGGGTAAGGTTGTGCTATCTTCCTTAAGAACAAAAAAAGATAGCAAGATGACTGAGGCCAAGAGGAAGGTGGGAAGAAGGCAGTCTCTCCGCAGCCAGACGGGCAGCGAGGAGGGGAGGGCAGAGAGCTGTAGAGACTGGAAAACAGGTTTTTGGCGGGGGTGGGTGGGTTGGGGGGGGGTGGCGGCGGGTGGAGAATATCTGAAATCTAGTCCATTTGACACCCAGTTACTTAGGGTTGAGATTCCAAGTCAGTCAACTGGCAAAATCTGGGCCCCAAACCTGGAGTAGGCTCTCCCCTCACCCTCAACAGGGCAGAGGTCAAAGGCCTCCTTCCTGTACTCATGCGCAGTGCATCTGGGCCTGAACCTGAGCCATCCCTCTCTGCCTTCGGCCGCTGTTCATTGGGGCCAGGTACCCCAAGACTGTGCTGCTGGTCCTCATGAATGCCAGACTCAAAAGGGGGATGGGGTAACCCCACCATCCCAGTGCTGCTGAGAGCCTGTCTTCAGGACTTCCACCTTGTCTTTCACATCAGACCTCTTAAATCTTGTGTGAAGCTATTCATCTTGTCAGCCTGGGCCACCCCTGGGCCATATGAACTCGAAGTTTATTCTCCACTGTGTAGAGCATAAGGCATCTCATTTTTATTAGTCCTAAAGCATCCCCTCTAGAGCTTAAAGGGCCACGATTTCTGCATGCAGGATATCTTCCTCCTGGCTCTTCCTGGAGGAGATGATTGATTTCTCTTACTTCCACTCCTAAGAGGCAAACCTTTCATTTGGAAAGAGCAATGGATTAGGTTGCAAGGCCTTGGCTTGAGGACTAGCTCGGTCTCTTACCAGTTATGTGACCTTGGATAAATCACTTAACTTCTCTGAGTCTTAGTTCCTTCCATCCGTAGAACAAGGCTGCTGGGAGGTCTAAGGGAGATAATGCCTGGGGATCCCAGTTGCCACCTCTGAAGCCCATGCTCTCGCTGTGGGCAGCCCTCCCACATTGTGAAATTGCCCACACCTTCAATCTGCAGAACGCTCTTGGTGCCGTGTATGAGAAATTCAGGCTTTGGTGGCAGAATTTATGAAAAAAGAATTTAAACTAAAGAATAAAAAAAAAAAAGAGGCATACATAAATAAATGTCATCATTATTTCCGACAGGTTCCAACTCCCAAAGGGCCAAAGGACCCAGGCGGCAGAGACCAGAGCATGACTGCTTCCAGGAGAGACTGGGAGTTTCAACAGACCCAGAGCCTGAGACAATAAGAAAACAAAAAAATGGGATCAAAGGATGTGTGGGGAACTTAAAGAATCACTTTGCATTCAAATCGCACAGATGGCCTTTTCAACAATAAATGGTTGTGCTCCCATGCTCCCAGCTCGCCCCGAGACACACACCAAGACAATTGGCCCATCAGGAAAGAGACCATTGTGTGAGCTTCTTAGCGTGATTTATGTGGAGGGAGGGGCTCGGCCATGTTTCCCGTGATTATGACTCTCAAATGCGATTTTGATGTGTTCATCATCCTGGACGTCTCGGATGGACTGGGCCTCTGAGGAGCAGTGGCCACCGGTCATATTTCATCTTCTCGAGCCCGTGGAGCCAAATTAATTGTCTCATCGATTTGAGAGGCAGAGCAGCAATGGCGCTGTGGCTCACAACAGTCACTGGGAAGATGGGTCCAGGGCCCTCCAGGAGCTGATGTCTGCTTTCCCAGCAGCCAGCCAGGTCTAGGACCCTGACGGGAGCTTCCGCTCCACTCAGCAGCTTGTTGGGACAAGCCAGAGGAAAGTGCTGTCCCCAGGGCTAAGTGCCGCGTTCCGAGTCTCCATTTCCCTGCTGCCAGAGCTCCCCCGTCCTCTGCACCTGTCTGGTGGACAGAGGTAGGTCCCCAGGTCCGGGAGAGAAAAGCTCGCTGTCTTCCTAGACAGGCAATTCTCCTGCGCCTCACACTCCCCTTAATGTCATTCTGTAAGGGAATCAAATGAAGTCATGGTGCAGCTTGCTGTCTGTGCAGACTCAGCTGCTCAGCCGCTCAGAATTAACCCTGCAGGCGGAGTCTCGGCTGATAGACACTGCGGATCACTTGTCCCACTTCAGGCCCAGGCTATTCCCCTGCTGGGCAGGGCATTGGGCTGATCCCCTGTTAGATTACTGATGCGACGTGTCTGATCTTTCCTAGGCTGGGAGGAGGGGTGATCCGTGGGAGGTAAGGGGCAAATTCTCTTCTGGGCCACCCTTCTTAGGGGTCAAGTAGCCAAAGCAGCTGAGCAAACTCACCAGGGCACAAGACCCCTCGCTAAAGACACGGAGAAGCTCTTAAAAGACACAACACGGAGTGTCCAAGCTCCAAGGGGACTTCTCTAAACTGAAGTCCAGCCTCTCTGACCCCCTTTCTATGCAAATGACCCTGATCCTACACATGCCCTTTGTGTGTGAGCTATGTCTGCGCAGTTAGAGAAGGGTGTGAAAGCTGCCCAGCGCCGGGCCGCACCGGAAGATACAGCAGGCAGTGAGCAGGCTGCGCTCCAGTCGCTGCTCCCATGTAGGCCTTCTGTCAGCCTCATGGCAGGACGGCCTCCTCTAAGTGTGCTGAGCCTCACTTAGCCCCAGTCCCTGACCCTCAGGAGCTCTGCAGAAAGCAAACCCAGTCAGTTTCCAGAGGGCTGTGTTCACAGGACGGAGGGACAGCATAGGCCACCCCTGCTGAGGCTGGGGGGCTGTGAACTTGACCACCTTGGCCAGCTGAAGCACCCATAACTCCCAACTCCCAGGGACATTCTCAGAACTCAGCACTGGCCCCTACCCAGGCCTCACCAGGAGGGGGTTCTGTGAGGAAGGCCCCATCCTTACGTGCATCCACTGAAAGAGTGAGACACAGTGGAGGATGAGGGTGAGAGTGGTGGAGGGACAGGAAACTCTCTCTTCTCATCGCAGAGCCTCCCCTACCCGAGGGTCTGGGCATTCACATACCCGCCTCCCCAGACATCATCCAGGACGGGCCACCATCACCCATCACCTGGAGGACTGAAGGGACGCCCCCCCTAAAAAAAAAACTGATCTCCTCACACCCACTTGGGCCCCTCCTTGGGTTCTCTCATCGTCTAGAAATGTCCCTGAGATTCTGTGACTCCCTTTCTCAAAAGCCTTCAATGGCTTCCCACTGTGTCTCAAATGCAATCAATACATTAACGACCAAAGCCCTGTACGATCTGGCCCCCACCTACTTGGTCTTCCCCCTCGCTAAGCTCCAGCTCCAACGGCCCAGGCTCCGTTCCTCCAGCACGTCCTGCTCCTTGCTATCTCGGGTACTCTTCGCAGGCTGCTCCATCTGTCTGGAAAACCCTTTCCAAAGTCCTTGACTGGCTAACTCCTTTCTTGGCTTAAAGGTTATGCTCTTCCCCTCTCCCACCCCACACCCACACACAGCAATGTCTAATAATATTCTCTCTTAAAGGAATCCTTTCTTTTCCTTCATAGATGATCACAGTGTGTAATCCCGTGTGTGTGTGTGTGTGTGTGTGTGTGTGTGTGTGTGGTGTGTGTGTTGGTGTTTATGTAATGCTCTCTCCCCCACTAAGACTGAAACCTTGATAAGAGCAGAGACCATGTCCCTCTCATTCTCCACAGTATCTCCAGCTCCTAGCCCAGAACCTGGCATAAAGTAGACGCCCTAAAAATATCTGATGGATGAAGGAATGAACGCATGAGTCCAGATGAAAAATGAGCGAACGGGTGGAGATGTCTTCTGGCAGCAGCTGATCCCGGCATTGTTCTCCATCAGGGCTGACCTCTCCCAGCTTCTCCTGCTGCCCCTGAGGCAGGCGCTGGAACCACCGGTAGCCCAGATGCTATTTCACCTCCTTCTTCCTTGTAGGGAATAAGCTTCTGGGTCTTCTCCATTTGGGACTTTCTGAGCCAGTCTGCATCTGCCCACAGGGCCTCTCACACCACTGTGGTCCTTCTGACGCCAGTCCACACACCCGTGGGGCCACTCCCTTCAGATGACCCTAGGCCCACCATCTTGGTCCTCCGTTTTGGGTCCAGTTGAGGTGAGGTTACTGTGTGGTAAGGGATGCCCAAGAAAGAGTTAAGTTGCCAGAAGCAGAGTCCTGCCCTTGGGTTTGCTCAGCCAATCAGAGTCTGTCCTGATGAGGTAAAGCTTCTATCCTGGGTAGCATTGGTTGAGTTGGCCGGCCCCATCTCCTGCTGGAGAGAGCCATAAGGGTGCAGTTTCTGTGGAACCAGACAGAACTGGAATTAGCTCGCTGTCGACTCGGGCCAGGGCTGCCTGACTCCAGGACCTGCCCCTGCTGCTTTCTACGGTGCTCAGATAGACCCTGGCATCTCCAGGGCCCCATCTCTAGCCGCCCTAGTGGAGATGACGAGGTGGCACGCACCGTGGTGTCACACCTGGGAGAAGTCTTACAGCCAGAGCACACCCAGGAGGCCTCAGTTTCCCTGCCTGGTCCCAGGAATACAGCAGGTGGCTACCAGGAAGTGACATGGAGCAGTCGTTACATGTGCTCAAAGCAGCAGCATTCAGCTTCAATAAACAAGGTCACTAGATGAATCTTCCTATATAGACATAACTTTAATAATAATAATAATTCACAGAGTTCTTCTTGTGTGCCACTTTGCTAAGCGCATTACATGAGTTTAATCCTCACGAGAACCCTGTTCATCCATCTACTTTACTAATGAAAATCCTGAGTCTCACAGAGCCTCGGTGCCTCACCTGAGGTCACAGAGCGGTAAGAGCTCACGCCTCCCATATCACTCGCTATGTCTATTTTTGAACCGTCTGTTGGCATATCGGTCTCCACCGCTGGACCGCAATTCCCCAAGGAAAGAATATGACAGATTCACCCGTGCATTCCCAGCACTGAGCTCAGGGTGCACCCCGAGAAAGGTCCATTGCCCAGGCCAGCGCTGTGCATGTGGTGGGAGCTCGTGGAGGTTCACTGACAATGAATGTACAGCCAAGAGCCCTCCGCCCGCCCCCATAAAGGGCCTAAACTAGTGTCTGGCCCAGAGCAGGCACTTATTTCTATATTTGATTGAATAACCAACACAATATGCATTTGTCTCTCCCTATTAGCTTAGCCTTAACAGCCACAGGTAGGACCACCTGTGAGTTATTCTAGATTAGCAGCATGGCAGAGTTCCCCATGGCAGGGAGTTTAGTAGAAGTTGTCCCAGGTGAAAGAAGACAGGTAGTTTCCCTCCAGGGATAGACGATGAAGCAAGAAACGGGGCAGAATGCTGATGAGGGAGAACGGGGTGGTGAGAAAAAGGAAGCTGGGAGAGGAGAGGAAGCCGGCCATTTATTTCTACAGAAAGAGGGAGCACGCAGGCCCATCTGGAGCAGCCTTCCACCTGCCGCGGTCAGCCAGGAGTGAGCCGGAGAAAGGCAGTGGAGCCCCAGAGACGGGATGCAGTCGGCTGCTGCCCGCCTCGCTGTGTCCTTGCCCCAGCCGGGACCCCAACACTGCAACCCAAGGTCACAGGCACCTCAGACACAGCACAGAAAGCCTATGTCTGCCCCTCTCCCCCGACAGGAGGGGAGTAGACCTGGCCCCTAAGGGCAGCGCACTTCACAGGCAATCAAGTTATACAGAAATCTTGGATAACTGGACGACTCTAGGTCCTCAACTTTCATGAGAATCACAAAGCTTGAAGAGCTGCGAAGAGCCACCTGACCAATGCATAGATGGGACCGCCATGGCGGGAAGCGGTTGCCAAAGGTCACACAGCAGGGAGTGGCACACCTGCCTCTCTACTGTCCTTTGAATCCATCTTCCTCCAATTCCCTCTGTCTTTCCCCAGAAGCATTTCATGTTCAGGGCATATCACATTTATCATGTTTTGCAAACTGGGGAAGAACTTTTGCATTTTTTGAGATGTTTGAAGAATCCCACATTCCAAGTGTGAGCAAACACCGCTGAAAGGAACAGGGTTGAGAAGCAGCAGCACAGGAGTTTGGGAAGCTGCCTTGCAAAGCCCTCTTTCCCCAGAGAGGCACTGGAGTTGGGCAGACAAGGAGTGGCTTAGGCATCGGTTTCCATTCTGCAGCAGAAGGCGGAACAGTCTCAGAACAAAGAAAAGGCATTAAAAAGAAAAAAAAAGTCACGCTCCTCAGTGAGGGCTCAAAACAGATTTCAGGCAGAAGTGTTCTGCTTGACCAAAGCAAGAAGCCAGTGTCCAAGGTCTGCTTGGCCTTCCCTCTTCTCTCTCCCCTGGAGGACAGCAAGCCTAGGAAAAGGGCTGTGGCCCAGCCCTTAGCAAGGAGGTTCACGGTCACCTCGGAGGCAGCCAGGACCTGATGGAGCTGAGTGCAGGTGGATGGCCTGTGCCGGTTGGACAGCCACCTGGGCCCGGTGGTTAAGGTTTTTTTTTTTTGCTGAAGCACTCCTGGAACCATACCGGACTGGAGAAAATCCTATTTACGGGAACTTCTCTCAGGAAGCATGCTGCAAGCGACTAGAAGGAATGAGCTGCTATGACTCTTCCAGTGGGTGTGATGGGGGTAGGGAAGGTTGGGCAACCTCCCCAAGGGGCCTGCCTAACAAAAAGTGGTTACTAAGTGCCTTTCAAGGAGCGTGGGCCAAGTGGGGTGTGCCAGCTGGGCAGGGCCCGCTCCCAGGTGAGGGGACAATCCTGAGGCCGTCCCAGCGGTTGGGCCCTCCGTCTTTTCCCTCCTCACGCCCAACACAGAGCTTCTCCATTAAGCACACGTTTAAAGAGTTTTGATTTGAAGACACGTCCAGCTGTTGCCTGCCCAGGCTGCCCATATATCTTGGCATGGCCCGGAAGCCAGGCCCCAAACCCTCGGGCCCTTCAAGGGTCAGTCAGCGAAGCCCGCAGCCCTGTGGCGACCAGCGCCAGAAACCCAGCCTACCTTCAGTCACTCACACTGTCCCCCTCACCCCCCAACTGAAAGTGGAGAGACTCCCCAGGGCGTTGAGAAGGCTGTTGCCAACACTCTCCAGAGCCAGCAAACTCTGAAGCTGAGGCAGAAAGAACTTCTTCCTCAGATCAGGAGGAGCTAAGCCTAAAACACAAGAAAACTGAGGAACACAAGTGCAAGCGTGCCACATCCCAGCGGCCACCCCAGTGAGGAGGAAGTGGCCTGGTCTCTGATTGTGACCGACCCAGGATCAAGGGGGCCAGGCAGCCTACAGCCTTGGCAAGTCTCTGTTGAGGAGTAGAAGCTGAGACTGGGAACCAGCCAGCATAGCAAGAGCACCTACTGAATACCGGGCACTGTGCTATGAACTGTGTATGCACTGTCTCATTTAATTTGCACAACAACCTTTGGAGGAGAAACTACTAGCCCCAGATGGGGACACCAAGGCACAGGGTAGTACAGTGACTTGCCCAAGGTCACCCGCCAGCCAGCAGCAGACTGTGACTCGGAAGTCCATGCTGTGCCCGCTGTCCTCCCTCATCACAGTTATTCTTGCCCCTGGCAAGTGTAAAACAAGATAACTGTCGAGTCTGAGATCACATAATGCTCAGACAGGCGCTATTTGAGGAGCTGCCGTCCGCCACCACCCCACCAGCAGGGGCTGTGCAGCAGCCTCTTCCCTACCTCCCGTCCTCAGCAGCCTGCCCCACTGCCCCATTGGGCTACGTATGCATGGCGCGCAGGGCGGCCCTCAACGCAGCAGGAAGAAGCACAAGGCCTGCGAGTTGACCAGCTGGTGCTCGCTTTCCTTTACCCTCTTCTCCCTGGTTCCGGCCAACCAACCACCACGGCTCCCTCTGCAGCAAATCAGACCAAATCCCAACACGGCCAACACGTTCAGCAAGAGAAGGGACCTGAGTGGCTCACAAATGGGGGAATACAACTGTGCCTCGGCCTGGCATCCGGGGGACCAAGGGGAAGGCTGTAGTCCAGCTCCGATCCCAACGCCCTCCACAGGCACGGGACCAGCCGAGGGGGTGCCTGCCCCAGATCAGCTTCAGCTGGGAGTCTCTAATCTTCCCTGACGCTCCAGCCGGCCGGCTCCCAGTCCCCAGAAAACTCCACTTGGCTCCACCCGGCCGTGGCCTGCATCGAACCAGCACGGCTTCTGCCGCAAACGTCTCCTCCCAACTATGTCTGCTTCGGGCCAGTGTTAAACACCAGTGAGCTCACCGTCCCTGGGCACGACCTACACCCAATAGCAGAGGGGGGCCGCATGCCAGGCAGCAGCCGGGAGGCCGGCCCGAACTAGACCTTGCCGTCGGCCAACTAGAGAACAGAACCGACAATTGATGGGTCGTGCTCCGTTTGGCTCTGTCGCTGTCCCTGAGCACCGTCAAACTCGCTCAGTAGATCCAGTGACACGCCAAGGGGGAGAGTCGTTCGAGCACAGGCCTCCTTGCCAAGAGCTTGCTGCCCAGATCCAAGTCCTAAGCCAGGGCTGGTCCCAAGCTCAATTCGGAGGCTCAAGGGTGCAGGCGGGCCGAGGGGGAGCCAGGCAGCCAGGGCTGTGGCCACCAGCAAGGCCCTTACCTTGCTCTCAGGGGACGGAGCCGCCAGCTGTTGCTGCTTCGCAATGTTCTCCGACAGGCACCAGCACACTCTCTTCTTCTGCTCGTGCGAGTGAGCTTCCAAGGTGAATAAGCACTCTGCCTTCTGATGTCAGGGGAAACAGAGAGAGGGGCAGTCAGCGCTGCTCCCTGGTTCAGGGGCTCCCAGGACCAAGCCCAAGCCCATCCCTGGGCTCCAGAGGGTGAGGCTGCAGCAGGGAGGGGAGTGACCGCTAAAAGCCACAAATGCACACTAATCCCCGGTGACATCGAGGCAGCCAGACGAGCAGGGAAGCTGGCTCAGGGGCCAGCTGGCAAGCCGTGTGCCCATGGGTTGGGGGAAAGGAGGGAGGCAGCAGTTCCCAACACAGTGGAGTTCTGTGGAGAGCCACCGACTGCGATGGTGAGGTCACCCCCGGGGACAGGCAGCACAAGGCAGCAGCTGGGGGAGCACGTGGGGAACCCAGAGGGCCAAGGTCTCCGCCCCTCTGATGCTCTATGGAGCCAGGACCCCTCCCTGGGCTCACAGAACCCCTCTGCCCCACCTCAGCACACTCATGTGATCACAAGGCCAAGGTCAGACGGGCGCCCAGACAGTGACCCGGTCCCTTTGGAAAGTCCTTGGGGAGCAATTGTGTGGCCTTGTACAGCCCCACTACTGCCTGACACGTGAGCTGGGTCTGATCAATGGCTGTTCAGCTCAATTGAGTGCAAGTCTCTACCACTGCTGTCATTTAAATCTCACTTTGCTATTTAACCTTGTTAAATGCTGCAGTCTTGTCTCCCCAACTAGACTAGAAACTCCCTCTAGGAAGGCCTTTTTCAGCCGGGCCTAGTGCAGTGCTTGGCAAGTGAAGGCCTCAGTAAGCTCTGGCTCCCTGGAGGGACTTCCGGGATGAGGTCAAATCCAGGCCAGCTTACAGGCACCAGGGAGCGGCTGGGACCCAGGGAGTCGGCCCCGCCCCGAAGGAGTCAGAATGTGCTGGGGGCGGAGAGGGGCGGGACAGCATGCCCAGTGTTATCCTCTCCAGGACGCTCTGAGGAGGGGATGGCTAGCTCTCTCTGTCTCCGCTGGAATCTGATTATAACCCCACAGGACTGCGATTAGATTAACTCATCCAAGGCGCTAAGAGCGTGAGCCGGATGGATTGGAACAGAGAAAAAGACAGTGTTTCTACGCAGTCCTTCCTTGTTTTGCAGTTGGACAGGCCTGGTTTGAATCCCAGCTTTGCCACTTCCTAGCTGTCACCTCAGGAAAGCCTGTAAAATGGGAATGACAGTGATATCACCTACCTCCCGGAGCTATTGGGAGGGCAAGCAATAGCCCAGGCCTCAATAAACAGCAGCTATTGTTGTTATTAGTACTTCATTTGTTTAAGAAATATTTATTGAGCACCTATTTTGTGTCAGGGACTGTAGTAGGCCCTGGGGGTGAAGAGGGAGATAAGAGAGACTGAGTTCTTGCCCTCAGGATGGGGGCAGAGACAATAAACCGATAAACAATTAAACAGTGTAATTACAAATTGTGGAAAGGCCAAAAGGGAGAGGTCCTATCTGAGCCTGACAGACAGAGAAGGACTTTCTGAAGGGGCAGCACTCCAGCAAAGGCTGAAGAGAAAGAGCCAGCCAGGAAAGTGCTAGGGAGAAACTGTTCCAGGCAGAAGGAACAGCAAATGCAAAGGCTCTGAGCTGGGGTGGTTATCAGCATCATCTAACAGCATTTGGGGACATAGTCTACCTGCCATCAAACCCAACCCTCAGGGATGCTCCCCTTCAGGGAAGGGCCACCCCCCATGCTAAGTGTTCCCAGGGTGCCAGCCATTCCTTTCCAGCCCCAAAGTGCTCAGAAGCTGTTCTTCCTAAAAGCATCAGAGGAGAGAGGGAAGAAAGCCCCACCTCTTGGCTTCAGGGAACTGAGTGGATGTGGTGAGGCAATCCTCCCACTTAATAACCGATTCCCTCCACTTCCCAGAACCCCCAGCCCACTGCAGGGGAAGGACACACCCAGCAAAGACCCCAAGATGCTCCAGGGAGAAACCAGGTGGGGCAGGAGCTGACTAGAGGGCCCTCTGCTCCCCGTCTCATTGTGTTGCCCCTGCTAGGGGAGAGTTGGGGCAGGGACTGTGGTCCCTTCCTGCTTGGAAAGGCCATCACTCCACAAATCTGGTCCTGGTCCGAGCCTCCCAGGCCTGCCTCTACCTTTATCTCCCTGAGCCCCAACTTCCTCCTCTCTTTCTGTTCTGAAGCAGGATTCTGCCTTAATAATAATTCCCTTGATCTAAGTATCAATTTTAAAAAGCACCTTCCCATCCATGATCTCAAGAAGGCATCTGAGGCACCAAGGACCTAACCCTAGGCCTGGCTGGGGGGTAGGGCTGGCTGTTTTAGATGGGCACACATTTTGGGGAGGGCCTTGCTCCCAAGGCTCCTCTCTAAGTGTTGCCTGAAGTTTTGGAGGCTGGCCTGGCCAAGAGAGGGAGCATGGAGACAGCTCCCTCCAGGGAGGCTGAATTCCCATCTGCCTAAGTCTGTCTGAATCAGGGGCCCCCGCTGCCTGCCTGGCTGCCCCTGCACGTGAACCGTCTCTCTTGGTCCACTCTGCGATCCGACTGATCAGTTTCAACACCGACAGACACTGTGCCCCCAAATATCAGGCTCCAAGGCCAAGGTTGTCAGCTGCCCTGAAAGCATCCTCACGAAACTCACTCAGAGGCAGGGCTTCCTTGACTGCAGCGTGGTTAGCTAAGCACAGAGCCCACCAGACGTGACAGCACTGGGCCCAGACCTCTGCATTCAAACATGAGCATCCCCAAATCCAACTAGAAACATGGCTCCCCTTGCCTTCTTTAAAACCCCCATCTTGCCTCAACCTCCTTGTTCCTGAATTAATATTATCCTTGTAAAAACTAAAACCTCGGGGCTTCCCTGGTGGCGCAGTGGTTGAGAGTCCGCCTGCCGATGCAGGGGACGCGGATTCGTGCCCCGGTCCGGGAGGATCCCACATACCGCGGAGCGGCCGGGCCCATGAGCCATGGCCGCTGAGCCTGCGCATCCGGAGCCTGTGCTCCGCAACGGGAGAGGCCACAGCAGTGAGAGGCCTGCGTACCGAAAAAACAAACAAACAAACAAAAACCCTAAAACCTCTTCTACTACAATTTACGTTTGCTCACTTGCTGTGACAGATGTTCTCTCATTTTATTCAATTCTCTCAGTGACCCAATGACATAGGGAGGAAGGAAAAACACAGCTGTTACCGTTTTTTCAGATGAGAAAACTAAGGCTCAGAGAGGTGAAGTCAGCAGCCCCAGGAGGTCTGAGAGGAGGGATTCAAAGTCTGTCTTCCGCCTCCTCCAGAGCCTTCGATCTTGCCTCATTTGTTTAACAGTATATGTACATTACAAAAAATGTGAGATCTTCCTCTTAGCTTTTATTTTAAAGGATCAATAAATCATTGGTGATGTCTCTAATGGAGAGTAACTGAATATGAAAAGCTCTCCGCCTGTTAGGAAGCTGACAGAAATAATAGCTACCATTTATCAAGCACTAACCGTGTGGCAGGTTCTGTGCTAAGTGCCTTGGACACAGTATCTTACTGGATCTCATTTAATCATTACAACAACCTTACAAGGTAGGACTCCTCAGCCTTGGTTCAGAGATGAGTATGTGACTTGTTCAATCTTGGCAGGGCCAAGATTCCAATCTAGGTCTTCCTAACCCCAAAGAGCAAACTCTTAAATTAATGGAGCCAGGATCAAATTCCAAGTTAGCGGATGGTCCCTGACCTGTGTGGCCTTTGACCCGACGCCCCTGGTACAGCCAGTCGTGGGCTGCATCTCTCCCATGGATTTGTAGGGGCTGAGGGACACCTGTCCAGGGAAATAGAGGCCCCAGGGCCAAGGACTGCTCAGAACAATCCCACCCACTTGATAACTAACCAGGACCTACTGCTGGGGAACAATCAGAGCTGCTGCCCCCCAGGCAGTTGGGGCTTTCTTAATGCAGAGTGGAAAACTGTCCCGAAATCCTGACTCTCCTGCCCTGCCCTGGTTCTTCTCTGGACACTACCTGCACGTTAGGCAATGAAGAGAAACCACTTGCTGGGAGTTCCAACTAAGACGTGAGTCTGGGGTTCCCCATGAGTTCCAAAACCACTGTTGTCAAGCCTATTCCAGGCCGCAGGGCAAGCAGGGATCTTGTCTTCCCTGTGATACAGACATGCCTCTCGTAAAGAGCAGCCCATTAAGAGAACAGAGAGGCTTCTAGCTGCCTGTGATCTTCAAACACCCAGCCCCTTGGGGTCAGGTCACCTGACACTTTACTGAAATAAAAGGTCCCAGATCAATATCCCTTCATCAATCTTTGGAGGGGTAGGAGGTCACAGCTCCCTGGAAACCAAGGAGCAGAAGTGCTTTTCTCTGGGAAAAATAACCCCAGCCTGGCAGGAAGCTGTCTTGGCATTAAAGAACCTGGAGCCTCATTTCAGGCCCCGCTGCAGAGAACTGGAATCCAGATGGGTGAGGCTGGGGAGGTAAATGCTCTGACTCTTCCCAGCCTGCCTCACAGCTTCTCCTAAGCTGCTCGCTCGGCTCCGGGGAAATGAACTCATGCCGGACCTGAAGGGTCTCCACCAGCTACTTCCTATGCCCGGTGGGGATATGCTGACACAGGGGAGGACATCAATGCCTTCTTGGACCTCGAGTGGCCATTCTAGGCTGCCAGGGTCCCCAGCTCAGCTCCGACAAGGTCCACTGTCCTTTGGATTCCCTGCTGTCCCCTGAAGCTAACTTCTCATCAACTGTCTTGTCCTCAGGGGTCTGTGTTCACCCAAGGGACTCACCTGAAGCCCTGCACCTCCTATCTTAGCCAGGAACTGAAGGAATGATTTTCCAATCACAAACAACATGCAAATTCCTTCCCAAAATGGTGTACTCCTCTTGGCCAGCCAGTGTAGACCAGGCCTCACCCATAACGTGTGGCCAGTGTAGATTCTCCCACAGAATAGGCAGTTTCCCAGGACTGTTACTGAGTAAGACAGACGAGCAGAAGCAGAGGGAAGGAATGGGTCTAATAAATCCCTGCTTGGAACTGGTAGCAGACTCATATGAGCAGAGGTACAAGGCTGGGATTAGAAAATTTGCTGAAAATTGAAAAAATTTGTATGGCTCAGTGGCTCTCAACTTTTTCATCACCAAGGCCCTCTTTGATTAAACACCTGGTAATGATATTTTATCTCCCGAACCATATCAAGCAATAAGCTATGTGCCCCCATTTTGCTCAGCAAAGGCACACTGTCTAGCTGAGCTTCTCGTCAGACTGAGGTAACCAGTCTTAAGGAATTAAGGAACATCAATCACACGGAGTGGGCGTCACTCCAGCCCAAAACACAGACGCTAGGTGGTTTCTTCCACCTGTATTATCTGGCCCAGGTAAAGGTACAGTTACCTTCAGGCCTTCTGAAACACTGACAAGACCCTGCAGGAGGGGACATAGGTGGTACCTTCTAGAAAGAGAGGAGGAAAGAGGTGGGCACAAGAATCAGGGCGCTCTATAGAGGAAGGACTACCAAGTGAATAGGGTGATGCCTGGCTCTCAGGCCACACCCTCACTGTGGCCCCCTGCAGGGGCTGGAGACCAGGAAGTCCTAAGCAGGAGACCACAGTGTCCTTCTGTCCCCTCTAAGCGCCTTCATGTCCACTGCTCTTCTACACAGAGGTAAGAGACACAGGGGCAGGGGTTGCTGTTCCCATTCCACAGAGCAGGACACTGCCACTCTGGACCTGCCCGGAACCCCTGCAGGAGTTGGTGTGGAGGCAGCATCAGAACCTGCACTAGAACCCGGCCCAACATCTTCCTTCAAGCACCAGGACACAGATCTCTCTCTTCAGATTCAGGGGGAAGGACTCACCTCTGCTAGATACAGCACACAGAATTTCAGGTCTTCTGAAGAACCTTTGAGGGAACAAAAAGTAAGACTTGCTTTAGAACTGGTTACAGAGTCTCAGCTGTTTACTTAAGCACAGCCAGCTGTCTCACCCAGAGGGCTGTGTGTGGTACTTCCTGTAAAAAGAAGAAAGGGGCAGGGAAATCTCTGGACGAAAGCCCACTTAATATCTAATTAGGTTGAGATACAGATGTAAGGCCTTTGCCTGCAGGTCAGCCTGACCCAAGGAATACTGAGCTCTCACCCTATGAGAGGTAGCCAGGAGCACCCTCTGGGCATCAAGCAGTGGGGTACAGGGAGCTGTCATCCATCCCAGGAGGCCTCTTCCTTTCCATGTCCCCTGCAATGAGGGACATGGAGGCAGCACACACTTGGGTTTTCTTTTAAACACTCCAACTGCCTTTGCCATTTTGAAATTCAACAAGGAGCCACCCAGGAATGCATGGGCTATGCAGGGGGATCCCCAATCACGGGCTGGGTGGAGCCCAGAGATGGCTTCCCAGCCCAGGCCCAACCCCTCAGTGTGTTTTCCTAGAGCCTTCTCACCCCTGGTCTAGAATCCCAAACTCAAACACTCACCAAACCCTCTCCACCCGGGAGGCAGCTGGGAGGGCCTGTCGCCCACTCCCCGCTCCTCCAGCAGAGAAGCTGAGGCGGGATACCTACCCTAAGGCGGAAGATGATTTGGTCAGCCTGCTGCAGGAACACAAGAGCCAAGAGATGACCCACAGCTGTCAGGGAAGGCTTCCTGACAAAAGGGGGACCCTTCTGAGCTTGAACTCAAGGTGGGAAGAGAGGGTACTCTGGGAGGTGGGAACAGCACGGGCAAAGGCATGGAGATGCAGAAGCACAAGTTGTGCTCAAGGGATGGCAACTGTGAGGTAGCCCCGCCTCCTCCTCCAGGTGGCCTTCCCTGACTGCTGCAGGCTGCTCCTCAGAACCTGGCAGCACTCCCCGTGGGCCACTCATCTGAGCACAGGCCAGGGCTGGTTAGGAACTTCCTGTATTTCAAGCATTCGACCTCACCAGGCAGGTCATCCTTTTTGAGGGAAGCAATCGTACAGCACATATAACGGCAAACACTTAAACTGCCATAGGGGTCTAGAGTACCCAGTGCTGTGTGCCAACCACAGCGCCAAATGTTTCATGTGCATAAACTCGACACTCACAACAACCCCTATGAGGCAGGGGTTATTATCATCCATGATTCATGTGAGAAAACTGAGGCACAGAGGGTGAGTAACATGCCTCAGGTAGAAGGGGGAAGAACCCAGATTTACACCCGGGAAGCCTGGTCCCAGAGCTCACGCTCCGAACCACTACACACCTGCCTCTCAAATGCCCACCACGTAGGCCCTACCCAGGCACCTGTCCCCTCAAGGAAACAGGACTAGTGCTGGGCTCAACGCAGAACCCTCAACATACACCTGAATCAAAGAAAGTGTCAAAATGCGTTGCAAAGTAGAGGTGGCAAGGGAAAAACAGAGACGGTGGGTCAAGCCTATTCCTAAGAAAAGTAGTGAGTGAGGTCCTCACGTGGGTGGAGGCCAGGCCCCCTCGGAGCAAGCATATGGGCAGTTTCCTGGGCAAATCTATCCCTAAGGCCAGGGATGTCAGCCAGAGCTAGATGAAAATAGCTCATAAGTAAATGGGGGTTTGCTTTGGAATTAGAATAAATCCTTCTGCTTCTCCCCACCTAGAGATGGGTTGGGGGGCAGGGGGCAGCCCTGCCTAAGAAGTCCATCGTGTTTAAGAAACCTCTAATTTCAAAGCTTCTGCCAGTTCCTTGCATTGCTGAGGGTGGAGACAAGGGGAGGTGGCTTCTTTTGTTTAAGAAAACACACTGGGACGTTTCCTTGACTTTCTAGAAGCAGACTTTAGTGCCAAGGGAGAAACAAAAAGATCTGTGTAAGAAAATAACAGAACTTTGGGTTTTAGAAGCTGCCAGTGAGAGAAGAGAAGGTTCTAGAAGGGAGGGGAAAGCCAGGTAGATGGGAGCCTCAGGGAGACAGGAGGCCAAGGTTGGGGGATGCAGCCTAAGACATATTCCCAGTGGCGAGGGATCGCTGACGGATCGCCTTGAAACTCTTCTGTGCCGTGACACCCCACCATGGCACCCCTGCGTTACTGCACACCTTCACTGAAATCTGCTCCCCGTCACGGCCTTGTGCTGACAGCACTTTGGGAGAAGGACAGAATGCGGGCAGCGCTCAGCATGGCTCAGAGCCTCATAAATAAGGACAGCAAGGCTCAGGAGCCAAGGGTGCCTGTAAGGAGCTGCAGCTGCAGAAAAGGAGGCTGCAGCATGGCTGGCCCAGGAGAGAAACCTCAGCTCCACCAGAAATCCTTCCAAAACACTGGACTGGGCTCTGGACTTTCCAGAGTGTGGAAACGGGGGCGGGTGTAAAGGAAAAGGGACAGTGAGGCAGCACACATTCGGGCTTTCCATCCAACACTCCAACCACTTTCACCATTTTGAAATTTAACAAGGAGCCATTTGGTTCCTGGGTGAACCCTCTTTCCCATCAAGGAATGTGGGCCATGGACCATGGGCTATGCAAGGGTGATCCCCAGTCATGGGCTGGGGGGAGCCCAGAGGTGGCTTCCCGGCCCAGGTCTGGCCCCTCTGTCATTTTCCCAGAGCCCTCTCAAGCCTGGTCTGAGATCCCCAAATCAACCAGTTACCAAGTCCTCCCCACCTGTGAGACAGGCCAGGAGGGCTGTTGTCCCCATTTTCCAGATGCAGAAACTGAGGCCCAGGGAAGGAAAACAACTTGCAGAAGGCATGCAGTGGGCAAGTGACAGAGCTGAGACTTGAACCCAGGACTGCCTGCCTCCAAAGCCTGTGTTCTGACCACTATGTCACACTTCTGTCCCTCTCCCGGTTTACTCATCTGTCATTTCACCTGGCCATGCGCTCCGGAGGTGGGAATGTATGCGTCTCTTCCTCTGCTCTCACCCTGGCGGCCAGCACTGAGGTGGGCTCTGAGGAGGTGCTCAGAAAATGTCTACCGACTAAATTTAACTCCAAGGGTACCAGCAGCCTGGACCTAAGCAGCTGAGTTTCCAAGATGGGGCGCCTGGGCTCCTCAGGGTGGATGGTGAACCCAAGAATCAGCTGGACATTTCCAGGCCATCCTGAGAGACCACAGCAGGTCAGGAAGACACACTGTGGGTGGGATACTGGCCACCCGGGAGGCAGAAACACAAAGAACAGCAAAGCCAGTGGGCGGCAGAGGCAGGAAGAGACCACAATGGGCCCCGGCTGACCGGAGATGTCCCAGTTGTTAGCGCCAGCTCTCCGCCTGTTCCCATTACACTGCCATTCAGCCTTGCTGAAGCTCGGGGGAAGCTGGGCAGGAGGAGGGTGGGCAAGATTTAAGTGGCCACCAGCCGGGAGCCCTGAGGGAGGAGTGCACCCCAGCCCCCAAGCTGAGGCCACGCTTCCCATCTCCCTTGGGTCCTACACTCATTCACCCAACAAACAGTCATTGGGCACCCACGATGTTCTGTGCCCGTGCCCAGCCCTGGGAGTAGGCTTGGCCAGCAGAGCCAAGCACGCATCAGGCATGTCACACAAGGGAGTCCTTGGTCCCTGGGTGGGGCAGATCCTCCTGGGCCAGGGAACTGCCCTCGCCAGCCCTAGCCTGCAGGAAAGGCTGGGTGTGCTCCTCGTTCACCATCTTCTCTGCCTCAAACTGAACTTTCCGCACATGTTGATTTGAAAGAGACAAGAAACCTTAGGAGTCATGAGCAATGTTAATCAGAGACCATCCTGCCAAGAGGAGCTCCAGCTGAGGCCCCAAATGCATCTCTTAAAAGCCTCGCTCAGGCCATTGCTGCTGCAGCGAGTCTCTGGGGGTGCGGGGAGGAGGGCAGGAGTGCGGACATCAGGACTCAGGACACCGGGTCCTGCGGCTCCAACTCCGACAGCTGGAGAGGTGGTCACCGGACTTCTGCAAACCCTGGGACCCCCAAGGCTGTCTCAGGGAGCGGGGCAAGGGCTCCCCACAAGTGCCTGAAAAGACATCTAAGCATTGGAATGTGCACCTTGAGTGCTCAGTGTCTCTGAGCCATTGCCTTCGCTCCCAGCAGCTCCCTGGCTCCATGGAAAGCCACACTCGCTGTGTTTGCTGACTGACACTGCTGGAGAAAGGCAAGACAGTTCGTACCAGAACAACGGCCCGGCCAGCCAGGACAGGCGCGCGCAAACACACACACACACACACACACACACACACACACACACACGCACGCACACACACGCGCGCGCGCGCACACACACACACACACACACCCTCACGTGCCAACCCAATAGGCTCCAAGGGCTGTGGTCATCTCTCCTGAGCACTGCTGGTCTTGGCCACCCACAGTCTCCAGCCCCAGGAGGCCATGCCCGCACAGGCTGGCGCTCACATGCAACCCGGCACGCGGGAGGTTTCTCTGCCACGCCCCAAGGCCTCACGCCACCCACCCTGACCAGCCGCCACCCAGTGGAGGATGGTGCTTACCCTGCCTCTCACTTCAAGCCTTAGGCTGGGGCCTCCAGGAGGGGAAGATCCAACCAATTCCCAGCGGACTCCCCGCACCCGGGCTAGGGGTGGAGACCAGACAAATGAGCACTGTCCAGCTTCTCAGAGCAACCTCGGGGTCCATGTGGGCACGTCAGGTCTGGGAGGGAACACACTGGACTGCCCAAGCCTGGTTTCACAGTCAGAAAAACCGCAGCCCAGAAAAGGGAGAAAGGAGCAGCTGAAGCCACACCACACGTCAGCAGCAAAGCCAGCCCAGGGCCTCACGCCCCCAGCTACTGCCCTCGGCTCTTCCTGTGCCCTGTGGCTCCCAACCTGCACCCAATGCTCAGCCAGTTTGAAAGCCCTCTTCCCCCTCCCTCCTTTCAGCAGGAGGCTGAGCTGCCCAGGGTCCTGGGCTTGCAGGCCCCAGACTTGTGTGATGAGCCCGACTTGTGTGATGGTTCTTATAATCAATCAGCCTGTACTACCAAGCACAGCCCCCCACCAGCACCCCTCAAATCTGACTGGGTCCTAGATAGTGGGAGCTGGGGGTGGGCAGGCGTGTGAGTACATGTGTGTGCAGAGGGGTGGGAGGGACGGGAGAATGGGTGTGTAGGGGAAGCTGGGCGTGAGGGACAGAGGGAGGGGCAGGGCAGCGGGGAAGCCAAGGGCAGAGTCACTGTAGCTCTCGCTCACCCCGCTCCCGCAGGTAATGGGGGGCTCCTTGGAATGCCAGGATCTCAGCTGAACTTGCTCAGAGGGCTGTTCCTCCCCATGACCTTGGTCAGGCCCAGCCCATCCTGTAGGAGAGGCTGGCCCCAAGCAAGGTGACTTGCTTTTTCCCCTCAGTGGCCGCAGTGGTCAGTGGGCAGGAGAAAGCCAGAGGCAGAGAAGGAGAAGTTGTAAGCGACTTCCTGTGGGGCTGCGAGAATGGAGGTTCTCACACACCCTGGGTTTCTAAGGAGGAAGAACAGCGGGGGCACTGAGCACGCAGGCCGGGTTTGCAAACAGGCAGGAAGTTTTCCTGGAGCAAAACCCGTCAAAACAGAATTCTTTCACTGGGTAATATTTTCCTCCCTGCCCCTGTCACCCATGCTCAAACAGGTCTGGTGTTGTTTTCATAATCTGGGAGAGGAAATTGAGTCCCTTTCAGCAGAGACCTCAGGCGCCAAACCAAACCACTCGACAGATATTCCCGCTGGTTTCCCATTCCCGAGTGGAGGGGAGGGCACCGTGGCAAGTGTGGGGTAGAGACTCGCTTCACCCTCCCACGTGCTCCTGTCCCGGATGTGTTGCCTGGGCACACAGTGTGGGCCAGCCATTTTGCATAAACGACCTAATTTAATCTTCACAAAAACCTTCTGAGATACTATTGGTGCCCTCACTTACGCATGAGGAAACAGGCTCAGAGAGGTTGAGGAACTTGCCTGAGGTCACACAGGTAGTGAGGGGCAGAGCCAAGATCTGAACACAGGTCTGTCTGAAGCCAGCGCTTTTCCCACTCCACTCCCAAGCCTCCCTGAAACCTCACTGGAGCAGACGCCTCCCGGCAAAGCTCAGGGTGTACAGGGGCCTGCCAGCCTAGACTGGAACGCCAGTGTCTGAGAACCAGACCTAGGGGCACACATCCCATCCATGCTGCCCAGAGCAGGACTCGGGGAGAGCGCAGAGGGAGTCCAGGGCATCTCGGGCATGCACTCACCTTCCTGCAGCTTCACGCTCTGGAGGTAGAGGGGGTTCCTCAGGACGTTGCAGCGGCCTGGCTCATCCTCCTTGGTGAAGAGCAGCAGGTCAGAGTAGGCAAACAGCGTCACCTGCACAGGGAGAGAGCAAACAGAGCTCGCTCTTCTGCTGTCCCGGAGGCCAGAAGCCACAGCCTCCCGCGGGAGCCCAGGTAGCGGGTCTCCACCATCTCGGGCATAACCAGGAGTAGATGCTTAGCGCGGCCTGAGCCAAGGGCAGAGACCTGACCTGCAGTCAAGGCTGCCCTTTTGCCTACTCCTCACAGTCGGAAACATAACAGAACAAAAATCAGCCCTCATCCTCATTCTCCATGCCTCCTGACGGCCTCTGCCAGCCTCTCAACAGCCCGACACCCCACAGGCCTACCTCTCTGACCAAAGGCCTCTGCAATCTCCAGCCCAGTGACCTTGGCTTGGAGCCACCCTTGAGCTGCAGGACGTGCCACATTTGCTTGCATTCTCCTCTAAATGTCCAGCTGAAAGAGCACTGGGCTTGGAGTCAAGTCGAGGCACCTGTCCCACTAAGTAGCCATGAACACTTGGTTAAGTCTGCTGAATCCCTTCTGCCTCAGTTTTTTTTCATCTGTGCAAACAGGGGGGAACGTCCCTGCCCAGCTCCCTACAGGCTTCTTTCACAAGGTCTGTGTAGACAGTGAATTTGAAGCATCATGCAATGTGAGTATTCTTACCAAATTCCTTGTAGATAATTTTAACTGTGTTCACGCACAGTCAGTTCAAGAAAAAGCCAGTTACTTATGCTCCAACACAGACATGCACAGAACTTTTATCTCTTTTATACACTAGCTGCTCCAAAAATAAAGGAGAAAGATATTTTTAGACATTATAGGTAAACCATCAGGCATGCTCAGCATATTTTTATGCTAAGAAAAAATCCACTTGATCCTCTAATGCCAGTAAAGATTACACTGTTCTTTGTTTTGTAAATCCTGTGGTGGCCTTTAGTCAAAAGCAATAAAAACCCTATTTTAGATTCTCCGAAGAAAACAGAATATTATTAATTTTGTGGAATTCCCTTTGAGGTGTCAAAATCTGACATTTCATCTCACCTGGAGTAAGAAGAATCCGCTGGAAGGTCGGCATGCACTACGAAGGGCCACATGAGTGTGTGCTGGATTGTTGACAAAGTTTTAAAAAGCCAACATGTTGACATTTAGCTGTCAGATTGTTAAAGATGACCTAACAGCTCCACCTCTATGACTCTAGCCTATAGAAATACTTACAAGGACATATAAATATGAACATGTAGGGATGTTCTCAGCATTACAAATTTTTGTAATTTTAAAAAAGAACATAAACACCCATTAAGAGAGGATGGATAAACTAAATTATGCTACCTTCAGGTGGGAGAATTTTATGCAACTATTGAAAGAATAAAGTAGAGCCAAGTGGGCAGAAATGGAAATCTGTCCATCATAAATCAAAATAGTGCAATGTCCAAAAAATACCTAGCGTATAATCCAACTTCATAAAACCAAACTGTAAACCTGTCTGTATTTATACATTTTTTAACGTCTAAAATACTCATCATAGTCTTCACTGTGGGGAATGGGACTTGACTTTATACATTTCTGTTTAATTTGCATTAGTTTGCAATGAGAATGTTACTTTTATAATTTAAAAATACATAAGTGTTTTTCAAAGGACTACGTGGCACACAGAGGTTTGAGGGAATCTGGGCCACAGAGACAATAGGGGGCATTCTTGAGCAGGAGGCATTCAGGGCTCTGGCTTATCTAATGGGGACCAAACACAAGGGCTCCTGAACCCTGGGCTGGAAGGCATCCTGGCAGTGACTCTCTCCAAACCCCTTCCCATCACAGCCCTGACCCAGCATAGTCCACAGAAGCCTCCATTTACTGAGCACTTACTTTATGCTCAGTGGATCCTCACTTGTAACTAACATCATTGCCCTCATGTATAGGTGAGGACCCTACAGCACCGAGAGGTTAAGTGACCTGTCCAAGGCTACACAGCCAGAGACCATTGCCCAGGTCTGGATGACCGCAAAGCTCTCACAATATGGTGAGGTAGCAATGTGCCTACAGTTGTCCTGTCCCTGAATGTGAAAGAATCCAAGCAGGGGCCAAAAAAGAGGAACAAAGGAGACAGAAGTTAAGGGAAGGGAAGAAAGTGATCTCAGAGTTCAGAAGGAGTTTAGGGGTTGGTTGTCTGAGGAGAAGTCTTCAATGTCCAGTGAGTGGAAAGGAGAAAGCTCTACACTAGGCAAGCACAAGACAAACCCTCAGGGTCCCCTGACCCACTCAGTGGAAACCAGGAAGTGGTCTCTGGACCCACAGGGAAGCTGGCAGGGGAAGGGTCAGGGGAGATAGTCTGTCAGGAGCCTAAAAATTCAAAAAACAACCCAGGCCCAGAAAGGGATGGATGGATGGCAAGTGCAGAAGAGGCACCAGCAAGGTGAGAAAAGACCCAGGTCGCTGCTCTGGCCCAGATTCCCAGAGCTGAGAATGTGGTCTAGACAGGAAGTGATTAAGGCCTGAACGAAGAATTTCCCCAAAAGCCGGGTCAGGGAAAGGACAGAGCTGCTGCACAGCGGGAGACAGGGCAGAGAGGCGAGGGTGCCAGAGGAGGGCAGGTGGGCCCCTCTTCCGTCTCACCAGCACCCTGCAGGCCTCTCTCCCCGCAGGAGCCACAGCAGCCCACAGTGAAGTGACGCCCATCTCCACAGCCCAGTTACCTTCTGCTTCCCACAGCAGGCCCTGGGGGCCGCCAGCTGTCTTCCCCACACTTGTTCCAAGGACACATCTGTTTTCCCAAAGGCTCAAGAGTCGAGGAATCGCTTGGTTAGGAAATCCTTGAGACTTGAAGCACCACTAATCCCACGTGGTCCTAACCAAGCTTCCTCGGAGGAATCTTGCCTGAGGGCAGGGTTTGCAGCAAAGGCCTTGGTGCCCGAGCGTAAACTTAATGAGTCAGTGTGTAAAGTGAGGGCATGTCTGTCTTGTGCCCCATAGGACTCCTGGAACCTCCAGCACAGGGCCTGGCTCCATCGTAGATGCTCAGTAACCATTCTTTGAATGTAGAAATGAGTCTGTACCAAAACGCTGATTTGATCTCAGGGCGCGTTAATCAAGTTGGTGACTTCCGGGAGGGCGTGTGATGAGGGCAGTTCACGGTGTGGGACTGGATCAGCTCACAGAGCATGCCCAGAGAAGAGAAGGGACACCAAGCCAAGGGGGAACATTCCATGAACAAAGATTTCTGTCGAGCAACTTTCTACAATTTAGGGCTCTCTGGTAATAGAACCACTGCCGGGAGGGCTCCCTCAGCAGACTCAAGAAGAGGCTGGATGGAGAACGATCAGCTGGAAAGTTACAGGGAAGCAATTAGAATGGACGGCTCCTGAGGGCCCAGCCACGATGCGATTCTCTGAACTTCGCCAAACCCCTCTTGAATTGGTTTATATTTTTGGCCTGAATAACACGACAGGCTACTAACAGCCACATATTTGCTTCCTATCATATTTCAAGAAAAAGAAATGCATTATTTTTCCTTGTGTTCAAATCATTTCTTTCAACCGTCAAAAGGGGTCTCTTAGTTCTAGGGCTCCGAAGACCCACTAGGCAAAGAGCTTTTGGACAGATTTTAACCATCATCAGGCCCTGGCTTCAGCTTATGTTTGTTAGTTTGTTTTTAAACAAACACACCAGAGCCAGCATGGGATCCTGGAAAGAACTGCTGAGCCAGAGAGATCCCAAGTGCTAATCATGGCTCCATCTTTTAGGAGTCTTGAGAACCTCAGGTCCTAGTAAATCTCACTGGAGCCTCAGTTTCCTCATCTACTGAGTAGGGACAAACGTGCCTCTCCTCGGGAAGCTGTGAGAGTTAACTGGGATCAAGAATGGAAAACTTGCACAGTGAGGATAAATAAAAAGTGCTCAAGGTTTGCAGGCTTAATGGTGAGTGAGTAGGGGAAGAAAAGAGCACATTGAGACATATGAATGTATTCCACAGTGGCTGCCATTTCTAACTGCCTCCTTCTGAGTCTTGCGAGTTTATAGCCACACACCTCAGTTTCTGACCTTTGGCTACCTGACTGAGCTCCACCACACACTTATTCACCAAGCATAGCTCCAAAGGACTTCTCGTTCCTAAAACCCAAATCCCCCGCAACAGATGAAGTTTTACTCCCACAGAGGCAATTCAGAAGTTATGCCAAGGTTCTTAAGAAAGTTCCCGAAGAGGAGGTCCAGAAATGTGGTAAGCAACGCCAGTGTGGTAGAAATAATCCTGCAGTCTCCCCAGGGAGCGCCCCTGAAAGACAACGCTCATTTGGAAAATATGAGTTCTGGTCTGCTTGTTTCACAAACAAAACAAAAGCAGCCTGCTTTCGTCACGACTACACAAAATGTCCCGGAATGCTGAGGCTGAAAGGGCCCTTAGAGATCAGCTGACCTCAGACCCTGCCCTTGCTGCCTCAAACACACACACACCCCACTGTTCCGATGGGAAGACTGAGGAAGAAGGAAGAAGTCGTAAGTGAACCAGCCGCGGAGCAAGAGCTGGCTACATGCGTTCTGCCTCCAAGTTTCCTGATCTTTCCACCACCCCAAGCTGTCACTCAACTCAGCCAAGCCACACTGCCAGCTCTGAATCAGGGCCTGATCGGAGGCAAGCCCCCTACCCTCTCTTCAAGGCTCCCAGGTAGCCCAGTCAGACCCCAGAGCTCCAACTTCTGTTCCCAAGTAGATTTAAACTCATGAGACTGAGCCGGAACCTGGCCAGCTCTGGGGATGGTGTGGGCGAGTGAAATCCCCCCAGTGAGAGATAAGCCGGGGCCAGCTCCCAGGAAAAGCAGCATGACCTACACACCCAGGTCTCTGTTGGCAGAGCTAGATCCCAAAGAGAGATCACAGACTTAATCCTCAGAAGAAGATTTTGGATTTGGGTTAATATACACCCAAAAACCCAGGTAACGGGTGCTCTTCTAAAATTCTCTTTGGCTAACAGCTTTATCTTCTCACCACAAAGTCATTCATCACAGCTGGGGTGAAATGCCATCTCTCCTGCTCCTTAGAGGAAGATGGGAGAAACAGTGGAACGTCATTAGGTGTTGGGAAAACTCTCGAACCATCAAAGATGCACTCTATCGCTTTGAGAGGTGGCAAGTTCCCTATCACTGGAAATATACCAAAAAAAGCTGGGTAGCCATTTGGTAAAGAGGGCATGGAGGCCTTTTCCGGTCTTTTCTACCCCAATTGTACAATTCTGAGACCATCAGGAAGAGAGGAAAGTTAGGGGCCTGGAGGATGGCCGATGAAGCCCACCAGAAACCCCACCCGGGAAATGTGAGTGTCTTACCTCGGCAGCCTTGTTTCTCCCCTCATACAGCAGCAGCTCCTCCGACAACAGGAGGGTCCGGGCAGGGTTACAGAGATCTAAAGGCTGAAAACAAAGAGAACAGTTCAAAGAGGCCTGGTGGCAATGAGGGGGAGGGGAGGGGGAGGGGGAGGGGGAGGGGGGGGGAGCTGGGGCGGGCTCGGGTGGTAGGGTCGGGGGCGGGGAGGGGTA